>NC_086321.1:85055262-85413076 GCF_036172605.1 Pelobates fuscus
GAGAAAGAAGTAAGGATGGCCTGTTTCTTTTCCTTAGGGGATGTAGCAGGAAATCTTTTATTTTTGGTTCTTCTAGCAACGGTTTCAGGGTCATTCACTAAAGTTACAATGTTACAAAGTGAATTTCAAATTTAAGGCCATAGTGTCCGAACTGAAAGCACAGCTGCTTTTCTTAGTTCAGCTATTTAAAAAAAAAAAAAAAAAAATTGAAATCCATTTGAAATACTCACTTTAGTGAATAACTGATTATCTCAAGCAAATTGGTTTTCCATGAAATTCTTTTCTGGGATTGTAGCGGATGGACCTTCATGACGTCTGAATGTGTCACTGCATTGCAGACATGCTGGTGAGATAGTCAGTGATGATGTATGTTAAATATGCATGTTGCAGTCCTTCTTCTGTGTGTAATCTAGTTATTATCTGTTGATCCATGTTTCATGTTTCTGTCTTTTGTGTAGCTTATTTTATTGTATTTTCAAGTGTTTGACATGTCCAGCAGATATTGGTGATAATCAGTGACTGGCATGAGACAACTGTGCAAAGTTAATACTGATGAGATGGCGCTGTGGAGGATTAAGACCTGGTCAATGTTTTCTTAACTTGTTGCACAGATGAAGGTAGTGGAGAAGTATGAACTTCTACAGACTCAACTGTAGGCAGTCACCAACAAGATCGGAGCTGTCCCTGTTGATCTGCCCATCTGCCAATGAATTAATGAATTGCTTGTTGGTAAACCTTAGTGTAAGAAGACATAATGGACATAGAATGATGAGACAAATTTGAGGGATTGTCAGGGAGGGAATACCGTGTTAGTGGTAGAGACTCGGGATGCCATTAATGTCTATGCTGTATCTGTATGGATGGTGTTTTAGGTCTAATCTTTCTTGTGGTAGAGACAAAACCTCAAAGGCAGCACAAGCAGCAGTGGACAAATAGCAACACAAAAAAAAAATAAAACACCTCAGTGGCATGAGGGTTTAGTATGTGGCTATCTTGACTTGTTAGCCAACCACCACATTGAAATTAGTAAATAAATACATTAATAAATAAAAGATAAAAGTCCTATGAGGGCCAGATATTACTATAGTGGAGGTATTTTACCTTCATGTGCACCAACTGCATGTATCCAAAATGTTTAAAACAAGTGACTGGACAGCCATTGCTGTCTAGCCATTGGAAAAAGAGGATACCTGTGAAATATTAGGGGGCCTATTAATAGTGAAGGGGCAATTAAAATAGAATCTGTTGAACAAAATATATACTTACCATAAGAAACATTCTTTCTTCCAATTCGTTTTATCTCCAACCCCAAAAATGGCAAATAAAAGTCCAGAATAATCAACACAGCTTATTACAATTTTAAAAAGCTATATTTAAAGATAACATCAGATCTTTATCCAATGCTACTAATAGTCACCCCCAATGACAGTATATCATTCTGCATATGCTCCATAGGGGGGTATGTATGTTCTATCAAAGGCTTTCCTCAGATGTTCTTTTGCTCCTATGACGATGACTGTATACAACATGCCCCAGACTTTTTTACACTTCAAGTGCATATTATGCCACATTGTTCAGATTGCGCATTAGTTCATAAATCAACCTGTTCATTTTATTGCCTTTAATGTTTTACAGTTACCTGATTAATCCGTGATTTGTTTGTTTTAAAGAATGCATTTTTGTGCAAGGTGAATTAAATGTTTTCTCTTTACATTGTACCTAATTTCATAAAACATTTTGTAAATTCTATTCAGTTTTACCAGGTAATGAATATTATATTAAGTTTTGGACTCAGAGTGCAATTTCTCATATAGCAAGTAAAGTATAGTCTGCAACATGTAATGGTAAAAATAACTGTAATGCTGTCCACTTCCTCTGATATTATCAGAAGATGAAAAGAAATGTACTCTAGCAAATAATTTCCAGGAAGTGGTTTTCTTAGAGTAGCCACAGTAGCCACAGTTATAACACCTTAACATATTATTATTGTACCTAGCATAACATTTTATCGGACACCTAGGTGTAGAGAATATTTGTAACCAAAAATGCAACAAACATTTTAGTTGACAAGTTTTAATTTAATATAAAAATAACCAAAAGTGCAGAAGATTAATAATGTTTTAAAATGAATTTAAAACAAATACTATCATGTATTGAAGTTGCAGCTGAAACATCAAAGCGTCTCGCCAAATAGCCAACTGACATATGCCATCTGCCCAGTGGAGGTGTATCTCTCTAAATCTCTGGAATTTACAGTGCCTGAATGTTGCCTTGTAACATTAAACAAGGCTCTGATATTAACTGTATGTGCCTTAGCTCCAAGAGTGATACTCGTGGTCTGCATCAGGTGGACCACCAGGGATCTGAAACACACAGTACACCCTATACACATACTATAGCCATCACACACTACAGCCCCTATACACACACACATTATACCCCCTTTACACAGACACATACTATAAACCCTATACACAAACATTACAATGCCTAAACATACACACAGATAAAATCCCCTATACACATACACTACAGCTCCTATTCACATACACACACGCACACACAAACAATGCAACCCCAATACATATACACTCACACACTGCAGCTCCTAGATACAGAAACACACATACACACTCTACCGCCTCTATATAGACATATAGTACACAATAAACAGACAGCTTTGAACACACTACACAACAAACAGGCCCCACAACCAACCTCCAAACACATTTAATACAACAAACAGGCAACATCCCTACACATGCACAACACTCATTAACGCGTGTTAGTAGACATGTTATTAAATTCACTTAGATTGCGCAAAACAATTATAGGGCATTTACTCCATCCAAGAGCACTTAAGCAAGATTCTGCACATAGTTATTTTGAGGAGTGCTTGACATGACACACTCCCTGTATGGCTCCACTTCTTTTGGACTGCTCTGCCTTTAAAAGTAATTTATGTTCTAGTCCAGCCCTGGTTCTACCCATTTAATGAACAAATAGCTAAATTTAAAAAGTATATGTTAAACTAAGAAAACTGGGTTGTAAAAAATTCATAACCCCTTAAGGACACATGACATGTGTGACATGTCATGATTCCCTTTTATTCCAGAAGTTTGGTCCTTAAGGGGTTAAAGGGGCACTTTGGTCACCAGCTTAACATAGTGGTTCTGGTGTCCATTGCCTATCCCTGCATGCGTTTTAATGTAAACACAGAGACAATGCCGTTTTTACATTGCTGCCCAGTACCACCTCTAGGTGCAGTCACTCAGACGGCCATTAGAGTTGTTTCTTAGTCCATTGTTGCACAGTGTGCAGCACTGACATTCAGTGTCCTGTGCTCAGCATGGAGGTGTTGAACGTTCCCCATCGAGATGCATTGATTCTATGAGAAGATGTTGATTGGCACAGTACAGCGCAACTCTGTGCCTAATGTCAATTCTGTGAATAATTACGCCTGTTTACTGCACGATGACAGCAGATGTTAACATTTTCTCTTTGCAGATAGAATGCCTGCAAGGGAAAGCTAGCTCTTCCCTCGCACCTTCCCTCCCTCCCGCATTGCGCTCCCTCCTGTTTCCTTCCATGCAAAAAAAAAATCCCCTCTCTTCTCCACACTGCCTCCAGCTCCCTTCTCTTACCGGTCCAGAGCGCATGCAAGAGCTCCAAGTCTGCAATTGGTCCAATCATAGGCTTCTGTATGAGAAGGCTGTGATTGGACGAAACACGGCCCCA
Organism: Pelobates fuscus; assembly: GCF_036172605.1. Lineage (NCBI taxonomy): Eukaryota > Metazoa > Chordata > Amphibia > Anura > Pelobatidae > Pelobates > Pelobates fuscus. Next base: position 85,059,001 of record NC_086321.1, read on the forward strand.
GTGACCTCAGGACAGGGTACAGAAGAGCACCTCCCGAAGCTTCGACTGATGCTGGATTCAAGGGGAGTAAAATCTTTTTATTTCAAGTTTTGCTACACATTGAGAGGGGGTACCTTCCCCACAGTGCTCAGTATGGAATATTACAATGGAAAGGTCCCCCTTCTCCATAAGGTTATACCGTAGTAACCCTTTAACTCTACACCAAACATTATCTAATTATTTGAATTTGGAGACATTTAGCTACATATAGATTAATGTAAATGTAATGTAATGTAAAGTTCCCTGATTACCATCAATCTATCTAATATCTAAATAATACATATTAACTCCTTCAGGTCATAAATCAGGTATTCGCTAAAGAACCAGTATAAACATTTTCACACCAACCTTTGGCACTTCAGACGTTGTGGACAACATCTTCTATGATACTTTGTCAGCATTATACCTGTCAGAACATTATGAGCGATGTAGTCAACAACCTCTGGAGTGTCAAATGTTACCTACCCCTGCACTGGAGCCACACATTTGGCATATCCAGCATTATTCGATTATTCTAACAATCACTCGATATTTATTCATTACCAATTACTAGTTTATGACTTTCATCTATGCTTTTAACATCTGCTGAGTACACTTTTCAGTTCTGAAACACAAACAGTACAATTTATGCATTTTTTTTGTAGAAACAGATGAAAATCTGGCACATTGCTTTGTGAAAGAAACTCCAGAATGTGGTTGGTGTACTTTATATTTACATATTAGAAAGAAACCTCTTTCTTTATGCCCCTAGCAGGGCCGGTGCTACAATAAGGTGGCCCAGATGGCCGCCTTAAGGCGCACCGGCCCTGGGGGTGCAACATCAGGCTGACTCCAGCCGGTAACTACTTGTAGCGTGGCCGAGCGCAGCCCAGAGCTTTCCGCCCGCGGAGCCCAGCCTCTGTCCGCCCACCTCCTACCCTGGTGTCGGCCGCAGGCTGTGTGGAGGGGGCGGGGTTATGAATGACATCATATCCCTGCTCCCTGTGTACCACACAGCGTGGCTGGCGCCCAGTGATGGGGCTCGGCTGCAGGACGGGACTCCACAGAGCCGGACAGCATGCACCCCAGGGACAAGATTTAATAGATGTAAGTATGTAATTGTGAATGTCTTTGTATGTATGTCTCTGGATGTAGGTATGAATGAAGGGCCACCATCAGGGGGTGACAACCATGACGGTTGTCACGGGCCTGGCGGCCCTGGGGGGCCCGGACTGCTATGGCAGTCCCGGGCCCCACTTTCTTTCTCTGCACACATAGATAGCGAATATCGCTATCTATGTGTGCAGCTGCGGGCCCCCGGCTCCCTGTTACCACAGAGGGGGCCCAGGCAGCACACAGCCTCTTCTCTTTCTTCTAATAACTCTTGCGATACCCGGTTACCATAGCAACGCTCCGCGGGTCTCGCAAGAGTTATTAGAAGAGAGAAGAGAAGAGTAGAAGCAGTGTGCTGCCTGGGCCCCCTCTGCGGTAACAGGGAGCCAGGGACGCTCATGCCACCGGACCACCAGGGATGGAATCTCCCCCCTCCCTGGACACAAGTAAGCAGGGAGGGGGGAATACCATTTAATTTAATTTAATAAAAACTGCATACACTAATACACTAATACAATACACACACTTCAAACACTAATACAACATACACTCTGCATACACTACACACTAACAAACTCACTGCATCCACTATGCTGACACACACTCTGCATTCGCTACACATTAACACAAACTCTGCATTCACTACAAATTTACACACACTCTGCATTCACTGCACTAACACACACACACACACACTACATTCATTACACTGACACACTCTGCATTCAATACACACTAACACACACTCTGTATTCACTAAACTATGCACACACTCTGGATTCACTATACTGACACACACTCTGCATTCACTACACTAACATACACTCTGCATTAACTGTACACACAGCATCCACTACACAAACATCCTGTATTCACAGTACACACACTACATCCACCACAAATTGAAACACTCTGCATTCATATACACAGACATGCGTCTAATACACACACTACATCCACTCAAGACACTGCATCCACTAAACACATTTCATCTAGCACATACAAACACTACATCCACTACACAAACACACACTACATCACTGTACACACACTACATCCACTACTCAAACACACTCTGCGCTCACTATACACACTCTGCATTCACTGCACAAACAGTATCTAATACACACAAACACTACATCCATTACACACATTCTAATTCACTTCCACTATACACACCACGTTCAGTCCTGCATCATTGTCAGCGGACTAGGTAGGGCGTTGGCGGGCCCCGAAGGGGGGGGGGGGGCAGACCTTGTGCTTTGTCAAGGGCCCCAAAATTTCTGATGGCGGCCCTGTATGTATGTATGTATCTATGTATGTCTCTGTATCCATATATGTATGTTTCTGTATGCATGTAACTGAATGTATGCTTGTCTCTGAATGTCTGTATATATGTCTCTGTATGCATCTATGTAACTGTATGCCTTTATGTCTCTGTATGTACATATGTATGCATGTGTCTGTGTGTCTCTATATGCCTGTATGTCTTTGTATGCATGTTTCTGTATGAATGTATGTATGTATGTGTCTGTATGACGGTATGCCTCTGTATGTATGTATGTGTATGTGTGTATGCCTGTATGTCTTGTATGGAGGTTTCTGTATGCCAGTATGTCTCTGTATTTACGTATGTATGTGTATGTATGCCTGTATGTCTTTGTATGTATGTTTTTGTATGCCTGTATGTCTCGGAATGCCTGTATATATGTATGTGTGTATGACGGTATGTCTCTGTATGCATGCCTGTCTCTGAATGTATGTCTATATATATATACACGTGTATGCCTTTATGTATGTATTTGTCTGCATGCATGTATGTCTCTGTATGTATGTATGTTTCGGTATGCCTGTATGTCTTTGTATGTATGTATGTATGTGCCTGTGTGTCTTTGTATGTATGTTTATGTATGCCTGTAGGTCTTTGTATGCCTGTATGTATGTATGTATGTGTCTGTATGACGGTATGCCTCTGTATGCATGTATGTCTTTATATGCCTGCATGTCTCTTTACTCATGTATGTCTATGTCTGTATGTCAATGACTGTATCTGTCTGTGTCTGTATGTCTCTGTATGATTATTTCTGTGTTTGTATGACAGTGTACCTGTATGACTTTGACTGTGTGACTGAAAAATGATACCTGTGGCTTGGGCAGGACCGGTGCTAGGATTTTTAGTTACACAGGCGAAGATGCATTTTGGTGCCCCCCACCCTCGTTTAAAATAAGGTTCATACAAACACAGAAATAATCATACAGAGACATACAGACACAGACAGAGACATACATGCAGGCATATAGACATACATACAGAGGCATACCGTCATATAGACACATACATACATACATGCAGGCATATAGACATACATACAGAGGCATACCGTCATATAGACACATACATACATACATAGACAGACATACAGAAACATACATACAGAGACATCCAGGCATACAGACACATACATACATACAGGCATACAAAGACATACACGCATACAGAGACATACAGACACATACATATATACAGGTATACAGAGACATACAGGCATACAGACACATACATTTGTACATACAGAGACATACAGGCATACAGAAACATACAGACACATACATGCATACAGAAACATACATACAAAGACATACAGGCATACAGAGACCTACATACATACATACAGAGACATACACACATACAGAGACATACACAATTACATACTAGTTCAATCTTGGCCCCTGGATGCATGCTGTCTGGCTCCTTGGAGTCCTGTCCTGCAGCCCAGCCCCATCACAGGGCGCCAGCCGCGCTGTGTGGTACACAGGGAGCAGGGATATGATGTCATTCATATCCTCGCCCCCTCCAACACATGGCGGCGGGCACCTGGTCGCAGGGGTTGCAGGGCTGTGACCCCTGCAGCCGCGGTTTTTACGCCAGTGCATGCAGATGCACACACAATTAAAGGACCACTACAGACACCCAGATCACATCAGCTCAATGAAGTGGTCTGGGTGTCAGGTCCCTCTAGTTTTAACCCTGCAGCTGAAAACATAGCAGTTTCAGAGAAACTGCTATGTTTCACCGAGGGTTAATCCAGCCTCTAGTGGATGTCTCACTGACAGCCGCTAGAGGAGCTTCCGCTATTCGAAAACACTGAACGTCCATAGGAAAGCATTGAGTAATGCTTTCCTATGGGCGGTTTGAATGCATGCGCGGAAAGAGCATTCGGAGCTGAGAGGCGGAGGGATCCCCAGCGCCAAGGGAGTCCGGCGCTAGAGAAAGGTAAGTGCTGAAGACACACACACACTCTCACGAACAGATGCATACACACCAGCTAACAGACACACACATTTACTGACACACTCAGCGACAGACATACATACACTCTCACTGACAAACACTCACTAACAGACATCAAACAGACTCACTAATACACACACAAACACACTCAGTAAGAGACACACAGTAACACACTGACACTCACTAGCAGACACACTCACTGACACTCACTAGCAGACACACTCACTGACACTCACTAGCAAACACACACACTGACACTCACTAGCAAACACACACACTGACACTAGCAGACACACTCACTGACACTAGCAGACACACTCACTGACACTAGCAGACACACTCACTGACACTAGCAAACACACACACTGACACTCACTAGCAGACACACACACTGACACTCACTAGCAGACACACACACTGACACTCACTAGCAGACACACTCACTGACACTCACTAGCAGACACACACACTGTCACTCACTGACACTCACTAGCAGACACACACACTAACACTCACACTAACACATGTTTTTTTATTTTTTTATTTAATCCCTCAGCCTCCTTACCTTTTTGGAGTGCTGAAGGGATTCCCTGGGGTCCAGTGGTGCTGCTGGGCTCCTTGGCTGGCTGGCTCCCTCCCTGGCTGGCTGGCTGGCATTTTCCCTTGCTGGCTGGCTCCCTCCCTCCCTCCCTCCCTGGCTGGCTGGCTCCCGGGCGGGCGCGAGGGAGCACTCTCCCATGTGTGCTTCCTCTTCAGCTCCCTCGCGCACCGCGTAGGGATGCCGGCGCCGGAAGATTACGTCATCTTCCGGCTCCGGTATCAGTATGCGGCGCGCGAGGGAGCTGAAGAGGAAGCACACATGGGAGAGTGCTCCCTCGCGCGCCCGCAGAACCGGGCGCTCGGCCACGCTACAACAGGTCGTCGGTTGGAGGGGAGCGCAGTGCGCTTCCCTCCTTCCGGTCAGCCTGATTTTGCGCCCCCGCGGCCGGTGCGCCCTAAGGCGGCCGCCTGGGCCGCCTTATGGTAGCGCCGGCCCTGGGCTTGGGAGGAAAGACACACAGGTGAAGATGTATTTTATTTTATTTTAAGGAGGGTGTGGGGCGCCAAAATGCATCTTCATCTGTGTAACTAAAAATCATAGCACCGGCCCTGGCCCCTAGTTTCCTGTAAATCCACAGCTTCTGCAGACAACAGGTAGTAACTGGAAAATGTTTTTTTTCCCCCAGTATCAGTATCTATGTATATACACAAAGTTAAATTTGTGCAAAAAAAAGCTACTTAGTAATAGCAGTCACCAAGAAGCTTCTATTGCATGATAAGTACTGTGCTGACACATAGCACAAAATTGTCCCACTGGAAAACCTAGAGATTTCTAAATGGGCCGCTCTAGTCTGATGTCATCTACTGTCAAAAAATGAAAGGTATGCAGCTGAATAAAAAAACGTAAGGGTGGAGAGGGCTTACTTCTTTGTATCAAAATAATGTAAGCTAAAATATATGACAAGTTAATAAAATACAAAAAAACTTTGTATTGTGATCAATCTAAGCTAGTTTAAATAAAGTTATTTTGAATAACAATGGAATAGACATTTTGTCAAGATTTAAATAAATCATGATTAGTAAAACAGGGGGGAGTGGGAGAAATAAATAAGGAAAATTAAGTAATTAGGGATGTCAACGTAAGTAAGAATCGCACGATGAAGGTCATTCTATCCAAATTAATTGAAACAGAAATTACTGCTTTTACTAGTGTGCATGAAAAGCAGCATAACCTAAAACATTACCAGCACATGTATTTGTTCTAAAAGATCTGTCTGGTTAATTATTTATTAAAATAATTGCAAAACTTGACAGCTCCAACAAGACGGTTTTGTGGGCCCACCTCTCACATGCAAATAGATACAATATGCTATTAGCTATCCATGCATAATCAGCAAATTAAAACCATCTAATTGATCACATACACATACAGAATTATCTATTCACAATTATATTATTAGCCACAGATAGTGGCGGAACTAATGTAGAGAAGGCCCTGGTGCAAGAAAGTTATTTGGGGCCCCTTCTGGTGCAAGGGTGGGCAATAGGTAGATCTCCATCTGTCGTACAATTTCAACAATGCTATGCCAGCTGGGGATCTACCATTTGCCCATCTTTGCAGGGTTGTATTTGTGAGCAGCATTTGTGTGTTTGAATGTAAGCATGTTTTTGTATAGCGTATATGTGCATGTAGGGGTGTATTTGTATGTATTGTTGCCATTGGAATGCATTGGTGTATTTGTGTTTAGTGTTTGCGTTTGAATGCATGGGTGTGTTTGTACCTAGATTAGGCTTTAAAATGCAGAAGTGCTCCCATGTGTAGTGGTGATGTTTGCTTGAAGAGGTGCTTATATATAAGTTTAGTGTATTAATACAGGGAAGCGTTTATAAGCAATGTTTGTGTTTGAATGCAGTAGTGTTTTTGGATGTAATGTTGGCTTTAAATGCAAATGTACATATGTGAGTAGTATTGGTGTTTGAGTGAAGGGGTGTGCTTGTATGTCATTTTGGCAGTAAAATTGCAGAAGTGTGTTTGCATGGTGTTCTGGTGTGATTTTTTAGATATATGCATATTTACACTTACACTGCCACATATACATACATACTTACACAGATATACGTACACATTAACGTACAGATATACATATATAAACACTCTGACACATACATGCAAATTCATATACACATTGAAACATACACACACATAGATACACACACATAGATACACACACACTGACACACAGATGCACACCCTGACACACATATACACAGACACACAATGACATATAGGCACACATAGCTACACACACAGATGCTCACCCTGACACACTGATTCACACATACTGACACACAGATGCGCACACACACATACACATTCTGACACACAAATTCACACACATACACAGGGCCCCAGTAAAACAATAAAGAAATAATACCCATTGGGTGGCCCTAAGTACATGGGCAACCCGATGGGTGCCATGAGCCGGTGGGCCCTGGTGCAGCTGCACAAGCTGCACCGGCGGTAGTTCTGCCACTGGCCACAGACATAAGTCAGTGGCGTACTAAGGGTGCATGGAGGGTGGATATAGGGGGGGATCCGCTCTGGGTGCCACTCACTAGGGGGGTGCCCGGGGCGCACTTTGACAGGGACCAGACAGTTTATAGGAGTTTTTATGCTCGTTTCAGATCCAGTAGCAGCAGGTCCTCAGTTCTGGCGATCCGCGGGAGCATTGCCGCAGGTTGCGAAATGCGAGAACAGAGGACCTGCTGCTGCTAGAGGTGGATGAAATGTGGACACTCCTGGGCCCCTATGCTGTGCCACTGGACAACCAGCGATCTATGCTGTGCCACTGGACCACCAGGGAATGTAGTATGCCCCCCTCCCTGGACACAGGTAAGAGTTAGGCGGGGGAGCACAGTTAAGATTCAGAGAAGGGGGGGCAGGTAAGATACAGGGAGGGGGAAGCAGGTAAGAGATGGGGGGGCAGGCAAGAGTCATGGAGGGGGGGAACCCAAACAATACACACTGCTCACCTTCCCAGCACTTATCCCACACAACACATACACTGCATATTCTATACACACACTGCATACACTATACACACACACTGCATACATTATACACACACACACTGCATACACTACACCAACACACACCTGCATACACCATACAAACACACACTGTATACACTATACACACAGACACACACGTATACATGTGAGTCCGTGTATCTGTATGTCTGTGTATCTGTGCTTGTATCGGTGTGTGTGTTTGTATCGGTCTGTCTGTCCGTGTGTGTCTCTATGTGTGTTTGTATCTGTGTGTCTATCTGTATTTGTGTCAATGTTTGTCTGTATCTGTGTATGACTGCCTCTCTATGTATTTGCATGTGTGTACCTATGTGTCTGTGTACCTGTGTGTGCATCTGTGTGTCTATGTATCTGCATACTGAGTGTATATGTGAGTATATGTGTATATGTGCATACATCGCTGCATTTTGCCTACACTACACACAAATACTCTTTATCCAAATGTCAACTCTGCATAAAAACAAAGCACCATATTTTGTATTGCTAGCACTACAGCTTCCCTTTAAACTTACTAGATTAGAACATTTACTTTCAGACTGTTGAAAAAGTTCCCTTTTCTCTAAAATCCTATTTGCACCTGTTTGGAATTTGGTTTACTTTTCCGCACATTATTAATTAATAATTGAATATTATGTATGCCTCTTTGACACATTGACACATTAGTTACATTAATATCATGAGTGCAAAGGTGTCACTTTTTTACCATGAATTCTCACATACAGTTTACGAGAACGACCCGTTGCTAAACCATTATTTTGCAATTCAAGTAAAAACCATACTGCTACACAAGAAATAAGACCACCAATCTTCGTTTTGTTCAGTGGTTTCATTATTGCAAAGAAAGCTTTGAAACAATGGTCTGTTTTCCTCTGTGTCATTAAATGACTTTTTAATTTTTTTTATTTTGACACGTAGTGTTAATATTATAAATGAAACAATGTGGGTGAGTATGTGTTTGTTTTAGCATATGGGTTTAGAAGCTGAACTGAAAGTTAAACTCATTCCATGAGGCTGTGCAGACTATTTTGCATTTGTGACGTCGGGTTAAGATTTAGGAAATGATTATTTGTATTGGAATATTGTGATGCATATGCACTTACTTTATAATATGTTAATGTTAATCAACTTTTTAAAGGTAGTTTACGTATTTAGTTCTGTAAAACATTCTGATTAATAAACGTGAAATTAGTGCTTCATTCATGCTTTGCTATTGATCTTATATGAGCGTACCGGCAAGTAGTATAACTTGTAAAACATAAAGCTGATTAAAGGTTGGTAGAAGCCAACACCAGTAAATAAAGAGGAGCACTATAATAAACAACACACTTACCAGGACCATCCCAAAGCATTGTGCTGGGTCCAAGGATGGACTTCTCTCCCCCTCTCTTTCCCTCTCTCCCCCACACCATTTACTGACAGGCACTCACACATTCACATAATATTATTAATATAATTTGTCCACCCAACCTCCCTACCTTTGGGAGAGCTGGAGTGGATCTGTCCCTGGGGTCCAGTGGGGCTGCATAAAGTGCTTCCTCTATGACAGGAGGAAAAACCAGGGACGCCAATGTGGGTATTTGCTGTTTTTTTGCTGCTACCAGAATTGGGCAGCATATATTTGCAGCAGAGGCGGACCGGGCCCCTAACAGCAGACACAGGGGCTTTGAAAATGCCGCCCCTGTTAAAGTGCTACCTGGGGCCATGGCCCTACCGAGGCATATGGATGGGCCAACCCTGACACTTACCCTTACATATGTAAAAGATGTCTTTATCTTAGTGTTACTGAAAAAAAGGAACCAAATATAGTGTAACATTGTAATTAAATAGAGTGTATTAAAAATATAATGGATAGCCTCACATAGAGCAGAGCCTATTTTTAAGACACTGCTCCTCTTCTGCCCTCCAATCAGGTATAATCAAGGATGAAACAAAAACAAAAGTAGGGGCTTCTAGTGTAATAAGTTGAGATAATATGGATGTAAATTAAACAAGCAAATAACTACTCTCCATAAAGCGAGCCTCTTTAACCTGGCACTAGGTGATAGAACCTGTGTGCCAACAGAGGGGGACACAAACCCTTCTTTAGTACTGGAGTAGATGAAGTTTGGAACCCACAGAACAAATTGGTAAGGTACAAACACAATTTATTAAAACATTAAAGTGAAAACCAAATAACATAAATCCAAAAGAAAGTCCTTGAGCATTCCTTCCAAGATGTTTTTTGCTGACTAGCAGCTTTTTCAGTCAGTATAATCTGCTCCCGTTCGGTGTCCTATTTTGTAATACTTACCTGTTCCAAGGCCCCTGTCCACCACTCCGAAAGGGAGAGAGATGCTGAACACTGCTCATGCATGCATCTTTATTTTCATTTGTGCCGCCGCCAACACTTGAATAGCGCAACACCTAGTGGCCATTAGGCGGAAATCGAAATAATTTGCATGGATCACTTGCTATATGGAGCACAGTTTAATATGAATAAAAAATTTAAAAAAAATGTATAAGAAGAGATTCTGCATGGCATTTTATCTGCGAATGTCATAATACTGTTAGCTTTTACTGCAATTAAACACACATATTTTCATGCTGTGATGTTCCATGAGTACAATGATGCCCCCTATGTACAGGTTTCATGGTGTTTTGGAAAGCTACAGAGTCAAATAAAGAACATGACCATTTCTGCACTTTCTGAAGAGAGCTGCACAGTGCCTTGAACTGTCTTGAACCAAGTTCCCATTTATACCCAGAACTGGGAGGGAGCAAGGTGACTTCAGCAGACATTTATCTTTCATGAAGATGTAAAAATGAAAGTGTCCTTCCACAGAAATCTGAGAAACCTCTGGTGATGTTGGGCAATGGGTACATGGAAATAAGCATCCTTCAAATTTATAGACATCATCCAATGTACTAGGAATATTGCCTTTATGATGAATGTCCAAGAATCCTGTAAACTTACATAGATCTAGAATCTCCATCTGCCTGTTAGAAACAGAATCTAATTGAAGTGAAATTTATAAAGCATCTCCTTTTTTTCCTTTTCTTTTTCCTCTGGTACAAAAATGACCACTTCCCAAGGTGTACAATACCTGTTTACTGGACCACTTCCTGGTATGAAATACCTGGTTCCTGGAAGGAAGGGAATGAGAGCCCTTGGATTGAAAGGGTCTCCTGAACCTTAGGTTTTTAAGTAGACAATCTTTCCTGCCCTCTGCCATTTTCTTGATCTAATAATCAAGGAGGATACATCCACGAACCAGGTACTGAGTCAAAGAGCCCAACTAGTAGACACAGAAAGAGTTTCTGGCTAGAGTATAACAACCTACGGAGTCTTCTGAGCTGAATACTATTTTCTGCTTAATGACTTGTATATTGTGAACAGACAAAAGGAAGATTATCTCCTATATGCTCCTCCAAATCAGTGGCGGCTCTAGACTTTGTGAGGCCTTAGGCGAAACTCAAACATGAGGCCCCCACTAACATCTAAAGTTAAAAATAGGGTTTGCATTGTGTGTATAAGGTGCTGTTGCAGAGGGTGGTAGCGTGGCTGGGGCAGAGGGTGGTAAGGTGGCTGGGGCAGAGGGTGGTAGGAGGACAGTGACAGGGTAGTGGGGTGGTAGGAGGGCAGAGGGTGGTAGGGTGGCTAGGGCAGAGGGTGGTAGGGTTTCTGGGGCAGAGGGTGGTAGGGTTTCTGGGGCAGACGGTGGCTGGGGAGGTAGGGTGGCTGGGGCAGATGGTGGTACGAGGACTGTGACAGGGTAGTGGGGTGGTAGGAGGGCAGAGGGTGGTAGGGTGGCTGGGGCAAAGGGTGGTAGGGTTTCTGGGGCAAAGGGTGGTAGGGTGGCTGGGGCGGTAGCGTGGCTGGGGCAGAGGGTGGTAGCGTGGCTGGGGCAGAGGGTGGTAGCGTGGCTGGGGCAGAGGGTGGTAGCGTGGCTGGGGCAGAGGGTGGTAGGAGGACAGTGACAGAGTAGTGGGGTGGTAGGAGGGCAGAGGGTGGTAGGGTTTCTGGGGCAGAGGGTGGTAGGGTGGTTGGGGAAGTAGGGTGGCTGGGGCAGGAGGGTGGTAGGGTGGCTGGGGCAGGAGGGTGGTGGGGTGGCTGTGGGTGGTGGGGTGGCTGGTTGGGTGACTGGGGCAGAGGGTGGTGGGGTGGCTGGGGCAGAGCGTGGTGGGGTGGCTGGGGCAGAGCGTGGTGGGGTGGCTGGGGCAGAGCATGGTGGGGTGGCTGGGGGTGGTGGGGTGGCTGGGGCAGAGCATGGTGGGGTGGCTGGGGCAGAGGGTGGTGGGGTGGCTGGGGCAGAGGGTGGTGGGGTGGCTGGGGCAGAGGGTGGTGGGGTGGCTGTGGGTGGTGGGGTGGCTGGGGCAGAGGGTGGTGGGGTGGCTGGTGGGGTGGCTGTGGCAGAGTGTGGCGGGGTGGCTGTGGGTGGTGGGGTGGCTGGGGCAGAGGGTGGTGGGGTAGCTGGGGCAGAGGGGGGTGGGGTGGCTGGGGCAGAGGGTGGTGGGGTGGCTGGGGCAGAGGGTGGTGGGGTGGCTGTGGGTGGTGGGGTGGCTGGGGCTGTGGGTGGTGGGGTGGCTGTGGGTGGTGGGGTGGCTGGGGCAGAGGGTGGTGGGGTGGCTGTGGGTGGTGGGGTGGCTGGGGCAGAGGGTGGTGGGTGGGTGGTGGGGTGGCTGGGGCAGAGGGTGGTGGGGTGGCTGTGGGTGGTGGGGTGGCTGGGGCAAAGGGTGGTGGGGTGGCTGTGGGTGGTGGGGTGGCTGGGGCAGAGGGTGGTGGGGTAGTGGGGTGGCATAAATACCTTATGTTTCCCTTGTGGTCCAGTGGGCGGCCAGGCTGTTTCCCTGGTGGTCCGGTGGGCTCCCTTTACAGTCTGCAGCTCCGCCGGGTGCAGAGCTGCAGACCACGTGGTGAGTTTAGTCTCGCAATCTCAGTCAGTCAGAGCGTTGCCGTGGTAACCCGCGGCAACGCTCTGATTGGGTGAGATCGCGAGACCCACTCAGTCAGCAGTTCTGCACTCGGCGGAGCTGCAGACAGGCTGGCTCTCTCCCAGGCAGCGGGCAGGCATAGGAGGGGCCTTGCACCCGGCAGCATTAAGGGCAAGCCGCCGGGCCCCCTCCTGTGTCGGGTCCTCTGTCTCTGACCGAGGACCCGACCTGTCACACTGCCCTAAGGCGATTTAGGCGGCCGCGAGGCCCCCATCAGCGCGAGGCCTTAGGCAGCCGCCTAAATCGCCTAATTAGAGAGCCGCCTCTGCTCCAAATTATCCATATCAATCTTAGATCCTTAGAGATTGAGGTGAGAGCGTACAGCAGGATTAAAGCCTGTGGCAGCTGCCACATAGGCTTTTAGAGAGGATCAAGACCATCTATACTCAATGGAGTCTCAGAAAGATCCGGCATTGTTTACAGGCAGAGTAGAATGTTTAGCCAGTCTAAGTACTGCATTGTCCAATTAGGAGAAGAGTCCCAGGTATTAGCATCTGAAATCCCAATGGATGAAGACACAAGATACTCCCTTGTGTTGAAAACTTCTCTCAATGTAGAACCAATCTTCCATAATAAGGATCCTAATGGTACCGGGAACTGGAAAAGATACTCTGTACCTTCTGACATCTGAAAGGAAAGGCTAAAGGTTGAAGGCTCAACCATAGAAGATTATTTCAGGCATAAGGACCTGCAGACTCTGAAAATCAAATGGTTCTTTTGTGCGGATTGTGGAGATACTGAAATAGGATGAATATCGTCATCCAAAGATGATACCAAATCTCTGAATGGATCTCCATGGATTCCTCAGAGTATTCATTCTGGGAATAAGTGAATTCAGTGGCTATATATATATATATATATATATATATATATATTTAATATTTAATTTTTATTGTAAGGTTGCACATGTGACAAAAGTACAAAGGTAAACATTAAGTTGATATACATGGAAACATACAGAGTTCCAATATAGCATAACAGTTAACAGCTAGGCAGGGATTGATACATAACCTACTTCACAAATAGAAGGACATAGGTAAATCTGCATATGCATTAATCAGAACCAGAATGTCTGTGGCCTCTTGGTGGGGACATTCAATTGTGAACAGCGGTTGGGAGATATGAGGCATATTGAACTTTTGAAGTCTCAGGAGTCCATTGCAACCTTACATTTTTTATACCTTTACATGTTAAGGTACTCTCAAGAAGTAGGGCATAATGTTAGTTATAAAACCTTATTAAACATAAGAATACCTAAGGGAACTCAAAAGATAACACAGAAACCAAAAGGTTGAGATACTTGCTATACCTTATCATTTTGGAGTAGTACAGAGCGCAGGCTCGTCATTTGTGTTTTTTACCTACTCAGGCAACGGGTTGGGCATGTGGTCACTCATATGGTTACATGAAGGGTAGTGGTGCAGTCTATCTCTGGGAATTGTTCAGGGTGACAGCAAAATCTCTATGTCCATCTGGCCCAGATGTGTTTATACTTCACTAGGATGCCTGCAATTGTATGCAACATTTTTTCATACTGCTGTGTGCAATTCACCTTATCGATAACCAGTGCAAGATCTGGCATATTAGTTGATTTCCATAGTGTAGCTATACAGAGTTTTGTTGCTAGTGTGATATGGATGGTAGCATTGTGTTTCATAAACGTTTTGGGCAGCATATGGAGTAAATAACTCTCCGGTAAAAGGGGTAGGAGCAGTGGCTATATTAAAATACACAAAATTATAAACTACAATTATATATATGTTGGCACTCTCTTGTCACTGATGGTGTTCATATTGAGGTCGCCCTCCAACGGGTCACCCCAAATATATACCAAACATTTTAAAATGATTCCACACAAATATTTAATTCATTAATGTCTGTATATTCCAAATACTTTGAATGGCCTCGTTTATAACATTATTTTGGATATAAATTAATATATTTATTTCAAAAAAAATATTGTTACACAGATACAAAAAAACTAAATACATACATAGAAAAAAAGACATTGAGATAAATGTATTGAAAAAAACCTAATAGGCATAGACCCAATGTACAGAAACCTTAATCCTTGCACATAAATCGAGATAAATCACTACTATACTCTGTGTTGCCTGTTGATACCATATATTTTGTGTGATGAAAACAATAAGTTAAAAAAGAAAAAGCAAGAAGAAAAAAGGAAAAAAGTTCATGAAAGAATTTAAAATGTGTATACAAAAAAATACACAAGATCCAGTGCACTCACGTATCCACTAAACAGCAACTTCAATTCTGACAGATTTTATTAGGTTTTTTTAAAAACACCTAATCTAGGCAAAAATAAGGGTTGTTTAGTTACTTTATATGATCATACATTGCATACGTCTGCCACAACGTTGTGGGGATATTTATGGGATGATAATATTAAACAGTCGAGAATTGCCCACTATTTCAATTCTCTTAGATCTTAGAGATCGTTATCATGTAAGTGAAATGTATTCCATACAAATAAAATCACAATTTGTTATAAAAATAGATATAATTTATTGTGACAAATAAAATAATAATAATATTAGGCAGCATGCATAATAATAATCAGTGAATATTTAGTATAACATAAGTATGCAATACAAAGGCAATACGCAGTGCAAAGCTACAGCATCAACTGTCAAGACAAGATTTATGAGGGTACTTCACAGACAGAAAGTAAAGCTTCCAGCAAGAAGCCATAAAACCTTGGCTAACAGATCAACTGAGTAACCCTTTCAATGCTGGCTAGATCCTCCTAGGCATACAATATCCTATTCTCATGTAATTTTCAATTAAAATAACATTCAAACCAGCTCATTAATTATTTCCTGGAACCATCCAATAAGAATAATCTACCAGATTCTATAAGCTGAATTTTAATTTGCCTAAAAAGATCAATACACCTGGATAAAAACAGCGGTATGCTAACACATGATAATATCACATTAATATATAATTATTCTAAATTCCACCTGCAGAATGGAATGTTTATAACTATATATTCTTTAGTTAACTAAGATTTCTAAATATTGAAATCTGACCATGATTTATCCAGTCATATATCATGCTATTAGATTTTAATTAATTTAGATTAATTAAATAAAACCAGCATAATTACCAGTTAAGTAGATGTTCTTATCAGATTAGTAGGTACTCCCAGGAACTTGAATGCAAGTATGATTGGTTGTATGGAGGTATGTAAGTAATAGAAAAAAAAAATAGTGTTGCTTAGAAAGTAAGAGTAAAATTCTAAGTGTCCAGGAGTGTTTCTTGAGTTGGTCCCAGAGTGAAAATCTGTCCTGGATCTCTCTGAATGTCTGAATCTGAAAGCCCAAAACTCCAACTACCTCTCTCTTTCCTTTGTCCTAACTTTTTAAAGGGAAAGATTCTCTGTACGTCATCAGTTGGTATAACCAATAGGATACTGAAGGTGTGGTCAACCTGCAGATTGCAATTTAGGTATTTGGTCCATAGAGGGCAGTCTCGCCTCACTAAACTATCCAGGAAAGAGTTAACTTTTCCTAAAGACGATTTTGACGTCATTTGGCTTATCTAAAATGACTACCTATAACTTAAATTTGCTGTCAGTTCAAAGTGTTTGCCTCAGTCTTTGTGGCAACGACTTTGATCGTAATTTCTAAAATTAACAGTTGTAAACTCAATTTCACCCCTTATTTACAATGGGACCTTGTAAAATTTAGAAAGTAAAATGAATTACTTAATCTTCTCTGTCACTAATGTCTGTGTTTAGAATTATTTCTATCCCATTAACATTTAGACAGAGCCTTCAATCCCCCTGCTTCATTGCTTATCACTTGGCTTGTTTATATAATGCATTCCTTAGCTCAGGCTCAGTGACTGGTTACAGAAAGGAAGAAGAAATTATGTATCTTTGTTAGCCTGAAAATAGCAAAATGGAGTCTGCTCTGTTCTGAGTGACTCTGACAATATACACTTTTAATTTCTATTTTAGCACAAAATGTCTGCCAATATAAATAAATATCCTGACAACGTCAATGTACCCCATCTTTGGCAGGTCCTACTCTAACAGCCTAATGTCTGCTCCTATGAGATTAACCCACTTACTTGGGGAAAAATAAATTCTATCTGGAGCTCTCTGCAGTACAAGCCTAAATAGGGCCCTGGGATGAGGCACCTGTGACAGGGAGGGGTGCAAAACCAAGGATTTGGCTAGATTCCCAAATATATATATATATATATATATATATATATATAATATATATATATGAAATCAGGAGGCTGCACCCACCTGAACATGCATAAATGGGGTGCTGCTGGGGACCAATTTATACAATACACAAGATCCAGTGCACTCTCTTATCCACTAAACAGCAATTTCAATGCTGACGTGGTATCTTGTGTATATCGCATCCAAGGGACTAATACGTCACCACGTCTCCCGAAATGATGTGCTGAATGCCAAACAAACTTTATTGGCTAGATATCAATATCTTCAACCAACTTTATTTATATTAACTGCTATTTACATATTTACAAGGTACATTATTTAGCTTGGTCCTATTGTTAGAAAAAAAATGAATGTTAACTTAAAATAATATGGTGGCATTAACTTGCTACCGCAAGAGTCACAGCAAGCAAATCCATATGCTCTGTATGTACATGGCCAGACCGTTACACCTTGGGTCACTGCAGGAAATATGGTGATGGCATAATATTGCTAAACCAAGGGCCACACCAAGTAAAGCCAGGGCCGGTGCAAGTATTTTTGGATACACAGGCAAAGTAGCATTTTGCCACACCAACCCCCCCCCCCCCCTCCCAAAAAAAGAAAAAAAAACACAGGGGCTGAGACATCCTTATTCCTGGTGGGATGGAGCACATAGGGGGTTAGTGGCTGTGGTGGGGGATAGGGAATGTACAAGGGGGATCAGGGGCTGTGGTGAGGGATAGGGGATGTACAAGGTCTGTGGGGGGGCACTAGGGGGATATGGGGACTGTAGAGGAGGGGGCTGTAGAGGGGGGGCACGGGTGCTGTAGAGGGGGTGGAGGACACGGGGACTATAGAAGGGGTGGGCAGGAATTGTAGAAAAGAGGGCACAAGGGCTGTAAAGGGGGGTAGGAGCTGTAAAGGGGGGCAGAGGCTGAGAGGGGGGCAGGGGATGAGGGTGGCAGGGGATAAGAGGAGGGAAGGGGCTGAGAGGGGGGCAGGGGATGTAGAGAGGTGAACAGGGGCTATAGAAGGGGGTAGGGGAGTAAAAGGGGGCATGGGGTGTAGCGATGGGGAAATGGGGGACATGGGCTGAAGAGTGAGGGCATGTGCTGTAGAGAGGGGGATATGGGCTGTGGTGGGGGGCACAGGGGCTGTAAAGGGTGACAGGGGCAATAAAGAGGTAAGCAGGGTCTGTAGAACGGAGGGCACAGGGGCTACTGAAGGGGTAAGCAGGGTCTGTAAAAGGGGAACAGGGGCTGTACAGGAGGCACAGGAGCTAAATAAGTGGTGGGCAGGGGCTGACAAAAAAAACCAAAAACTATTGTAATTGTATCCCCCCCACCCCCGAGTCTTACCTTAGGCCAGGGAGAGGTGGCAAGAAGCAGGAGACAGCACAGAGCAGCCAGCATACAGTAGTATGTCAGTGAAGTCGCCTCTCCTGATGATGTCAGGAGGAGGGGGCGTGACTTCCTCTGCTCTTCTCCCAGACTCCCCAACGGTCCTGGGAGAAGAGCAGTGGAAGTCACACCCCCTCCTCCTGACATCATCAGCAGAGGCTGTCCGAATTCCAGGGGTGCAGGCTGCAGGGAGAGACAGGTAATGTGAAAAATCAGATTATGATTTTTGCACCCCCCTTCCCCCCCTCCCCCCCTCACCTCTCCTCCTCCCCTGAAGCTTCCCAAGGAAGAGAGGCTAAACTCCCCTGAGGCAGAAGGAAATAACCTTCAGGTAAGCCAAATAAGAGTAAGAAAATTATATAGTCTTAAAATGACTAAGTCTGTCATAGGGATAGGACAGGAACAACAAAGACTGAGAGTGGGAGGGATAGGGCGGGTTACTTATACCTTTTGCTTATATACATACACGCACACACATATATAAATATATATATATACACAGACAAGAAAGAGGGAAGTGCTCATGCCATTGTACAGAACCCTAGTGAGACCTCACTTGGAGTATTGTACGCAGTACTGGAGACCGTATCTTTATTAATATTTTTGCTTTTCCCACAGGAATCTCACTTTAACAGTGCTCTCACTACTGTAAGGGATTCTGGGTAACCATATGCAAATGTATAAAGTGGAAAAATGAGGCAAAAATGTGGTTCTTTGTCGAGCTCATTTGCATATGCCTACCAAGAATCCTTTGCAGTTGTGAGAGCACTGTTAAAGTGAGATTTCTGTGGGAAAAACAAGTCTTATGGCTTGACTGGTGTGTGTATTTGTGTTTAGCAATGTATCACACAAAATGCACAATCCAGCATCCAGCGCACTTGCTCATTTATTAAACAGCGTTTTCAAGTCTCATAGATTGTAATATTTTATTTTAAAACACCTTACCTAGGCAAAAAATAATGGAGGTTTAGTTACGGTAAATGATCCTACATTGCATAAGCCTTGCCTAGGTAAGGTGTTTTTAAATAAAACTATTACAATCTATGAGACTTGAAATTGCTGTTTAGTAAATGAGCGAGTGCGCTGGATTCTGTATTTTGCATGTTACATAAATTGGTCCAAGCAGCACCCTATAATATATGCATGTTCAGGTGAGTGCAGCCCTAGCCATCCTTGGTTTCATTCATTTATGTATTTGGGAGTCCTGGCCAACTCCTTGGTTTTGCACCCCTCCCTGTCACAGGTGCCTTATTCCAGGGCCCTACATAGCCTTTTACTGCAGAGAGTCCCGGTAAGGAAGAATTTTCCAAGTAAGTGGGTTAATCTCATAAAGCGCAGGCATTAGGCTGTTAGAGTAGGACCTGCCAAGAATGGGGTACATTGATGTTGTAGCAGGCTTATGCAATGTATGATCATATAGTGTAACTAAACCACCATTATTTTTGCCTAGATTAGCTGCTTTTAAAAAAACACAAATAAAATCTGTCAGCATTGAAGTTGTTGTTTATTTATTTATTTATTTATTTTTTTTAAATAAAACTATTACAATCTATGAGACTTTAAATCACTGTTTAGTAAATGAGCAAGTGCGCTGAATTGTCAAACCTACCTCTATACTGGGCTGACGTTGTCTGGTCACTTCCGGTTTCACCAGAAGAATCTACAGCTACAATCAGGGCGCTATCAGGCAATCCAGCAGGCCCTGGCACCGCAGACCGCCAACTTCAGCATCATACAAGCGAACACGGGCACCACCAGTGCTTCTTAGCTCTCAGGGCATCATACCCGTGTTTGCAACGGTACTTCTGGGGCACCTGCCCAGACTTCTGGGTCGGCCAACAGGCACCCGGCAAATGTGAGTAACAAACGAATGCACTAAATTACTGGGAACGGGGAACCCACGCGCCTCACATAAACTAGCATTTAAACGAACGGAAGTACATACGCACGAACTAAGACACGAACCTTCCTCTCCCAGCACATACACTGTTCATTCAAACGAATGTATCCACTTAATCTCACCAAAACGAAATGAACAGATCCAGGTCAGCTAATTCAAGTTGTTAATAAGCAGGATGTATATGGTCTGTCAGTTATACTCCCTACACACAGTAACAGAGTAATAGGCTTAACCAAGTTGTTCTATTACTGTGAGGATTCTGTGGTAACAAACAGGGATACAATGCAATATCTAAACTATGCTCACACGGTCATTATGTATTCCAGAATTCAGAGCAATACTCCCCTGAATTACATTGCGAATTTGAGTTACATAGGGTACGCTAAAAAACTAGTATGGTTCTACACAGCGGGTAGGGGGGTGCTTGGAAGTCACAATATAACCTGGTTTGGCATGTTAAACAAAATAAGGTTAGGATCGCTAACAAAGGGTAATACATAGAAATAACTACATAGTAAACGCAGGAAAGCACTAATCATGATCATTCGGATCTATTCCAGTCAGAACCCCATGATCTAAATATCCATAGTAAGGGGTACTATCGCATAGCCAAATACGTCTTCAGCTCACAAGTACAAACCAGTAAGTTAAAAAACTTCCCAATCCATATCTATTGTCAACACATAACATACTATACCATTACAGTAAGCGGCACAAGCGGAAAGACGAAGGCAGTCATACACACTCTCAGACGCACGTTAACCAGGATAACCAACACATAATTAATTTCCTAACACATCATAGACATACCACAAAGAAACGCTAGAATTAAGACTACGCTAATAACCACACAAACATACGCGAAGGCCATCACTGGGCAACGTTACCTTGGCACAAAGGTCTTAATACTTCACAAATACGAACAAGCATTTACCCTAATAAAAGTTAAAGTCACCCTTAACACATGTGAAATTAAACAAGAGTCACTTCATTCCCTTAATCCGTTAGATCCAGCAGTAATCGCCCATACCAGCCACCCCTTAGAGGACCAACAGTTGATTCAGGTTCGTATAACTTAAATCAATCGAAAAGCACACACAACCATAGAGAAGTTACCAATGATAATCTTGGTCCACAGGTGGTACACATATTTAAAGTCAAGAATCCCGCGACTGATAAGATCACCTTTCTAAGACGATCAAGTATGTTGTATCCAACATGCCACTCACCCCAAGCAGCGTTATACTGGCAAATAGGGTTCTTGAACAGGCCATACACAGGCAAGACATAGTAATCCGCGAGACCAACACCCATCCTCACATAGAGGTTTGCCAGTTCAAATCATAGATATTGTCTCGAACCGCTCTACTCAAGAACTCTAGTTAGGATTTCACTACTCTCTGTCACTATATACAAAATAAGTCTCCAGATGCCTACACCCTGCCTTCGCTCAAAGGCACAGCACAAGATCCAAATCATAGCGCCTCTATCAGCAATTTGGCATCAGCAGGGCCTCACCCGGCAATTAAAGAAGCCAGTTAATGCAAGTCATTGTAACTATAGCAAGTAAAGACTTGCGTTTAAATTTCATAGTACGTCGCACGCATCAGAACAAGCATACGATTTCTCCCTACCCAGCACACCAGCCAGACCTCCTACTCCAACTACAGCTCCTACAGCAGGATAAATTCAAGACTCCTCTAGTCCCTGTTCATTAAGATCTTGGACAGTCCCAAAGATCGCAGCAAAACTCAGGCGTAGGGGGTTACAGTACCCGGCCACTGCCAGGAAAGCTGAATTGTACAGGATCATGATGACCAGGGCAGATAATCCACAGCCAGGGTCTAGCTCTCAAGAGCATATCATTGACACTCTCACAGGGATTCAGACCACTATGACAGAAAAGACGTTGTCCTTACTCATAGCATCACAGGATATAGTAGAAAACAAAACCTTCAACGACGGGGACCTGTCACAGGTGCTCAAGGCCAAAGACCCTAGGCTGGGGAAAAACTGTCTATACCAGATTTCGTACTCGCATTTGGGTTATATTGGATGTCATATGCTTTAACTTTCCACAACGTAGAGAGGAACTGGACTTGTATATGCACAAGTTGGTAGATCTGGGAAACAAGTATGGTGGGTCTAATTTTTATGACTACCACAAGACTTTCTCACCCAAGGCAGGGGCAACATTCGGAAAGTTTAACATAAGAATAGATTGGAGTCATATGGACACCGAGTTATTCTGTCACCACTTTGCCGGGCTAGTACCACTGGCTTGTGCCATCTGCACATCAAACTCGCACACTACCAACTTGTGCTCCAACGAGCCCAGTTTTCCCACCACCAGCTACTCATCCCCTAGCACTTGCAGGACAGAACAGAAAGGCTTAAGGGATAAACTTTTGGTAGACCGATAGTGTTCTTGGGAAAAGCACAGGTGTGCAACAATTTCAATGCAGGAGGCTGCAGTTTCAGCACCTGCAGATTGTTACACGTATGCTCGATCTGTTACCAAGCTCACGTTAAGACCATGTGCCCAAATCGCCTCTTCCCAAGAAAATTACTGACTGAAATTCAAGTTGACACCTTAGCCTTCTACCTAAATGCACACCCCTCATAGTTAGTACACTTTCTAGTCACAGAGTTCACATAGGGTTTCCACACAGGATTGATCACACTTCCCACTGGCACACTAAAGTGCAACAACCTACAGTCGGCCACTAGAGAACCAACAGTAGTAGATAACTTGCTCAGTTCAGAAACTGTGAAAGGGTTTATGCTCGGGCCTTTTCTAAATCCACCATTCACGTGCTGGCGTACCAACCCCTTGGGTATAGCAACTGACAAATACAACAATAAAAAGAGATTGATCGATTTGTCTGCTCCACATTCTGTCGCCATACCTAGTCTCAACTCACTCATACCATCCGAGGAGTATTCACTGCAGTATGCCACAGTAGACAACGCCATACAGGCAATCTTGAAAGCTGGAGGCTGGGGTAGCAGCTTGGATCAGCAAAACCGACATTACCAATGCATTCAAGCTGCTTCCCATACATCCGTCACTGTGGCATCTGCACAGAGTATTATTATTTCACTAACCGCTTAACAATCTTTTCAACCTATTTGCCGAAACACTGTGTTGGCTCCTGTTGAACATCACTAGTTGTCCAGTTGTAATACATTACCTGGACGATTTTCTCATGGTAGAACACCCCAATACCACACTACAGAGCATGGCGAAGACACTAGCACTATTTTCCGCACTAGGGGTGCCAGTAGCGGACGAGAAAACAGTAGGTCCTACTACGAACTTAAGGGATACACCTAGACTCAGTTACCATGCAAGCGAGTCTCCCAGGCAATAAAGTTCAGAGAATCAAGGCAGAGGTCGAAGCCTGTTCGAAATATATCCAATAGTGGCAGCAGCGCTAGTGTGGGACCACCAGTGGGAAGGGAAGACCATAAAATGTGACAACATGGCAGCTAGTGACATTATTAACAAAGGCAGGTCATCTTCGCTAACATTCAAGAGTCTAGTTAGGAGACTCACATAGTTAGCAGCGACACAACATTTCCACTTGATATGTGAGCACATACCAGGCATAAACAACACAGCAGCTGATGCCCTTTCTCGTTGCAATCTACAGGTTTTCTTTCAACAACATCCGTCAGCCAAGAGAATACCAAGCAGGTCACCACTATTCCATGAACTCATCCTGGACCAACAACACTAATGGCACATGGGAGAATGCTGGCACAAACAGCACTATCAGCAAACACTAGGCGTTCATACAATCGAGCACTCACTTTATTTAACAGATTTACCATAGAATATCAAATACAAAACCAATTCACGTTAGATACTATGGTGGCCTTTACCTCTTTTAGCCACCTAAATCTAAAACTCGCACACAATACCATAAAGCTCTATCTAACAAGCATACAATGCTATGTCACTAACACATACCCCAGCCACAGTACCTTCTTTTCATCAAACCCAATTAAAAACATTTTAAAAGGCATCCTATGGTTAGAAGGCCCCAAAACTACAAAAGGACAACCGATATATGGGGAAAGGTTCAGAGCCTTATCCGACACATTAGACTCACAGCCCTTCGAAACAGAAACAAACAACACCATCAAATCCGCTATGTTTCTGGCATTTTACGGGTTTCTACAGCCTAACGAGTTTAAAGTAGGGAACACCAATGACACCACCAATATGCTCATAATGGGAAACCTAAACAAAGTAGGGGACCACTATGTTTTGACCCTACGCACGACTAAAAAAAACAAATGGTGCCACCTGTCGACATACCGCTATTCCCAACAGGAAACAAGTGGTGTCCTGTTAAATTGCTAGACCTATCACTGTCCACCCGCACAGGTCAAGAGAAGACCGCTCCTCTGCTACGCTTACACAGCAACCCACTGACAACGTCTAAATTAATGTCATACATAAAAACCCTAATCACAAAAATAGGGAGCGATCCAACAGCCTTCACAGGCTATTCATTTCACATAGGAGCAGCAATGGCTGCCTCAAGCCAAAATGTTCCGGTACTCATAATTTAAAGATTGGAACGATGGAAATCATCGGCTTACAATCTTTATATACCACAACCAGAGAAAGAGCTAAGAAAAGCCTTTCAAGAATTAGCTAGTTAAGTATACAGTCACGTTTGCATGTATATTGTAAAGATTTATTACGTATTAAAGTGGCATGGTTAAATATCCTTTTTGCCCTCTTTATTTACAGGCCCGCCCGGACATCGGTTTTGGCACACCACAACCGACTTTAGTTAATTATAAGGTATTAACATCAATACGGCTTATTTCCCTGACCACAAATGAGAAGGCGGAGCCTGGAGTTGTGGGAGGGGTTGATCTGGCCTATATATACTCAAACCTACCTCTATATGGGGCTGACGTCGGCTGGTCACCCCACCCACCACTACCTCTATTCAGCTACATCTTGGTGGGCCCTCTTTATTTACAGGCCCGCCCGAACATTGGTTTCGGCACACCACAACCGACTTTAGTTAATTATAAGGTATTAACATCAATACGGCTTATTTCCCTGACCACAAATATATATATACATACATTTATATATCTTTTATTATTTGTTTTTTATTGCAACAAAAACTGGGGCAACCCTGCCTGTGTGGACCAGCCTCCACTGATCAAAATTGAAAATGCATCTGTTCCATGAAACAGGTGGCCTTCCCTCTTTTTTCTCATTGGTAATGTGCTCTAAATAGAGCTGCTTCTCGACGTTCAGCTTCAGTAGTATGATGAACATGAATGAAAAAAAATGTCTGTTGTGAACATAGCAATATATTTAGGACAACAGACAGAAATATGCAAAGGACGGTACACTGACGTGAGAATGGTCTCACAGGTTGTTCATGAAATATATGGCACCCACCCTTATTACTGTTAACCACACACAATCTATGTCACTTCTATAATCTATGATCTAGGTGATGGTGTAGTTGAAGGTAATCAGGAAATTACACTTCTAGTCTCTGAGGTCCTAGAGGAAGTAAATGAAAATAATTAAATGGGCAGCTGGATATAGGATCCACTCTAACAAGAGAAATAAATTGTTCCAGATACTCAAATGTAATTGGACAAATAAACACAATCATAAATAAAGTGTTATTTTTCAATACTTGTAGGCAATTATTGCTTGAAATCTGTAATGCACGGACATCACCAAACACTGGGTTTCTACCTTTGTGATGCTTTATCAGACCTTTACTACAGCTGTCTTCAGTTGTTTGTTCATGGGTCTTTCTGCCTTATGGTTTAAGCCTCAGCTATTGCAGACTATTCCACTTCTTTGCCTTAAAAAATACGTGGATTACTTTCGCAGTATGTTTTGTGTCATTGTCCGTCTATAAAGTGAAGCGCTTTTTAATCGACTTCACTGAGTTTGGCTGAATCTGACAACATATCCCTATACACTTCAGTATCCATCCAGCTGCTTCGGTCTTCTGTCACATCAATGAACACTAGTGACCCCTTTTGGTGAACCCTCTGTATTTGCTCTTCTCTTTTTGGTAGACTTGGAAAATAAATGATATGTCTACCTCCTGGAGAGTGTTCCTCACTTGGCTGGATGTTTGAAATTAGTTTTTCTTTAACATATAAAGGATTCTACGATCCTCCACCACTGTGTTTTTTTTTGTGGACGTCCAGGTCTTGATGTGTTGCAGAGTTCATCAGTGCGTTCTTTTTTGCACCAAACTGTAAAAAAGTTTTCATATCCAGTGCAACTAAAGAAGAAGAATTCAGATTCATGTATCAGTCCTGATTGTTAAATGCTTCATATATCTAGGCTTTAAATAAATTTTAGATAGTTAACGTTAACCTTATACCAACCCCCAATGCAATGCCATTCCTACCCCATATCATATGCTTACACTAACTCTAATCATATACCTACCCGAAACGTACCCCTTAACTATCCCTAAACCTAAAACAGCATTACCCCAACTCTTACCTTAAACTAACCCTGATAAACCCTAACCCTATTGTAACACAAAACCTTCCCCTACAGCAAACCGTAAGCTTTACCAATACCATTTTCTAAAATCAATACTGATATAAGCAGATGGATTTTCTAGTTAAACCATTACAGTAGTATGTCTCTGCCATCTACTGGCTGTTTTTAACATTACAGGGATGTGTTTCTGTAATGCTGCCTCTGCCAATCACAGTTTGATTTGTGCTAGGCAACTGGCAAAGCCTAGCAGGGGCATGCAGAGAGAACCTGTCAGGGTCTATTCAGACTCTGGAGGTCTGCCTTAGACAGCTGCACATCGAGAATCACTGAGGCTGAGTGAAATGAATGTATCCCATTCAATAAGAGGTAATTCTTTTTCTATAAATTCTTTATTTTTGAGTTTTCAAGAATTTTTCATTTTTGAGGGATACTGAAAAGAAAAAGGGTTGCAACGTAGTACAAGGGTTGAGGTTACATTTTTAACTTTGACACTTTCCCTTTTACATTCATTCTTTCTATTTTCATGCATATTGCTTTCTTTACTCAGGGTCAGGAAAAACAGGGTGGGTGGAAGGAGTGGGGGAATCTTCCCCGGTTAGTGTAACCACCAGTCTCCCTGTGCTTAGTGTCTTTGATTTGGGCGCTAGTCTATGTTTTTATTGTGTTAAGCTTGTTTATGTTTATCGCCAGGTTCGTGGGCTCTTTGAGATAGTGTGATCACGCTCTGTACTTTGCATTATGTTGCCTCTGTCCTCAAGGGATGCAGAGTTACCTCCGGGATCGGGGGTATAGAACTTGGAGTCGGTGTGGGAATTGTGGGTGCAGGGGAAGGGATGTTCGCCCCCTTCCCTGGTGGGGGTTGCCCTCTTAGGTCGTTTTGTGGTGTTTGGATGAACTCTAAGAGTTCTCTAAGTTCGGGTCAGATGTTTTCTTTGTGTTTGTTATGTTTGCGTGTTTATGTGGGTGGTCTCGGTAAGTTGGGGTACATGGTTGTGTGGTGTGGGTGGGTGTGAGAGAGGGGTGGGATGTGGAGGGGAGGGGAGGGGGATTGTCTGTTCTGCCATTCAAGTTTCCCTACAATGCCAACCAGGGGTCCAGATCTTGTGAAAAATAAGCGGTAATTCTTAACTCAACTGATAGAAAAAGTGAATAAACACACAAAAATATCTACAACAGCTATCTGCCCAGATGGGAAAATTAAGATCCCTCTGAACAAGTGACATTTATCTACCATGTTTCCATCAGTCCTCCAAATAGACTGTGGCATGTTTATTTACAACCATAATCGTGTTTATTTAAAACCATATAATAATCATATTAGGGCAAACAGTATATATTCCTTGTAACCTGTTAGTACATCACTCTCAGTATATCATTGGCATCCAAAACTGGACTGATTTGCTCATCATTACCTGTGCAGAAGTTCTGGTAGAGCTGTCAGGGTGGCGGTCCGGTGCCCGGGACCCAGACAGTGTCCGGGCGGCGGTGCAGGACCGGGACCCAGTATGCCTGATGTTCAGAGTAGTAGTCACAGTGTAAAGGTGGATTAGCAGGGTCTGGTGCAGGGTAACCGCACGGCCCCTGGTGTTGAGCACCAGCGTTTGTGCAGCCACATACCAAGACCCTGAATCAGCTTCAGCGAATACCAGGAACTAGGAGCCTGGAAATTAAGCAGACCTCCCAGGAGCTGAATAGAGAGGCTTTGCAGCAAGATTGTACCCAGTACTAGAAACAAGACAAGACTAAAGATAGGCACCAAACATGAAAACAAGACAGAACTAATAGAACCCAGAACCAGAGAAGGATAGGAAGCTAAACCCAGAACATATACACAAGACATGAGGAAAACATGAACATAACATGGGCATGACTGGACAGGACTATACATGGACTGGGTATACAAACTAAAACAAGACAAGATAACATAGGCAAAACAAGAGGAGAAATAACTAAGTACTACATATGGAAATTATGGGGATTTAGTCACACTATATGATCATACATTGCATAAGCCTGCCAACAACGCCAATGTACCCCATATCTGGCAGGTCCTACACTGCCTAATGTATGCTAAAACAACCAAAGACATATATAGCACTTACCTGCAACAAAAGGCAGAAGCCTTGAGGAGATGCCTGCAGGAACTCTGAAACAGAGGGAAAGATGGAAAACAAACGGGTGTGGCAACATAAAACAAACATTTAAATGAATCCAAGAGACTGGGAAATCCAGGGACGGACTATAGGAATGAACCCAGAAATCCCAGCATAAAGAAAACCAGACATAGAATAGAAAACCAAAAGACCAAGAAAAACTAAACAAGAATTGTAACGAGTACTGGATACCAGAAGCCAAGGCCAGACATCTCCACAGAACAGAGCAGGACGTGACAAGAGCTACTTAACCCCACTTCCACTTGCCCACAAAACCTGTGAATGCAAATCTCATCCAAAGTATGTGATTGGAGATAATCTATGATCTAGGTGATGGTGTAGTTGAAGGTAATCAGGAAATTACACTTCTAGTCTCTGAGGTCCTAGAGGAAGTAAATGAAAATAATTAAATCGGGAGCTGGATATAGGATCCACTCTAACAAGAGAAATAAATTGCCCTCTGGATTTTCTGGTCACAGTTGACCTTGTATTCAAAATGGAGAGTGAGAGAAGTAGATTAGCTTAGCATTGTAGACATTGTCAAATCAAAAGAACATTGCCTTTGTGTTTCTACTCTTACTGTTCACAAGAAGAATTATTGCAATACAACAGATAACATGGTTACAGAGAATACATATGTAAAGTTCAGATAATGCTTTCTCATCAGATAATTTAGGTTCTATGATACGGTATTACATATTATGATCTAAAAAGGTGTGTTTTAAAACACATGATATGTATAAATAAACAAGTTATTTTGAAAAATCTAAGTGCTCATTACTGTACATTCAAACTTGCTGGTGAGAGTGGATAAGGGGGCATCTGACGGGTGAGAACTATTACTTTAAATATACCACAGTCAACACTTTTGTATTTATTTATAAATAGCTTGATATTATGTTGGAATATTACTGTATGTCATTTTAATTGTAACAATTTCCTTCATATATACATACATTTCGAAACAGTTTCTTACTTATTGTAAATGCTACCTTCTCTTCCTAAAATCTATGGGATAAGCAAACTGTTGTTTAAAAAAAAAAGAAAAAATACTTCAGGCTGGACATTTGTAAATGCATTATAAACATAATGCAAAGAAAATAGATACTTAACTTTTCCAGGCATCAATGGATTCTGCTCAAACCAGGAAGTGGCTTCGGCCAATCAGGTGTCTTCCATTCTGTTTTTGTGGGACTAAACTAATCATATAAGCCCTCCAGTACCAGTTACATTATTCAGGCAGGATGAAAAGATCTGCTGAATACGCTGTTTGCAGTCACACCACAAAATTGTGAAGGGTACTGTACATTGTGAGCTTAAACTGCCTCACATAGTTGGTCAGGTGAGGACTTGAATACAGAGCACTCGTGCAGTGTAGGGATTCTACACACATATTTGGATAGCAAGAGGATATATTGTAATATCTTCTTTTAATATGTGGGATAGAAAAGCCACAAGAATAGTAGAAATTGTTGCACCATAATCTTCTCTAATTTAATCCCTTTAAGGCTGTCAGTCACAGATCAGCTGTCAATTGATATGACAATATAGGACTTACTTGTCACGACATTTTACTAACACCTAAAGCTTACTGGCATGAACAAATATATCTAATTGTCAGAATAGTACAGGTTCCCAACATGCAAATATAGAACAATAAACATGACATATTACTGGTCCTGAGAATGTCTAGGCTTAGCGTAATAAAGCAAGAGAATATTCAAAGGTTAAGTCAGGGTGAAGGGAGTACAAAAACATGACAAAACAAGATAAGCCAAGGTCAGGATTGGAGAGTTCAGAATAGTCAAGACAACCTAGACGTCAAATACCAGCAAATTAGGTAACAATACAGAAAACATTCTCATACTACTACAGACCATGGGAGTGCACAGACCAGTGGCGGATCCAGAAGCTAATCTCGGGAGGGGCACTGGCAGATCATTTTAAGAAACAATCCAGGCACAATAACCACTACAGCTCTCTGTATTGGTTTTGGTGCCAGGATTTCCTGTGGTGCCCTCCCAGAGTAAGTAGTCAAACCGTTTAAAAAAAAATGTTTGATAACTTACCCAGGGTCTGCTGGGATAGTGGCTGTAGTGTGTGTGTGTGTGTGTGTGTGTGTGTGAGTGGTGCAGTGTATGTGAGGGTCGCAGTATGTGTATGGAGGGGTAGTGCATGTGTGAGAGGGGTGCAGTGTATGTATGGGGTAGCAATTTGTATATTGGGAGCAGTGTGTTTGTGTGTGAGTGGTGCTGTGTGTGTGTGTATGTATGGGGGGCTGTGTTTGTATCGGGGCAGTGTGTATAAGGGGGCAGTTTGTGTATTGGGGCTGTGTGTGTAAGGGGAGGGCTGTGTGTGTAAGGGGGGCTGTGTGTGTAAGGGGGGCTGTGTATGTAAGGGGGGACTGTGTATGTAAGGGGGGACTGTGTATGTAAGGGGGGCTGTGAATGTAAGGGGGGGCTGTGTATGTAAGGGGGGGCTATGTATGTAAAGGGGGCTGTGTATGTGAGGGGGGGCTGTGTATGTGAGGGGGGGCTGTGTATGTAAGGGGGGGCTGTGTATGTAAGGGGGGCTGTGTATGTAAGGGGTGGACTGTGTATGTAAGGGGGGCTGTGTATGTAAGGGGGGCTGTGTATGTAAGGGGGGGCTGTGTATGTAAGGGGGGGCTGTGCATGTAAGGGGGGGCTGTGTATGTAAGGGGGACTGTGTATGTACGGGGGGGGGGCTGTGTATGTGAGGGGGTTGTGTGTGGTGCAGTGTGTGAGGTTATAGGGGGCAGATTAAAGATATTATTTTTTTATTATTAAATAATAACTAACAAATTATAGCTAACGTCCCCCCTCCCTTCTTACCTTTGCTGAGGGAGGGGGAGACATTGCTATCTTCCAGTCCCTGGTGGTTCTAGTGGAGAGAGTGAACTCTAACCTGCAGCTCAGGTTAGAGTTCACTCTCGCGAGAACGGAGCGTTGCCATGGTAACGCTCCGTGCTCGTGAGAGGAGAACCCGGCGGAGCTGCAGGGAAGATCTCCCCCAGGTTCTCTCTACCTCGCCCTCTCCTGCCGGCCGCCCAGCAATGTGCCTGTGGGTCGGGGAGGAAGATCACTGATCTCCCCTCCGGTCCGTGATGGCAATCAGCAGGGCTGGTGCTTGGATAGCACCAGCCTTGCATGGGCCGGCAGGGGAGAGCCTCGGGCAGCAATATTTTCTCGGGGGGGGGGGGGGGCAATTGCCCCGTTGCCCCCCCCCCTGCATCCGCCAATGGCACAGACCTTCTTTGGTCATTGTGTTAGGGTTATAAAGCTCTTAAAAAGGGATTTGATTAGTTTTATTGGTGTACAGTTGCCAACATGGGATAGAATATGATTAGCGTGGTTGCAGGTGGAATAGGACAAGAAATCAAGGCATAAAAGTAGGTGTATAATAAGGTTTGGATTTGAAGGTCGACATGAATATATGTGAGAGAGGGGTGGGATGTGGAGGGGAGGGGAGGGGGATTGTCTGTTCTGCCATTCAAGTTTCCCTACAATGCCAACCAGGGGTCCAGATCTTGTGAAAAATAAGCGGTAATTCTTAACTCAACTGATAGAAAAAGTGAATAAACACACAAAAATATCTACAACAGCTATCTGCCCAGATGGGAAAATTAAGATCCCTCTGAACAAGTGACATTTATCTACCATGTTTCCATCAGTCCTCCAAATAGACTGTGGCATGTTTATTAACAACCATAATCGTGTTTATTTAAAACCATATAATAATCATATTAGGGCAAACAGTATATATTCCTTGTGACCTGTTAGTACATCACTCTCAGTATATCATTGGCATCCAAAACTGGACTGATTTGCTCATCATTACCTGTGCAGAAGTTCTGGTAGAGCTGTCAGGGTGGCGGTCCGGTGCCCGGGACCCAGACAGTGTCCGGGCGGCGGTGCAGGACCGGGACCCAGTATGCCTGATGTTCAGAGTAGTAGTCACAGTGTAAAGGTGGATTAGCAGGGTCTGGTGCAGGGTAACCGCACGGCCCCTGGTGTTGAGCACCAGCGTTTGTGCAGCCACATACCAAGACCCTGAATCAGCTTCAGCGAATACCAGGAACTAGGAGCCTGGAAATTAAGCAGACCTCCCAGGAGCTGAATAGAGAGGCTTTGCAGCAAGATTGTACCCAGTACTAGAAACAAGACAAGACTAAAGATAGGCACCAAACATGAAAACAAGACAGAACTAATAGAATCCAGAACCAGAGAAAGATAGTAAGCTAAACCCAGAACATATACACAAGACATGAGGAAAACATGAACATAACATGGGCATGACTGGACAGAACTGTACATGGACTGGGTATACAAACTAAAACAAGACAAGATAACATAGGCAAAACAAGAGGAGAAATAACTAAGTACTACATATGGAAATCATGGGGATTTAGTCACACTATATGATCATACATTGCATAAGCCTGCCAACAACGCCAATGTACCCCATATCTGGCAGGTCCTACACTGCCTAATGTATGCTAAAACAACCAAAGACATATATAGCACTTACCTGCAACAAAAGGCAGAAGCCTTGAGGAGATGCCTGCAGGAACTCTGAAACAGAGGGAAAGATGGAAAACAAACGGGTGTGGCAACATAAAACAAACATTTAAATGAATCCAAGAGACTGGGAAATCCAGGGACGGACTATAGGAATGAACCCAGAAATCCCAGCATAAAGAAAACCAGACATAGAATAGAAAACCAAAAGACCAAGAAAAACTAAACAAGAATTGTAACGAGTACTGGATACCAGAAGCCAAGGCCAGACATCTCCACAGAACAGAGCAGGACGTGACAAGAGCTACTTAACCCCACTTCCACTTGCCCACAAAACCTGTGAATGCAAATCTCATCCAAAGTATGTGATTGGAGATAATCTATGATCTAGGTGATGGTGTAGTTGAAGGTAATCAGGAAATTACACTTCTAGTCTCTGAGGTCCTAGAGGAAGTAAATGAAAATAATTAAATCGGGAGCTGGATATAGGATCCACTCTAACAAGAGAAATAAATTACCCTCTGGATTTTCTGGTCACAGTTGACCTTGTATTCAAAATGGAGAGTGAGAGAAGTAGATTAGCTTAGCATTGTAGACATTGTCAAATCAAAAGAACATTGCCTTTGTGTTTCTACTCTTACTGTTCACAAGAAGAATTATTGCAATACAACAGATAACATGGTTACAGAGAATACATATGTAAAGTTCAGATAATGCTTTCTCATCAGATAATTTAGGTTCTATGATACGGTATTACATATTATGATCTAAAAAGGTGTGTTTTAAAACACATGATATGTATAAATAAACAAGTTATTTTGAAAAATCTAAGTGCTCATTACTGTACATTCAAACTTGCTGGTGAGAGTGGATAAGGGGGCATCTGACGGGTGAGAACTATTACTTTAAATATACCACAGTCAACACTTTTGTATTTATTTATAAATAGCTTGATATTATGTTGGAATATTACTGTATGTCATTTTAATTGTAACAATTTCCTTCATATATACATACATTTCGAAACAGTTTCTTACTTATTGTAAATGCTACCTTCTCTTCCTAAAATCTATGGGATAAGCAAACTGTTGTTTAAAAAAAAAGAAAAAATACTTCAGGCTGGACATTTGTAAATGCATTATAAACATAATGCAAAGAAAATAGATACTTAACTTTTCCAGGCATCAATGGATTCTGCTCAAACCAGGAAGTGGCTTCGGCCAATCAGGTGTCTTCCATTCTGTTTTTGTGGGACTAAACTAATCATATAAGCCCTCCAGTACCAGTTACATTATTCAGGCAGGATGAAAAGATCTGCTGAATACGCTGTTTGCAGTCACACCACAAAATTGTGAAGGGTACTGTACATTGTGAGCTTAAACTGCCTCACATAGTTGGTCAGGTGAGGACTTGAATACAGAGCACTCGTGCAGTGTAGGGATTCTACACACATATTTGGATAGCAAGAGGATATATTGTAATATCTTCTTTTAATATGTGGGATAGAAAAGCCACAAGAATAGTAGAAATTGTTGCACCATAATCTTCTCTAATTTAATCCCTTTAAGGCTGTCAGTCACAGATCAGCTGTCAATTGATATGACAATATAGGACTTACTTGTCACGACATTTTACTAACACCTAAAGCTTACTGGCATGAACAAATATATCTAATTGTCAGAATAGTACAGGTTCCCAACATGCAAATATAGAACAATAAACATGACATATTACTGGTCCTGAGAATGTCTAGGCTTAGCGTAATAAAGCAAGAGAATATTCAAAGGTTAAGTCAGGGTGAAGGGAGTACAAAAACATGACAAAACAAGATAAGCCAAGGTCAGGATTGGAGAGTTCAGAATAGTCAAGACAACCTAGACGTCAAATACCAGCAAATTAGGTAACAATACAGAAAACATTCTCATACTACTACAGACCATGGGAGTGCACAGACCAGTGGCGGATCCAGAAGCTAATCTCGGGAGGGGCACTGGCAGATCATTTTAAGAAACAATCCAGGCACAATAACCACTACAGCTCTCTGTATTGGTTTTGGTGCCAGGATTTCCTGTGGTGCCCTCCCAGAGTAAGTAGTCAAACCGTTTAAAAAAAAATGTTTGATAACTTACCCAGGGTCTGCTGGGATAGTGGCTGTAGTGTGTGTGTGTGTGTGTGTGTGTGTGTGTGTGAGTGGTGCAGTGTATGTGAGGGTCGCAGTATGTGTATGGAGGGGTAGTGCGTGTGTGAGAGGGGTGCAGTGTATGTATGGGGTAGCAATTTGTATATTGGGAGCAGTGTGTTTGTGTGTGAGTGGTGCTGTGTGTGTGTGTATGTATGGGGGGCTGTGTTTGTATCGGGGCAGTGTGTATAAGGGGGCAGTTTGTGTATTGGGGCTGTGTGTGTAAGGGGAGGGCTGTGTGTGTAAGGGGGGCTGTGTGTGTAAGGGGGGCTGTGTATGTAAGGGGGGACTGTGTATGTAAGGGGGGACTGTGTATGTAAGGGGGGACTGTGTATGTAAGGGGGGGCTATGTATGTAAAGGGTGCTGTGTATGTGAGGGGGGGCTGTGTATGTAAGGGGGGGCTATGTATGTAAGGGGGGCTGTGTATGTAAGGGGGGCTGTGTATGTAAGGGGTGGACTGTGTATGTAAGGGGGGACTGTGTATGTAAGGGGGGCTGTGTATGTAAGGGGGGCTGTGTATGTAAGGGGGGCTGTGTATGTAAGGGAGGGCTGTGTATGTAAGGGGGGGCTGTGCATGTAAGGGGGGCTGTGTATGTAAGGGGGACTGTGTATGTACGGGGGGGCTGTGTATGTGAGGGGGCTGTGTGTGGTGCAGTGTGTGAGGTGATAGGGGGCAGATTAAAGATATTATTTTTTTATTATTAAATAATAACTAACAAATTATAGCTAACGTCCCCCCTCCCTTCTTACCTTTGCTGAGGGAGGGGGAGACATTGCTCTCTTCCAGTCCCTGGTGGTTCTAGTGGAGAGAGTGAACTCTAACCTGCAGCTCAGGTTAGAGTTCACTCTCGCGAGAACGGAGCGTTGCCATGGTAACGCTCCGTGCTCGCGAGAGGAGAACCCGGCGGAGCTGCAGGGAAGATCTCCCCCAGGTTCTCTCTACCTCGCCCTCTCCTGCCGGCCGCCCAGCAATGTGCCTGTGGGTCGGGGAGGAAGATCACTGATCTCCCCTCCGGTCCGTGATGGCAATCAGCAGGGCTGGTGCTTGGATAGCACCAGCCTTGCATGGGCCGGCAGGGGAGAGCCTCGGGCAGCAATATTTTCTCGGGGGGGGGGCAATTGCCCCCCCCCCCCCTGCATCCGCCAATGGCACAGACCTTCTTTGGTCATTGTGTTAGGGTTATAAAGCTCTTAAAAAGGGATTTGATTAGTTTTATTGGTGTACAGTTGCCAACATGGGATAGAATATGATTAGCGTGGTTGCAGGTGGAATAGGACAAGAAATCAAGGCATAAAAGTAGGTGTATAATAAGGTTTGGATTGGATGTCGACATGCATATATATATGTTATTATGCCATTAGTGAAATAATATTGTGTTGGGCATGGACATTGGCAAATACGGATAGGGTGTTATACTGGATTCAAGGGATAATGTCTGCCACTGAATCAGTGTTTCTTTTTTTATTATTATTATCATTTATACGTTTTTATATGTTTTCAGAAATATACAGTTGTACTAAGATCTGTTTAAAAAAGGAATATACATTTTGCATGGTATGAGTATATCATAGAGAAACAATAAAAGGAGTCGTGAATAGCTACACATCGAGTTAGCATTCACAACAAAGTGCATTTGTAGAGGAATATATGCAAAAAAGACTATGCTTAGTCATACATATGAGTTTTGAGAGAGGAACAGGTTTATAAGGTAGCAAAAGTGGATGGTTCACTATATGAGTTAGTGCCTGTACAAAAGATATTATTTGTAACCAAACAATATTAATATTAAAATCAGAAAATAATGATATAAAAGTTAAACAGAAGCAATGCAGCATAAATAATTAAAACCAGCATCAATGTTTATCTATCTATAATAATGTGATTTTTGGGTTCAAAAAGGCCTGCCTGTAATTCACTTGATTGGTATTACTACATGATTACTACGTGTCTTGATTGGTATTACTACATGATTTTTTTACGCCTTGTCTGTGGATCTACCCCTATGAGTTGTTGACAAGAATTGTCACCAAGGCTTCCAGATCTATTCAAATCTTCAATCAATACAAGTGCAATATATAGGGTTTGTCCAGCTAGGGGAGACAAAAACAGCACGACATAGTGCAAGACTCTATAGCAAAATAATAGTGTATATTAAGTGCCAATTGGCCACTCACACTTTAGAGCCAAATAAAGAGCCTTTGTAAATTAGTTGATGTCAATCTTCTCAAATCTTTGACTTTATTAATGTCAATATCGTTCATGAAGAGAAAAGATAAAGTGCAACCAAATAAGATAACCATAAAAATAAAGTGCACCATGCAGAATTTATTTACTTACTCACAAGAAAACAGTGGCGGGTGAAACTTGTCCCCGAAGATTCACAGGATAAGTCCTACGTGTTTCATCCCAGTTAGGGACTTTCTCAGGGACAGTTTCTCAGTTGAAGACACAATACAAAGTGCAAAAACAAAACAAAAAAACCTTCCCTCCCTCTTCCTTATACACACCCCTCAATAAGTTCAGTGTTGGGGCGGGGCCAAGCAGCCATGAAGAGCGGATGTCATTTCAAATAGCTCTAGGCCCAAAAATCTTAATCCAGCATAAATCTGCTATATCAAGTTTCACCGACCCTAGAAGTGTCTGCTTTGCTTGGGGGAACTCTCAGGGAACACACCTATGCCCTTTATTTATGGTTTGAATGCCAAATTAACCCGCAAGACCCAACAAACATTCAGGCCGAGCAACCTGCTGCTTGCTGCAGAGCACACAGAGGTCTTTGCTGATTGGGCCCTATATCCACCTCCTCTTTAAACTGCATACCCCTCATTGGGGGTGGGGCATACCAGGCCGAAGCCTCAAACAACAGCATCCCATGGGACAAGGGACATCGGCAAGTTACTAACAGGCACTCTGCAACCAAAAGCCCCTGATCCGCCTGACAAGGAGGCCTCCAGATGACGAGGTCTGTCAACCCCACACAAGGCCTACGAAGCCTATCCCAATAATCTCCAGCATACCCGCGGAAGCACCAACCTCAGCACCCTCCACCAAACAAGATATCGCCGATCTATATGATCAAATCCAAAAGCTGAAGCAGATATAGCTCTGGGGAAGGAATAGGTGCAGGCTGTCATGGAGAGGGTACAAGTCACAGAGGAGGATGTGCTGGACCTCAAATGTGCCCTCTCAGCCTTAGAGATGATCGAGCATACCCTGCAGTCCTCAAACGTTACAACTAACCCACGAGTAGACTTCCTCAATGATAGAGGTCAAAGAAAGAACCTAAAGATTAGAGGGGTGTCAGATGCTGTGACCTCCAAGGAGCTTCCGCACCTGCTACAAAGGTTACTAGCCTGTTAGAGCCAAAGTTAGAAACTGATTTTTTGGAACACAATTGCAGGAAAAAAATTG
Organism: Pelobates fuscus; assembly: GCF_036172605.1. Classification (NCBI taxonomy): domain Eukaryota; kingdom Metazoa; phylum Chordata; class Amphibia; order Anura; family Pelobatidae; genus Pelobates; species Pelobates fuscus. The sequence continues at coordinate 85,098,332 of NC_086321.1, forward strand.
TAATGTCACTTTAAGAGAAAAAGTCAAAGAAAGCTTACTTGTTGAATAGCCGGGATAGAGAAATGGATAACTTGATCAGCCAGTAGATAGCAGAATTTCCTTTCTTCAGAGCAGGTTAAGCAGAATTTGGTAAAAAAAAAAGTCAGTATTTAAGAATTAAGGCAGAAATGGTTTTAGAGATTTTGATTAATGGAATATGTAAATGTTGTGAATGGATTAATTCCAGGATGAGAATTATGCACACTAGACAAGAAACAGCAATTAGTTGAAATAGATTGGCAGACAGTGGCGTACACATGACCCATGGGGCCCCGGTGCGAAAATGTATCCGTGGGACCCCCCCCCCCCCCGCACGCTTACTCAGCGCGGGCCAGGGCCGCAACACATGGCGGCGGGCACCTGGTCGCAGGGGTTGCAGGGCTGCGACCCCTGCAACCGCGGTATGTACGCCAGTGCATACAGATGCACACACACTTAAAGGACCACTACAGACACCCAGAACACATCAGCTCAATAAAGTGGTCTGGGTGCCAGGTCCCTCTAGTTTTAACCCTGCAGCTGAAAACATAGCAGTTTCAGAAAAACTGCTATGTTTCACTGAGGGTTAATCCAGCCTCTAGTGGCTGTCTCATTGACAGCCGCTAGAGGAGCTTCTGCGATTCTCACTGTGAAAATCACAGTGAGAAGACGCTGAACGTCCATAGGAAAGCATTGAGTAATGCTTTCCTATGGGCGGTTTGCATGCGCATTCGGAGCTGAGTGACGGAGAGATCCCCAGCGCCAAGGGTGTCCGGCGCTGGAGAAAGGTAAGTGTTTAAGACATGCACACACTCATGAACAGACGCATACACACTAGTTAACAGACACACACACTGAGTGACAGACATACACACTCACTCACTTACAAAACACACACTCACTAACAGACACACACAGTAACACACTCACTGACACACTAACACTAACACACACACACTCACTAACACTCACACACACACACTCACTAACACTCACACAGACACACTCACTAACACTCACACACATTATGCAAAATAGGAAATTATGCAAAATAGGAAATTTACCTATTTAATAGGAATCTTTCTCTTTCCTAAATAATTACCTTAGTGAGGTCACAGGAACCCAGTCCTATAAGGGTGGTAAGATACTTATACATGTGAGTGCGTATATATATATATATATATATATATATATATATATATATACTGTAAAGTCCAATGCAAATGAGCACAGACAAGTATCGTGATTAAGATTCCACCCTGCATTTATGCAGATATCCTCAGCGATGACCCTGCATTAAACCTAACTTTTATAAGAAAAGCAAAAAAAAAAAGCATGGGCTATGATCAAATCATTTTTTATATTTGCACTTGCGCGCGCACGCGCACACGCACACACACACACACACAGTTATTTAGTTTTTGCAGGCTTACAGAGAATACATATTTGTATTACTATAATAGAGCATAGTGCTGATCATATACATACCGTATAAGACATTTTTTTATGATATTTTTATGCTAAAATAATCCAACCCTTTTGTTTCATTTTTGTTTTTTCCCTAAGCCTAACCTGTGTATATACACACACTTTTTTTTTTTAAATTTAATCCCCCCAGCCTCCCTACCTTTAGAAGTGCTGAGGGGATTCCCTGGGGTCCAGTGGTGGTGGTGGTGCTGCTGGGCGGGTTATCTGGCTGGCGGACGCGCGAGGGAGCACTCTCTCCTTCAGCTCCCTCGCGCGCCGCGTACTGATACCGGAGCCAGAAGATGACGTCATCTTTCGGCTCCGGTATCAGTGCGGTGCGCGAGGGAGCTGAAGAGGGAGCACTCAGGGGAGAGTGCTCCCTCGCGCGCCCGCCAGCCCGGTGATACCACGGCCAGCCTCTGGGGGCCCTGAGGTGGCCGGCTCCTGGGCCCCCCAGGGGAAGAGGCTGGCCACAGTGGGTACATACCGGGTCGCAGGGCGGCCGGGCCCCCTGGTGGGCCGGGCCCGGTCGCAGCCGCGACCCCTGCGACCCTGGTATGTACGCCACTGTTGGCAGAAGTAGTTTATATCGTTCCAGAAGGAAAATTAAGAGTCTTAGAGGATGTTTAAGAACTAGCAGTTGATAGTTCAGATAACATCTTGAGACAGCAGGCTGAAGAATTGTCAAAAGTCCGGTCCGAATCATAGTTAGAGAAATTAGCAGTCAGTTAGGAATTAGCAGAGGTTCGGTACACTTAAATCAAAGTAGGGAGCTCAGAGGGCACCTTTGCTTCGCTTAGTAACAAATTCCAAAGTTGCCGCGGCTTCCCGATAATGCGGCTGCGTCTAACATCAGTCGATCGGCGAAACCCAGAAGTGTCTCCGAAGGAGTTTGCCGATCGGTAAGTATGACGTAGCCACAGTTCCGCCTGCCAAACTGGCAAAGTCTATAGTCCTGGATGGTGTGTACCAGATTGTAAAGTCACCAAGAGCGCCTGTGGCCTCTTCAAGAGACATCATTTTTGGTTTCATTAATTTGCCGACAAGCAAAAATTCATGAATGTTCTGAGGGATAAAACTTCTCTGGACTGAGTCACACCAACTGACTTTCTATCAGGACTTTACCCACTCCACCCTGCAATGGGGACAAACCATGCATCCTATTACCCAGAGGTTACAAGAGGCACGTTTCCCGTACCGGTGGTCCACCCCAGGGGCTTTAACGGCTCATAAAGCAGAGAAAACATACAGAATCACATCACCAGACGAAGCCTCCATGTTCTTGATGGATCTCAGTCTCAAGGAATCAACACATGAGACCCAGAGGCCCAGACCTGGTCACCACTGGGATGTCCGAATATCACTCTCTTCATTATTTCCAGGGAACGGGACTCAGTGACTATCATAGTAGACCATTAAGTTTCATTTTATTTTATGTGGTCTTGCAGCGTCAGAGCCACTACCCTAGGTCTTAGCATTGCCGTAAGGGCATCTTGAGTTTGTTTGCTCATTGAGAATTCTCTTTTGTACGATATGGTTCTGAATGTAAGTGCCTTGTTGCCTTTTTGGTGGCAATAAGACCTCTTCTGATAACCAGTCAGATTCCACCAATAAAGTGCATAAAATAAACAGGAGAAAAAAGGAGAGCAATCTAGTGCAATATTGCCATAAACCATATAATGCTTCTGACGTTGTTTGTTGTTCAGGAGTGGCTTGAAAAAGAGGAATACGACATCTGAAGCCCATGTCCAGGATCCGTCTGTGTGTGGTGGCTCTTGATGCACTGACTCCAGCCTCAGTCCACTACTTGTGAAAGTCCCCAACACTTTTGAATGGCCTTTTCCTGACAATCCTCTCCAGGCTGCGGTCATCCCTGCTGTTTGTGCACCTTTTTCTTCCACACTTTTCCCTTCCACATAACTTTCTATTAATGTGCTTTGATACAGCACTTTGAGAACATCCAACTTCCTTTGCAATTACCTTTTGAGGCTTTCCCTCCTTATGGAGGGTGTCAATGATGGTTTTCTGCACAACTGTCAGGTCAGCAGTCTTCCCCATGATTGTGATTCCTACTGAACCAGACTGAGAAACCATTTAAAGGCTCAGAAACCCTTTGCAGGTGTTATGGCTTACTTAGCTGATTAGAGTGGGACACTGTGAGCCTAGAATATTACACCTTTTCACAATATTCTAATTTGCTGAGATTGTGGATTTGGGGTTTTCATGAGCTGTAAGCCATAATCATCGCACTTATGACAAATCACGTCTTGAACTATCTTGCTTTGCATGTAATGCGTCTATCTCATATATTAGTTTCCCCTTTTACGTTGCATTACTGAAATAAATGAACTTTTGCACGATATTCTAATTTTTAGAGTATCACCTGTATAGTCTAATTTACTTGAAGCCCATATAAGCTTGGCTCCAAGTTTGCAGACAGCGTGCCAAATATGGAGTGGCACAACCCCGATTTGATACCGTTTTAAATGGAGATTACCAGGCCATGAGACACGTGTTTATATGCCCCTTTTAAGGGGATGGACTTTGGATGTATTACAAACAAGTGCTTATTCTCCAGGGGGTGTGTATTAATTACACAAAGGTGATGCAGGGTCAATCACTCTTCCTCCATTGGTTCTGCATAGGAGGCAGATAAATTGGCCTTCAGTGGTCCTGTTGCCTTTCATTTTCTCGAAACTACTTTCCATCTGGAGCATTGTGGTTGAGTTAGTCCATGTGTTGGTGAGTGTATGGAATACCAGTCCTCAATGGAGCACATAGGGCGTTCAAGTGCCTTGATAAAAGCTTGTATCTCCACTGCAGAAGCGATTAAGTAGGTTTTATTCCTGTGGTTCACAATGACAGCAAAATGGCATCCCCAGCTGTAAGGCATCTGTGATAGGCTTTAAGGTTTTATGTGCTTGTAGGGTGATGCAGGAGAAATCCTAAATAATCCTGGTGTCAATGTTGTTCAATGATTTCAGGTCAGCCATTGCACTGTGTTGCCATGCCCTCAGTATCATTGGGTCTGTATTTATTATTAATCTGAATTTGTTCTCTATTCATTTACTGGTGGGATAGTTGACATATCTTTGTTAGTCCAGCACAATGAAGGGTTTTTGATTGAGCTGTTGGGTCACAATCTCAATGCTCTCCAGGACCCCCAGATCTGGTCTGCTACATTCTGCTATAAATCAAGATAAAAAAAATATATATATATATATTAACCCCTTAAGGACCAAACTTCTGGAATAAAAGGGAATCATGACATGTCACACATATCATGTGTCCTTAAGGGGTTGTTATGGTACTTTTTGAAAGTAAACCAAAATGTTCAAATGTCTATCTGTTCCTGTCCAAATCAATAAAATTAAATTGCGTATATACGCTGAAGTAATTAAGTCTGACACACAAGGTTCAGGTTAAAATAACTTCGAGAAAGTTTATTGGCAAGTGAAGAAAAAGCGGGCGCGCAGGCCCTTTTAAGAGGCATTTTGCGTCATCATTGATTATTAGAATATCAGCAAATAAACACCATCAATTGGATTAATTGTTAAGTGTCGGTGTTAGTGTCTTACCTATTGGTTCAAAAATAAAAAAAGGTTAGTCCCGTGCCCACCCATCAGAGGTGGGATTATTCTGGACACGGGTGGGGATAAGGGGGTCCTAAGCGTCATTTTACACGGTCAATGATATCAGGCTTCATGTCCAGGTGCAAGGTCTCTTATGAATAGAACATTTCATTACTACTGTGTTCTGTGGCCTTCAAACTATACTATCTCACAAGTTCTAAGGAGTAGCCAGCAAGTCTTAAGGAGTAACCAGCACCTCCTGGTATTTGTCCTTGTAGGAAAACACAGTCTTTGTCTACTGTACTAATTGGGTTGAGAAGTTCAGTCACGTAACGTAGTTTTAAAATGAACAAGTCAAGTCATGAGGACAAAATGGAGGATTGAAAGAGTCAGGTTAGGGGGACAAAATGGAGGAGGAAGTCACAGTATAAAGTTAAAATGGAGTTAGTACAATAATTCAATACAAGTACAATAGTAATTTTTAATAATTCCACATCAGTCCCCCCTATGAAATGTTAGATTCTAAGAGATAAAACTTTATTATGTTAGTATCAGAAGACGTGTTAACCCAAAGGCACAGAAACCCCGTGGCCGCTAGTTAGGTGTTAATGCAAAGTGCAAGTCTGTCCCTAGAGCTGACCCTAATAATAGGCTAACTCATCCATCAGTATGGCTCTCGAACACTTCACACCCATGGGTGTCCCATGGCAGCTAACCCACCACTTCTCCACACGGGGCCTTTACCATTCACTGACAGATGCTATCCCTAAGCTAGTCCCTTCCTAGAATTCCTGCACTTTATCAACAAAAGGGAATGTTTGCAGCGGCAGACAGGGTGAATTGATGTCTTGGGATTCTTGGTCATCAACTTCGAGATGGGTGAAAGTGGGTGCCGCTTGGTCAACAGTCTTCATGAGGGATTTTCTCAGACATGGGAGGATACAACAAAAGAGAAGAGCAAAGATAAAAAGAAAAATTAGTATAGCCATACCAATCTGCATTAAAGCCTTTTGCCATCCTGTCATCCAACCAAACCATCTTTCCCAGGGATCTTTTATCCCAGAATTCCTTTTTAATTCTTCAGACAGGTCGTTTAACTTTTCTATGGCTAATGTAACTTTACCATTAGGGCCTGTGTTTTCTGGGATATAGGTACAACATGTCATGGTGTCGGGCAAAATTTTACAAACCCCTCCTTTTTCGGCTAAGATCATATCTAGGGCCATTCTATTCGCTTCCTCTGAGGCAGGAGATTTCTTGCAGTGGGAAGCGTGGATCCAATTTGGCCTACCGGCCAATTTGACGGAGGTTGCGGTAATCAGAAGAACTTGGAATGGACCGTCAAATCTTGGTTCCAGGGTATTTTTCCGCACAAACTTCTTGACCAGGACCCAATCTCCGGGAAGTAGGTTATGGGAACCTGTATCCAATTCGGGATCTGGAATTGAAGAGAAAACTTGGGCATGTATTTTGTTTAGGACATTTGCAAGTTCAGTTACATAGTCTACTAAAACATCTGATTGGAGTTGCAACTGCTGCGGATAATAACAACCTAGCCTGGGTGCTGTCCCAAATAGAACCTCATATGGGGACAGTGAATGCTTCCCTCTAGGTGTGTGCCTAACACTAAATAAAGCTATTGGTAGGCTTTCTGGCCAGGGCATCTTTGTTTCTTGTGACATTTTTAACATTCTGGTTTTTAGAGTGCCATTCATGCGCTCCACTTTACCACTACTTTGTGGGTGGTAAGGGGTATGGAAGGCTAGAGTCACCCCTAGGGCAGTCCAAATTTCTTTAGTCACAGTTGCTGTAAAGGCTGGGCCTTGATCACTCTCAATGACTTCTGGGAGTCCGAATCTACATACAATATCTGTAAGTAGGCGCCTTGCGGTTGTTTTTGCAGTGATATTGGCCACTGGGTAGGCTTCTGGCCAGCCTGAGAACATGTCCACTATTACTAGTGCATATTCATGGGGCCCACTCTTGGGCATTTGGATGTGGTCAATTTGAATCCGCTGGAAGGGGTACATGGGCTTTGCCAGGTGTTTCGCAGGTACTTTAACTGGTCTTCCTGGATTGCATTTTGCACAAATGACACAGGCCTTGCAGAAGCTATTGATCAATGTTGTGATTCCAGGTGCTTCATAATACTTCTGTATGAGGGCGGCCATCAATTCTTTTGACAGGTGTGCAGGCCCATGTGCCCATTGGACAACTGCTGGATACAAATTTCTGGGAAGACAAAATTTGAAGTTGTTGTAATATATTCCGTCCTTTTGGACAGCTCCTTTCTTTTTCCATTTCTGGATTTCTTCAGGAGTGACTGCAGCTTGTTGTTCTTGTAAAATTTGCAAATCAGTAGGAAGAGTTTGCAGAGCAAAAATAGGGACTTCTTCTTCTTCTTGTCCGGACACTTCTTCATCCACTTCCTGCAGATCCCTGGCCGCTAGCTTAGCAGCCTGATCAGCTAAATGGTTGCCCTTTGCTTCATCTGTATCCAATTTCCCATGGGCCTTGACTTTCAAAACGGCCACTTCTTCGGGAAGTAGGAGGGCATCCATTAGCTCCTTGATTGCAGTGCTGTGTTTGACTGGTGTACCGGCGGTGGTAAGAAATCCTCGTGTCTTCCAAATTAGGCCGAAGTCATGTGCCACACCCAGAGCATATCTTGAATCTGTATAGATGTTGGCACGTTTTCCTTCGGAAATTTTGCATGCTGAAGTCAGAGCCTGTAATTCAGCTTCTTGCGCAGACATTGCTGGCGGTAAGGATGATGATTTGATGACTTCGTCTGTTGTGGTTACGGCATATCCTGTGTGATATGTTCCTCCTTCATCGGCATATCTTGATCCGTCCACAAACAGGGTAAAATCCGGATCTGGTAATGGATTCTCATGCACAGTTGGTAAGTGTACTGTTTCCATTTTCATCTGTTCAAAACAGTCATGAGGTGTTTCTGGGTCATAATCATTCTTTATGACCAGGTCTTGAAATTCCTTTTCCAGGAAATGGCGTGGCCATGCTTCCAGAAGGTCAGTTGTTGGGTATTTGGCAATACCATTTTCCTGTAGCTGTTCTTCATTCATGGTGGCCCATAGTTTTGCCATGGGCCCAAGATCATTCCATGACCTTGTCTTCAACTTGGTAACAGGAATATGTGGGATAGCGGTATCCCAATGGCGGTAGAGGTAGTTAAGTTGTTGAGGTAGCTGGACCAAGACCATGCTATTACCTTCAGAGTCACAATAGAAGTCTTGTGCAGTGAGCTTTACATCGGTCCAGTGGTAAAGCTCATCTTCATAGCAAGGTTCGGGAGTAATGTTTGGCTTGTACCACATGGTACAGAAGGCGTAATCCGGGCCTTCACAAAGAGGTGTCTCATCTTCATAAAATGACAAATGTGGATGCATGACTTTCTTGATACATCCACAGAGCAGGTAGATGTAGGTTTCATCTGTGATAAATCCATAATAGATACCCCCCTCAGGGAGTGGAAGAAGAGTGGACGGATTAAGCACTTGACATCTTTGGATGGAAATGTTGTCAGGCAAAAGAAGATGACACTGTAGGCGCAGGTGTCTGGCTGGAGACACGTGCTTGAGCTGGACTTGGTTGATAATAGCAGAAATGTCATGAGGGGCCAAAACAACCAGAGGGTGGCCAAGGACCAGGTCCGAGGTTCTTTCAATGAGCTCTCTTGCGGCAAAAACAGCCCTGAGACAGGAAGGAGTCCCTCTGGCCACAATGTCTAGTTGACATGAGAAATATCCAATAGGCCTCTGGCGGCCTCTTAAGTCATTCGTTTGGGTGAGAACTCCTGTTGCGTGGCCTTGTCTTTCAGAGACAAATAATTTGAAGGGTTTGGAGTAGTCAGGTAGGCCCAAGGCAGGAGCAGAAGCAATGGCACGTTTTAAAGCACCGAAATTGTCCAGAGCTTCATTGGTCAGACAGAACGGGTCAGACTTAAGAGCATCATAGAGAGGTTGCATAAGCAGAGAGGCTTCTGGGATCCATGCTCTGCAGTAGGAAATGAGGCCTAGGAAGGCATGAAGAGACTTTGAAGTCCTTGGAGGTGGAATGTCCAGAACAGCTCTTACCCGGTCCCGAGTAAGATGTCTGGTACCTTGAGATAGGCAATGTCCAAGGAAGATCACTGAAGATTGACAGAATTGTAGCTTGATGAGCGAAGCTTTGCATCCTTGTTCTGCCAAATAGCAAAGGAGACTAATTGAGCAATTTTCAGTAGTGGGTATATCAGCTCCACAGAGTAACAAATCATCCACATACTGGAGCAGAACAACTTCTGGGTGCTCGGCTTGCCATGGATCAAGGATGGTACCCATGGCCTTTGCAAATTGACTTGGAGAATTTTGTGCCCCTTGGGGCATGACAGTCCAGGTATACTGTTGCATCTCATGAGTGAAAGCAAATAGGTATTGACAGGAAGGGTCCAGGGGGACACTGAAAAAGGCATTGGCCAGGTCAATGACTGTGAAGAATTTTGCAGATGGTGGGACTCCAGAGAGCAGAGTATGGGGATTTGGTACAAGAGGGGTATCCAGGACGGTAGCTTCATTGACAGCACGGAGATCCTGGACCATCCTGTACTTCTCTGGCTCACCCTTTGGAGTTTTCTTTTTCACAGGAAATAGTGGGGTGTTGCATTCAGATTTACATTTTACCAGGGCACCCTTCTCTAAGAGTGCCTTGATGTGGATAGAAATGGCAGCAGACTGTGCTGGTTTTAAGGGATATTGTGGTTTTCTTGGTAGCTTAGCTCCTGGAATGAGCTTCACCACCACAGGGGGAACATTTAGGTGACCTATGTCCTCTGGGCCTGAGGACCATAACTTGGCGGGCACCTGTGTTTTTAATTCCTCTGGGAAATTAGACCTTAATTCTGCTGCTTCCTCACGGGGCTTTTCTAAATGCAGCATCAGAGGCAAGGAGCACAGGGCTGAAGTATCTGATACAGATAGAGGTGTAAACATTTCTATCTGTCCATCCGGGGTAAAGGTGATGGATGCTTGCAGGCGTGAGAGAACATCAGCACCTAACAGGTTAATTGGGCATGTGGAGGATACTACAAAGCGAGCGAGCAGGCTAGAACCAACTCGTAGTGGAGTTGTTAAAGGGCTATGTCTCGGCTGGCCATCCACTCCAACACAAGAGACATCAATATTTGACAGAAAAGATGGGTCTGGCAGGTCTTGTTCTCGCAGAACACTACGGGCTGCACCTGTGTCAACAAGAAATGTGGTGGGGTGGCCTTCAATGGGCAAAGTCACTGTGGCAAGTGGCCCCCCTTTATCCCCTGTAGACACTGCCATTACAGGGGTTACAGACACAGGCTTGCCAGCTTCCTAATCATCTGGTTCTTCAACAATTGGAACCTTTTTCTCGGTCTTGGGGCCTGGGGCAGGCTTGGAGAACTTTTTGGGTGCCCCTGGTTCCCTTTTAGGTTCCGGACAGTCACTTCTGTAGTGTCCCTGAGCTCCACAATTAAAACAAATTACATCCTCTAACTTGACTCCCTTGGTGCCAGAGGTGATGGGGGTAGCGCGGGCCACCATGAGGGGAGCTGGATTGGATCTCCTTGGGGTCTGAACAGATTCCAAACCTCTAGCAACTAGAAGCAGGGTATCCAGGGGAACAACCTTATATTCAGGGCGTGCAGCAATGATTCCCTTGCGTATAGAGTCTTTAACACCTTGGACAAACGCACCTGACAGCATTTGTGAATGAATTTTGTCTGTAAGATCAAATCCTAAATCTGTAAACATTTGATACAGTCTTGCATGGAACCTTTCTACTGATTCTCCTTTGTCTTGAATAACATCAGTGAGGCCAGCAGCCTGATCCGCAAGTTTGTCTTTAGCCCATTCTCTTAATTGGGTGCAAAAGGTTACCCCGGAGGGGTAATCAACATCACTGGAAAGTAGATCTGTACTGAGGTGACGGGCCATGCTCGGCCAGTATGCATCCCCTGCTTTAATAGCACAAATGCTCAGCAAATCACGCCATGCGGCGGAATAGGTCTTTTGAATTTGAACTATCCCTCGGTAAAAAGGCATAGGCTGTTTTTCTGGGTCGGGGAGCGATTTCATTAATGCGCTAGCTTGAGTGGGGTTAAAGGCAACATATTTAGGAGGGGTCCGTTCACCCCGGCCCTTGTGTCCAAAGGGATCATCGATGGAACGATGAGTTGAGGCTCCTGCAGCGGCTCCTGCAGCCTCCGACGAGTCCTGGGATGAACTATCCTCATCTCTCTCATCTAATTCTATGATCTGAGCTTTCTTTCGTGCAGGGCCCGGGTAAGGTGACAGGACCGGAGGATGAGCGGGGGTCCCAGATGCGGGGGTGGCTAGCGAGTCATAACCGGGGGATAGGTAGTCACCGGGAATTACCGGCATCAGGGCTGTACTGGGGGCCGCCATATTAGTGGCCGGAAAGGGTATTGTATTAGGGTTAAGGGAAGAAGTGGCGGCCATGTTGGATGTGGGCACATCCGGAGCAGACTGTGTCGGACTGGGCATGACCGGGACCTGGGGAGTGGCTTGGGGAAGGGGTAGTGGATATCCGGGATAGGGCAGAGTCATGGGATACGGGAAGGGGTAGGGCCAGGCTGGGGAGGGGAAGGAGGTGGGGTATTGGACTGGGGTGGAGATGGGAGGGGACGGAGAGGGATTGGTAGGGGTGGGTGGAGGGGGAGGAGTCGGGGCGAGGGTGGAAGAGGTGGTTAGTTGGGCGGATGAGGAGGGGAGGGGATCATGAACGGAGAGGGAGCGTAGGGAAGGAATGGCAGATGAAATGTTAGGGAGAGGTACAGCAGGTAGCGTAGGGATGGATGAGGATGATGGGAATGTTAGGGACGGGGAGGGGGAAAAGAAAGATCCATCAGAATTCAGGACCGGGCAAACAGGGGAGGTGGCGGGATGGGTGTTAGGAGGATTGGGAGTGGGGAACATAGTCAGCTGGCTATCACCTACTGCTGACTGAACCTTGGGGATAGACGTCCCCTGGGCGCCACTTTGGGGCGCTGGCTGAGGGTAGACCCCAGCAACACAATTCTGATGATACACAAACAATTTCACACCTTTGTGATTTATTTCTTCCTCAACCCAACCTTCTAGCTGAATAGCCTTCGCTACTCTGTACCATGCTTCAGCAGTCTTTAATAAACCAGTATCTGTAAGCTTGCCTTTCATTTCTGCCAGTAACTTACGCCAACTTTCTGGTTGCAATCTTCCACCCGTTGGTACAGTAATTTTACATACTTTTGCAATCTTTACAACACCTTTAACCATCTCCTCACCCTCTCTGTTTTCTACCAAATCACATGCTAACCAGCCCTTACTGGGCTTACCCAAATCCTGCCCCATAATCCCCCTACCCCTATACCAGCGTCCTAGATATAGAGAGAGAGAGAGAAAACTGAACAAGAACGTCTACAATGCTCGACTGCCACCCGAGAACCGTAGGACTTTCTCAGGTGCGTCTTCCCAAAACGTAGACTAGTCACTGAATCCGCCTACCCGGGGTGGTAGACACGGATTGGAGCGAGGTGAGAAGTGTGTGACCAATCACTTCTCTTTTAAGAGGAATGGGAGTGGATAGTATAATAATATAGGAAGTATAGAAAAGATGAAAGGCAAGGAAAATCCTTAGAGACAGACACAGGAGTTCATGAGACTCCTAATTAGACAAACAAGACAACAATACAATTGAAATACAGTGCATGCATCACAGTACAAATGAAATCAACAATAATCCCTTTCCTTTTACATGTGCTTACTCCAAAGTCACCTCCCTCAACCTCGTAGTGTCCCCGCTCGGAGAATGACTTCCTCAAGTCTCACTATCACAATTAAATAATCAGTGGACCTTCAACTCAACTAGAGCCGAAGGGTCCGGGTCAGGACGTCCCCAACTCAACTAGAGCTGGATGGTCCGGGTCAGGACGTCCCCAACTCAACTAGAGCTGGATGGTCCGGGTCAGGACATCCCCAACTCAACTAGAGCTGGGTGGTCCGGGTCAGGACGTCCCCAACTCAACTAGAGCTGGATGGTCCGGGTCAGGACGTCCCCAACTCAACTAGAGCTGGATGGTCCGGGTCAGGACGTCCCCAACTCAACTAGAGCTGGATGGTCCGAAAGCGCACAGTGAAGCTAGCTAGGCTATCAAAGTGACACAAAATTGGATCACAGGAAACTATGATTCTACACAGATCCCACAGTTCCACAAACTTCTTTTTCCATACAGCCACAGCCACGAGGCTCCTAAAAGAAGTAAACAGGCAACAGAAGACCCCCAGGAACACATCCACAGGTCAACCCCCCTTTATCCCAAAAGGGGTAAAATACAAACAGATAGACAGATATACTGAAAATCCAGGCAAGTCCCCTCAGGTCCGCCCCCCTTTATCCCAAAATGGGGAAACAGACAAACAATTCAGACACACCCAGGCAACAGATAGACTAAAATGCAGGTAAACAAGTGAGTAACGAGGCACCGGGCAAGATATTACCTGTCTTTGATGTCCTCCCGGGAAGCAGTCACAGACACGTGGACGGGTCAATCAAAGGGGCCGGAACATACCGGTGGCTCTGCAGAAGTCTCTACCGTGTACCTGGAGGTGATCAATCTCCTTTCCTTCCCCCCGGATTCCTCCGTCCACCCTTGTCTTCCTTAGGACGGCTCACCGGCCGGACATAGCCCGATGCCCCACGTTGGGCGCCAAGTTGTTATGGTACTTTTTGAAAGTAAACCAAAATGTTCAAATGTCTATCTGTTCCTGTCCAAATCAATAAAATTAAATTGCGTATATACGCTGAAGTAATTAAGTCTGACACACAAGGTTCAGGTTAAAATAACTTCGAGAAAGTTTATTGGCAAGTGAAGAAAAAGCGGGCGCGCAGGCCCTTTTAAGAGGCATTTTGCGTCATCATTGATTATTAGAATATCAGCAAATAAACACCATCAATTGGATTAATTGTTAAGTGTCGGTGTTAGTGTCTTACCTATTGGTTCAAAAATAAAAAAAAGGTTAGTCCCGTGCCCACCCATCAGAGGTGGGATTATTCTGGACACGGGTGGGGATAAGGGGGTCCTAAGCGTCATTTTACACGGTCAATGATATCAGGCTTCATGTCCAGGTGCAAGGTCTCTTATGAATAGAACATTTCATTACTACTGTGTTCTGTGGCCTTCAAACTATACTATCTCACAAGTTCTAAGGAGTAGCCAGCAAGTCTTAAGGAGTAACCAGCACCTCCTGGTATTTGTCCTTGTAGGAAAACACAGTCTTTGTCTACTGTACTAATTGGGTTGAGAAGTTCAGTCACGTAACGTAGTTTTAAAATGAACAAGTCAAGTCATGAGGACAAAATGGAGGATTGAAAGAGTCAGGTTAGGGGGACAAAATGGAGGAGGAAGTCACAGTATAAAGTTAAAATGGAGTTAGTACAATAATTCAATACAAGTACAATAGTAATTTTTAATAATTCCACATCAGGGTTAAACATCAAAACAAAACAAACATATTCCACTAGAGTGAGAATTGCCCGGAAATCATGGCAAATATAAAGAGAATTTCATAATTTAGCGAAATAGCCAAATTAAAAACAATTTAAAAAATTCTCAGTTTGGCTTTGTTGTCCTTAAATTTGAAATTCACTCTCTCTCTTTAATGAATAACCCTGATAGTATATACTGTTTAGTTGTGTTTCACGTAAAAAGGGCAAGGTGTATTATATAGGAGAACATATTGTTTAAAAGTGTGTTTTGTGCAGATGGTAAGGTTATAAAGTAATTAAAATTATATTTTGTCATTGGTACATCTGGCATCATGTTTTTACCTGCTGCACCATATCTACAACATATATGTTTTTATTTTTACAGGATTTGAACTTCTGATGTACGTTATTATGAAGATTTACTGGATTCTTCTGATCACAGCAGTTGGTGTGCTGATTATTAAATGTAGGGTTTTATTATATTCTGAAAACTAAACAAAATTAATTCATTCTAATATATATATATATGTGTATTTTATTTTTTATTCTCAACAGGTCGATGTGTGGGAATAATAGCAGGGCATGAAGTGAGACCTCACTCAAGACCATACATGGCTCTAATAGAAACTCCATTAAAAGATTATGACTCTTGTGGTGGGATTTTAATTAGCCCAAACTGGGTATTAACAGCAGCCCAATGTGATATGTAAGTAACTCTAAAGCTGCATTATTTTATATTTGGTAGCATCATAATAATAATTATTAATAATAATAATATTTAAAAAGCATTTTGTTGTCTGTTCTCTTTTGGTTGGTGATTGCCTCCTTCTTTTTCTTTCTTGCTTCCTGTCTTCCTGTTCTTCTTCCTCTCATTGGAGGAGAGTGTTTAAGACTATAGTCCATAGTCCGAGCAACCTTTAACCCATGAGATACTACGAGTTTTGATACCTATGGGCCGATGGTAGTAAGGGTAGAAACAAGTATGTTCATGAATGACTATGAGAAGGCAGTGTATTTTATTGACCACATTCATCAACTTCCTTCATATTGCACTGTGACAATTCTTCAATGTACATTACATGTCCTACTACTGTACCTTAATTTTTCTTCTGTATGTTCCATTTTTCAACTCAATAAACATGTAAAAAAACTAAATAGTATCCCCCATCCCATGGACATGGCCACCCACCTGCTAGTATTGACCCCCTTACTCATGATATGTATGATGAGGTAAAAGGAGCGGAACTTTTATTGTAAAACTCCAATGGAATATTGAATCCTACAAATTACAAATGATATGTCTATTTCTTGTCTTCCTAGTAATAGCGCAACTAAAGTTTACCTGGGTCTCCATTCGGTACTATCTAATTTCTCTGGAGTGCAAGTGTTTAAAGTTATACAAAATGAAAGACATTTACTGTTTAACAGGAATAACAATCTTGAATATGACATACAGATATTAAAGGTAATGTAGCATAGTAATTTGATAACAAAATGTCCAAATTAAACTTTTAAAAACGTAATTGTACTATTACAAAAAAACGTTAATAGTTTTTAAAAGCATTAATAGTTATTTTGGCCTTTTTTGTAGCTGAGCAAACTGTCATATTTCTACTATACATGTTTGCTAGAGTTAAAGTGAATATAACATTTAATATACTTAACTAAAAACGTTCTTGCCCACACTCTTTAGTTTTTTTATTATTAATTTTATTCTAAAAGTTGTTTTGCGTTCTATTGGATTTATTCAATTTTTCGATGCACTAAATAAAGACAAAGTTTAGTTATTGTTCTTTCCATGTTTTACTCTTTCTGTAATACTTATTAGACAAAGCAAGTATTAGCCAATAGTAAAACTAGCCAGGGGCAGGTGGACCTCCTAGTCTCCAGCGTATAAGCTGTTTACTTGGGACCAGGGGTACATTTATAAAGGTTTGCCTTCTCAAGAGTTGAATCTCACCTTGGAAGCCAACCAAACTCAGCAGTCTGACACTCAAGTAAATATATATAAAACCATTGACAGCTGTGATGACGTTGTTACAATGGCATCTGTCAAGGGGTGGGATGTATCAGGCAGAAGTTAAAAGTCAGTTTTTGAATTCCATGTGTTGGAAGCAGGAACAATTGGCAAGTGAAAAAATGTAAATGACATTGACAAGGATCAAATAGTGATGGCTGGACAACTGGGTCAAAGACTCAAAACGGCAAGTGTTTCCAATATGACGTGGTTAGGACCAACCAAAAGTGGTGCAAGGAAGGACAATCAGTGAACTGACGTCAGGGTTATAGGTGCCCAAGGCTCATAGATGCTCGTGGGAAATGAACGCTAGCCCATCTGGTCTGATCATACAGAAGAGCTAATGTAACTCAAATTGTTGCAAAATTGAATGCTGGCCATGAAAAAAGATGTCAGCATACACAATGCATTGCAGTCTTCTGTGTGAGGCTGCATAGCTGCAGGGTGCACATGATTGCTGTTCACAACCAAAAGCACCCTTAAATGGGATGTGAGCATCAGAAGTGGATTATGGAGCAATGGAAACAAATTGCCTGATCTGATGAATCATATTTTCTTTTAGATCAGGTTGATGGCTGGTGCACGTGTGTCATTTACCTGGGCAGGAGATGACAGCAGGATGCACTAAAGGAATAAGACTGGACGGCAGAAGCAGTGTTATGCTCTTGGGGACTCACATCCATGTGGATGTTACTTTGACATGTGCCACCTACCTAGAGTTTGTTGCAGATCATATACAGCCCTTCATGGCAATGGGGTTCCCTGATCGCAGTGGCCTCTTTCAGCAGGATATAAACATTGCTCAGGAATGGTTTGAATAACATGACAAGGAGCTCAAGTGGTGCCTTGGCCTCCAAACTCCCCAGATCTCAATTGGGTTGAGCACCTGTGGTTTGTGGTGGAACAAGAAATCAGATCCATGGAGACCACACTTTGCAACTTGCAGGACTTAAACAATCTGCTGCTAATGTCACAGGACACGTTCAGAGGTCTTGTGGTCAATGTCTTGAAAAATATGAGCTGTTTTGGTAGCATGGGAGTATTCTACACAATAGGATGCACTTGCAGGTCTTAAGTTAAAGGTGTTTTTTGTATCCTGAGCACTCCAACTTATTTTTATTGATTTATTTATTATTTTAAACAAACCTGAAAAGACGCGATCAACCCCTTCTTATCACATGCTGAGCTACATAAAAATAAACATCATACAACATAAATTATAGCCTCTAAATTCTTCAAAATAGCAGACAGAAGCTGTAACAATCAAATATTAATTTGCTAAATTCTCCTCTAAAGGTTTGCTCTGCTTACTGAACGGAAATTTCACCATTAACTTTAGTTGAGAAACTAAACAGAAATAAACTTACTTTGATAAGAGAATCCAGCCTTTAGACTGCAGAAATACTAAGAATTGCTTATCAACGGGAAATAATAACCCTACCATGCAATATCACTGCAGCTCCAGATAATAATATAAAACTAGTGATCATTATCTATATAGTAACAATATTAAGTATATGTTTTTTCTTTTCAGTTGAATAATACTGCTATCACCACAAGTTCTGTCAATGTACTACAGCTACCTCAGACGTTTGATGACATTCCGCCTGGCACTGCTTGCCAAACTGCAGGGTGGGGACAAATCAATAACAGTAAAACTAGTGATTCAGAAGCACTAATAGAGGTTACCGTTATGATATTAAACAGAACAACATGCGGAACTATATTCAATGGAATTACTAATAATATGTTATGCACAGAAGTAGGGAGTAACGGTGAAGGCACCTGTAATGTAAGTATTGCATATTCTGCAACAAAAGATTACCATGAATAAAATGCATCAAATCATTTATATTTTTTAAAATGTTTCTTTACTAACATTGTGCTTGAACAGGTATAGATTTGTCTTTTCAGTGCCATAAATGGATGAATGGAAAAACTTAAGCTGTTATCCTATTCATGTTGAACTTTAGTGATACCCAAAGACAATAGAATCCATTAACTTTTTTTGGGTTAAGACACTCATGCCCCAGGTACTTTTTACACCAAAATTATTGGGTCAGGGGGGTTCTGAAAATCTTAGTTTTTAATGCAATAATCCAACCATCCAATGTAACTAAAGCAGGAGATTTCCAGTCAGTCTGGTTGCTGAAAAACCTGGGGCCCTGGCTAAATCATATTGTCCAACAGGACCAAAACCTCGAGCCAAAGTTCATATGTAGTTGTGCATCTAGATCTTCTACACTAGATCTTCTACATTTATACACTCATATATCCCTTTAATTTCCAAATTGAAATCTACATACTGTGTAGCACTCCTGTCGCGCTATAACTAAATGCACGTATTCTCTTATTATTAAATCAACAAATCTATACCTACTCTTGCTATTTAGCTAGCACTATTTATTTGTGAGATGATTTGCAGTTCACATGGGATTCTGGCGCCTCCCCAGTAGTTGTCATACACCCAGCCCTGTTACTGCTAAAGCGAAGAGGCAGCTAATTATTAATTACCCACTAATTACCCCGGGCATCTGCCCTACAAACACTATTCAATGTGCTGTGATACAGTCTGTGCTGGGAAGAGCTTGCAGTAACACCACAGACTAGATCTACTGCAAGGCTAGACTTCACACCCCCTCATTAAACACACAAACCCTGCAATACACATTACATGTATGTTCTCTTGTGCTGCTTTTATTGAGTGCTTTCCTTCCACTAAACTCACATACCTTCACACCTGCCACCAGTCAGCTGCAATGGCCAAGGTCAGGCCCCTCCTCTAAATTATAAGCGAGCATTGATTGGATGAACGCATAAAGTCTGCTACAGCCGCTGCTATTGGAAAAGTTGTCGGTGACGGATGCGTTTCTTTGAGGGGAGGGGTGCTGAGCTCCGCTGGATACTTCCAGCTCGTACAATACCCCTTCTGGCAGGACTCCGGGGGCTGTTAGCGGCCATACTGTCACTTCCTGGGGCCGCAGACAGGTCATGTCCTCTCTCCCACGAAGATGTGATCTGCTTATCTGAATGTATCTCTTGCGAGAACCGCCAACCCAAAGGGCAGGTCCTGACTAATAACGGGAACGGTGTATCTGCTGTGGAAAAAAGTGCTGTTCCTGCAGGACTTGAGCCCTGATTAATATGCCTTACAAAGGAACCGTAAGTTCCATCTGTGCAATGTCTTCATTTATAGCTCCTTTCATTAGCTAAAATTATCTCCATCTGCTGTGATGTCACTACAATTTGTTATCTGTGGCATTTTTCCACCATTTTATACACACACATGCATATCCCAGAACCAATCAAGCAACTTTATTGCAAACACAAAATAGGAGAATCCTCATATAAATCAATCTTGATGTAAAATATCTTATCATTATCAGCATTACTGCAAACTGAAGATAAGGCGATGTCCGCACTGTGAAAGGCATCTGTCCACTCTGTTTCCTCCAAATAGAAGACCTTGTTGCTTCTGTTTTCAGGACCCCTAGTTCTCAGTAAAATATCATTGTGAGCCAGGTGTAAACACTATGGATGGACTTTCGGCCTATGCATATTGTGCATAATTATTATGCTACCTTTTTGTGAGTAGTTCTTATATATTTATATATTTATTTACTGGCATTTAATTATTAGGTTTACCACACTATATTTTTCTCTTTTGTTTATCTCTCTTTTTCTGTCCCAGTTTCATGGATTTATCAGGTTTTACATGTTGCTGAATAAATATAAGTAAATAAGCGATAAAGACATATTACTCTATTTTGTAGATAATGTTATCTCAAAAAAGACAGCTTTTTTTTTTAGTGGAAGGTTAAAAATAAAAATGTGATAATCAGGGACATCGAACGAGATGGACGCACATTAAGTGAGCTCCGCTAGCACAGGCTCCACAACACGGCTAAAACAAGCTTCTCCAGGGGTATTTCCCGACCCAAAACGCTGGAGCGATGTCCCAACACCGGACAAAGAAACACACAGAGGCAAAAGACAAATCAACCTTCTTTGCGGCTAGAACGCCACAGCCAAAAGCCGCCGATGCGCAGGCCCAAGATCCGGAATATGACACTGAGCGTGACTATACAGTGAGTAGGCAAGAAGATTGCCCCCTGACCCGGAGTCTCCTACAATCCATGCTCGATGCAGCAGTTACCAAAATGCAAACTACTGTCACAGAGGCCCTGAATGGCCCTGGAAGCACGGACCTCCCACCTTGAGGGCAATGTGGAAAGCCTCACAGGGGCCCACAACGAAACTGACGTACGCCTCAGCAAAATTGAGGAACAGCTTTACAGGCAAGAGACCAAACTAGCTGATGCAGAAGACAGGTCATGCCGCAATAATGTACGGTTAAGGGGAGTACCTGAAGATATTGCGCCATAGAATTCTTCCAAGCTTTACTTCCTGATATCCCCGCAGAAATGTTCCTCCTGGATCGCATCCATAGACTCCCCAAGCCACAACACCTGCCACCTACCACCCCGAAAGACGTCCTCATGAGACTACTATCACATCAAGGACCAAATACTACGGACACACCGTACCAAAAAGGACTTACCCACTCAATTCAAATACATTCTCATGTTCTTATCTGCTGAGACACTACGCCGGAGGCGATCCTTCAAGGACATAGCAGACACGCTGAGACATCATCAAGTACCATACCGCTGGGGCTATCCGGCCAAGCTGCTCATATCGAAAGGAGGGAAACTCATCTCGGCAACTACACCAGCAGAAGGAATGGACCTCCTGCAACAATGGGGTATGTCCCGGAATACGCAGCCGAACCCCAGAAACTCCGGTAAACCACTTCCCGAAGAATGGCGCCCTCAGAAGACGAGACGCACATCTCCAAGAGAGGAATGAACATGCTCAGTGAGATACAGCAAGTTCTAAACATGTTTACTTTGTTACTTACCTGTTATACATTAGGTTATAATGTGATGATAATGCACTGATAATTGCTTACTAGTACCCTTATAATACGCCCCTGAGATCCTCCCTCTTGAGACGGGAGCGGCATTACGTGCGAAAACCTATAGAGCCTTGCCTAAAACCCTTACTAAGGTCTTAACCTCTACCGCTACAAACCAGGCTCTTTACTGCCCATGAAGGTGTTGATCGATCCAACCAATGCATGTTAACTACATATATGGGTGGGGCGCACCCGATTCATGTTGGGCCCGCAGCGACCTCCGCTCACCCCGAACCGACCACAACACCCCCACTTAGGAAGTGCCATAGTTAAGGCACATACCTCTAAAGTCACCATTGTAAGATACTTTCTTTGATTATTGCTTGATTGTTTAATTTTCTTAATCTGATTTATTGTGTTCTGAAAGTTATATTGTACACCTGGTTGCAACCACCACCTGCCACACCACGGATACCCACTGACAGACCCACACAGACATTCACACCAGACACACTGACAGGCCCACCGACCCAACAGGACCGAGACCACCTCCCCTCCTACTACTACGACAAGCATCCACACCATACCACTAACAGATATAAGACGCAAACACAGCATACACCACCCACGGAAAATGAAGATAATTACTCACAACGTCCGGGGACTGAACTCGCCCAACAAGCGACATACCCTCCTCAAAGAACTCAATAGCACACACGCAGACATTGTCTGCTTGCAGGAGACTCACTTTCAACAGGACTCTAACCCCATTCTAGGACTCAAAAACTTCCCACACCAGTATCACGCTACCTCTCCGAACAAAAGCAAAGGTGTGTCGATACTGCTGAGCCACACTCTAGCCTTTGACCTAATCTCAATCGACTCTGACCCAAAGGGTAGATATATCATTTAATATGCACCTTGAACAACTCCACATACACGATAGTGAACTCTTACTCCCCGAACGACAACCAGAAGACCTACCTGGCCTATCTACTAGACAAAGTAGAGACACTCCAAATGGGCACCACGGTCATCTGCGGTGATTTTAACCACATTCTAGACATTGCAATTCCATAAACAAGCTTTTGTCAGCACACGGACTATATGATGTCTGGAGAACACTACACCCTAACGACAGAGAATATACCCATTACTCCCAGGTTCACAATACCTACTCCCGTATAGACAGGTTTCTCCTGTGCAACGCGCACCTACAGCAGATAAGGGCATGCAACATAGAAACATCCACAATATCAGACCATAATCCAGTGTCATTGGTACTCGCAAACCCATACCAATTCAAAAATCAAACCCCCTGGAGGCTGAACGAACACCTCCTTAACGAACCCTCTTTCCTAGAAAAAGTGAAGAGCGAAATGACTCTATACTTCACGACCAATAGCCCTGCTGGCCCAACCCCCGCCACTCTGTGGCTAGCCAACAAGGCAGTCATCCGAGGAATCCTGATAGGCAGAGCGGCATATCTTAAAAAGATTAACAACACCACATTGCTCACACTCCTCAAAAGAGTTCAAGACCTACATAGGTCGAACCAAGCAAATCCCACAAAGACACTCCAACAACAATTACAAAGCACACAAAACGAAATCAATGACATACATCTCCGCAAGACAACTACAGCGTTAAAAAAACTAAAAGCCACATCCTACTCGATGGACAACAAGGCTCCGAAACTATTGGCGCTAAGACTTAGGGACAAACAAGCACAAACAAGAACACAATTCCTAAACACACATACCGGACAAAAAGTAATGCAGCCCACGCAGATATGTAATGAATTTGCCAGTTACTACAGCTCTCTATATAACCTGAAAGACGACCCAAATTCACCCCGACCTACGACATCCATAAGGACTTACCTCAACAAACTCGCACTCCCTACTATTAACGCACACCAATCAGCACAACTCAATGCCCCAATCACCACAGAAGAAGTGCTTCACCATATGGATGCAATGCCCAGAGGTAAAGCACCAGGCCCAGATGAGTACACCAACACATATTACAAAACATTCAAACACGAACTAGCCCCTCCACTCACCCAATTCTTTAATGAAGCAACTAAAAAATGTATTCTTATCATGGGTCGGACGGATAGCTGCTATCAAAATGACAATACTCCCCAAAATCCTGTATCTTTTCCGGTCCCTGCAGATCAAGATCCCGCAGAGCTACTTGATGAGCCTACAAGCAATCCTCCTTCGTTTCTGCTGGAGTGGATCCTAAAGCCCTGCTCTTCAGACACATAAAACAGAGGGGAATGGGACTCCCTAACCTAAAATCATACTACAACGCAGTCCTACTCACAGGTGTTATCAACGCACACACAACGAAACAACCTCCACAATGGGTAGAATTAGAAAACCAGTTTTGCACCAACAATGACCTATCTTCCACTCTGTGGACTCCCAAACACGCAAGACCGAGATCCATAGACATGTTGCCCACCACCAAACTCTTACTATCGACATGGGACAATTGCAGGGAAAAGTTATGCTCAGCTCACCCATGGGCACTAGCTGCCCCCAATCAAAACACTACACCACTGTAATGGCACGTTCCAGCACCAAAAATGGGAAGAAAGAGGCATCACGCATATGTATCACCTCTACACGTCTGAAGGCCTTAAACACTTCCCTGACCTCCAATCCGAGTTTACGCTCCCGTCGAACTTCACGTTCGCTTATCTACAATTAAAAGCCCTACTGAAAGACAACTCGATCCACAACAGAAGACAGACATTACGAACCACAGCGACGAAGTTCGAAACGCAATGCATGTCAGCAACACCCCCGAAAAAAGTACTCTCCACCTGCTATGACAGCCTAGCAAACTCTAAAACAGACGACACATGGAAATTCATAAAGGTCTGTCCTCCTGCGTGGCCCACTTCGAAACATCACGCAAACTGCTATATAGGTGGTGCATGGTACCCTACCGCTTGCACACCATATACCCCGAAACGACGGACAAATGTTGGCGCTTCAACTCGCACAGAGGCACAATGTTACATGTGTGGTGGACCTACAACACTGTAAACGAACTTTGGAAAACAACGGAACGAATGATTCAAGAAATTACAGACTTTACCCTACCTCACGAACCAAAAACAATCCTCTTACGATCACTCCCTGATACCACCCCCAAACCAGCTAAAAAAAATGATATATCTCATATTGAGCACAGTCTCCACTCTAATAGCTAGAAACTGGAAGACCTCTACTCTTCCCTCAATCCAGGAAATTACAACTTTGCTGTCAACGACAGTGGACTATGAACTCCACATGTGGAACCATCTGAAAATAGGGAAGCTGAGCCCACTCATTGCCGAGATGTGGCGTACCTACTTATCAAAACAGAAGCCACTTCCACAACCCCTCTAGCCTAATGCGAAGAGAGGCTAGCATAAGTCAGGTCTCACGCAACCTTTGCCACTAAGAGCTGGAGAGTACGTTACACCAACGCACACACGACTGCACATGACCCTAGACAAGATTCCCACCCTCAGACGACCCCGACAGAGATGGACCTCACCAGGGCCACAACCAACACCCTCACCAGGTTTCTTTTCCCTTATTCTCCCTTTCCCTCCCCCCAACCCCCAAGCCTCGACTACGAGCCTTGAAAAGGAACATGACATCACGCACATGACCTCTACATAACATCATACGCATATAATACGAGAGAGCTACCACATACAGGTATCTCCCAGGGATCAGGCCATTTAGACATAGATCACCTCGAACCCCGCTGATCTTGAAACACATGAAACCACCACGTAACTAGAACTGACATACCTCTATCAAAGGGACATAGCCGAAAGGCGAACAGCACACTAACACATAACGGGAGCAAACACTAGTCCGACATCATGCACCTAAGAGTAACTTACCATAAGCCGAATACTACATCTGATGTTCGAACACTCTCGTACGGCACGAACAGTTAATATTCACAGCAAGGTATAACGTGTACTATGTCAAACCCTCTGTATGTCAATATGCAATGTAACGAAGTTAAGTGTGCCAAAATGAACAAAACCTTTTTTGATCCCCCTTCCCGCTTTCCTTCTGTATCCCCATTCTATTTGAAAACAATAAAGAATACGTTATAAAAAATAAATAAATGTGATAATCAAAGTGTTGAAAATGCAGTTCACACTTGGTTGTTTATCTCAGTACACCTAAAGATAACACATGTGACTGAACCAAACACAAACATGATTAAATTTTAGTAAGAATGATATATCTCAAGCAGATTTATATGAGGATGCTCCTGAGTTTGTTTTCCTGGCACTATAGTTTCCCTTTAAAGAATGAAATATATGATCTTAAATACTATACCAGCTTTTCAGGGGGGTTCATTCCTCTAATCTTCCCTGGTACCCGAATTTATGTTGCAGTGTTATTCTCTAAAGTTCAAAAATTAGCAAATAAAATCTAAATTGCAAAATTGAGGATAAAATAGATAAAACTGTGACTATAGCGGAGTTGAAGAAATTTAATTTCTATTTGATTCACTAAAATTTGAGGTTTAATGAATAAAACAGTTACTATGACAGGAAAGGCACACACTATTAGAATAAAAACTGTCACTGATCTGCAGTTATTTGATAGTGGGCCTCTTACCGCAATTTTCCTCAAACAAATTTGAAAAATAAACAACAACTCAGGATGACTGTGATTCCTTGGTGTTGTCCCCAAATGTAGTCAAAGCAGTCATCCACACAATCAGTAGCCATACACTAAGCTGTGGGTTGGATATGTAACTGGAGATTTATAAACGCTCAATGAAGTAGGAAGTCTCTATTTATCGTTTTGTGTGACAATTAGGGAATATTACAATTTACAACAGGTAAACTTAACGCTTAAACAATGTTTCTAACACAAAGTAATGTAAACAATAAGTACAATTTCGAAATGTTTTAACTTTTGATAGTTTTCAGTTCTGTTCTAGTTAGGAATAGAGAAAATAGGTGTTCTATCGAATTAGGTATCTGCTTTAAGTCTGTAGCTAATATAACTGTAACTGTGTATGTCTCTTGGGATTAGGGGCTTAGAATTTGAAGGATCTAGTACAGTGGTAGTCAACCTTTTTTTACCTACCGCCCACTAATGCATCTTTTTGGTTGAAAAAATTTCCTTACCGCCCACCAGTTTTCGCGCAAATGCGGAATATTTTTAAGAAAGGAGGGTGTTTAAAAAAAAAAAAAAATGTACGTACATTTATCTTTTTATTTCTACTTAATGCAGGTTTATAAGGTTTTTAACTTTATAAAGTTTAATGAGAAAACAATAAAGTAAATTGAAATTACCTTTACTAGTGATTAATGAGATCCTTGAGGTTGATGCTGCGAGACTAAATATTTGATATCTGGTTCGATTTTCGTAAGGAACAAACAAAGGTCTCTTTCAGTGATATTCAGACGACTTCTCTCTTTGCGCATAATATGATTTCTCATTTGTGCGTCAGCTCATCTCGTCTCCCTCCTCAATTCCCCTCCCCACCTTTTTTTCCCCTTTTTTCTATTTTTTAACCGTCCTTATAGCAATGCCCAGTAGGAAGGCTGAGCTAGGTAGCCCACTTACTATAGTCCACTATAACAGACAGGCACACATACAAGACACACATACAAGACACACACACAAAGACACACACACAAAGACACACACACAAAGACACACATACAGACATACACACAAGACACACATACAGACACACATACGACACACACACACACACACACAAGACACACACACAAGACACACATACAGACACACACAAAGACACAGACAGGCACACATACACGACACATACATACAAACAGACAGGCACACATACAAACAGACACAAACAGACATGCACACACACATGCAAACACACACATAAGACACACATGCAGACACACAAGACACACATACAATGACACATACATACAAAGACAAGACACACACACACATATATACAGACAGACACACATACGACACACACAGACATACAAGACACACACACGACACACATACAGACACAGACAGGCACACATACACACCTACAGACACACAAGACACACAAAGACACAGACAGGCACACATACACACACACACAAGACACATACATACAAACAGACAGGCACACATACAAACAGACACACACAGACATGCACACACACACGCAGACACACAGATAAGACATACATAGACACACACACATGCAGACACACAAGACACACATACAATGACACATACATACAAAGACAAGACACACATACATACATACATACATACAGACACACACAGACATATATATACAGACAGACACATGCACACACAAGACATACATACAAAGACACATACAGACAGACACACACACACAAGACATACACACACACAAGACATACCTACAAACACATACACACATTATATTTAAGTCACCCTCCTGTTTCCTACCTTTAAGGTGCAGGAGGGTGACTTTTGCTGGGGTCCAGTGGTGGCTCAGGTGGATGGGAGTCAGAGTTCCCACTCTGACTCCCTCTGCTTCCTCCCACGCGGCTCTCAATTTTAGCTGGGAGGAGTGACCGGGGAATCACTTCCTCCCAGCTCTGATGTCATCACAGGGGGCCTGGTCACGCTGTTAAAGCGCCCAGCGCTGACCGGGCCCCCTTACAATCCGCATCCATCGGGTGGCCCTGACAGCATGGGCCACCCGATGGACACTTTGGAAGGCGGCCCCGGCGGTTTGCCGCGCGGGCCGGGGCCGCAAATGGTCACGGCGGTACCCAGTCGCACGGGTACCGCCGGCTCACGCCCGCCCGCCCGATCAACCTGGAAATCCCTACCGCCCACCTGGAATCCTGAAACGCCCACTAGTGGGCGGTAGGGACCAGGTTGACGACCCATGATCTAGTATAATTACTCTTTTGTCCCTTAGCTATAGTGGCTCGGTCTCTGTGCATGAGATAGAGCTCCTTTAGATGGGGATATTGCGTGGCAAGGTCAAGACCTTCTGCAATACAATGCTCGTATAAAGCGTTAGGAGATTTAGGAGGCGGGGAGGATTGAGAGGAAGGGGGCATCAGGTACAGAAGAGAGTGGGGGGAGGGAGAGATGCTGAAAAAGCCTTCAATAGGGTGAATTGGACTCTAATGTTGACAACCATGCAATACTTATGCTTCTGAACACGTTGGCAGGAGTGGCAGGATGCGATTTACTCGTCACCCACTGCTAGACTGCAAATTAACGATCAACTCTCTGACCCAGTGATAACAAACAATGGCACGAGGCAGGGATGCCCTCTCTTGCCCCTTCTATTCATACTGGTACTTGAACCCTGTCTCCAAGGATTCATAGGCAACTCTCAAATCAATGGCATTACGATTACGAACAAAGAATATAAGATCTCTGCATTTGCGGACAATCTTCTATTTACAATATCAGACCCGATAAACACCATTCCACATATTCTAGATGAAATGAACATCTATAGTGAAGTATCTAATTTCCAAGCTAGCTTAACAAAATGTGAAATACTCCCTATCCATACCACACAGGAAACAGATACTGTCCTACGCCAGATATTTCATTTCTACCTCTATTAAATACTTAGCCATACATATACCAACCAGGTTAGAAAAGTTGTATGAACTGAACTTCCTCCCTCTCCAGGTAACCATCACTAACGATCTCAAACAATGGCATAAACCATGTCACTGATGGTTCTGCAGAGTAAATATCATAAAAATTAATATACTAACGTGCATACTCTACCCACTCCAGACACTCACCATAGATGTCCCCAAAAAATTATTTGACTCTCTAAGGATGCTGATAACTACTTTCGTATGGTTGAACTCTCAGCCCCGCTTAGCGAATTCCATTCTAACCAAATCCAGAGAAATGGGAGGAGTAGGCTTACCAGACATAGACACATATCACAAAGCCACCCAATTAGAATGTACGAATAGACAACAACCGACTCACCAATGGGTCACCCTAGAAGACTCTTTTCTAGAAATTCCAATACAAACTATTCCATGGCACAAAACTGACTCAAAACTCCTAAAACACATCAAACACCCAACTATTTCAGCAACTCTTAGAGTATGGGCACGGATAACACAGACCAAATATTTCCCACCTTAGCCCTCCCCACTATATCCACTTACACATAACCCACTCTTCCCAACGGGAACCTCAGGAGTCTCATTCAGGCAATGTTACAACAACATATACCTAAAATTACAAGATATGACCAAGGTTCACAAACTGATCCCAATAACAGATATATACCCTACCAATAAAACCACAGGAACACAACATTTGCAATATACGCAGCTCGTCCACTTTATCCAGACCTTGAAATTACTGCCAGAGGGGGGACAAGAACCCACACACTATGAAAAATGATGCCTATCCCACCCATTAAAAACGATACTACTCTCCACAATGTAAATCCATTTACAAAAAGTTCAACCACAAGACAATCACCTTACACCCTTAAATGGACAGAAGAACTAACAGTAGACATATCCAGGGATCAATGGCAAAAAATATTTATGAGAACGCATCAAGCGTCTTCATCCACCTCGGCACAGTAGAGCAATTGCAAACGCCTCACTAGGTGGCATTACACACCAGCTAAAATTCACAAGAAACACAACACCAGTCAGAACAAGTGCTGCAGATGTGATGAAGATAATGCCCACATTTCACACATATGATGGCAATGTCCTCTAATAGACAAATTCTGAAAAAAATCCATACTATGACCCAGATGATACTGAACACACAAATCCATTTTACACCAGATACTTTCCTTTTTCTACTATCTCCTCCCAGTCAGAGCAAACAGGAAATTCCAAACTGGCTTGTGGCAAAGGTCGCATCCTATGACGCATTTAAAGTCACTGAGCTCTTCAGCATGACCCATTGTACTGTCAATGTTTGTCTATGTGAATCTCATAGCTATGTGCTGGATTATATGCACCTGAATGGGTGAAGCTGAAACACCTGAACCTTATAAGAGTCTTTTCTCTGATCAGCCACCTAATAATATACATCCACCTACTTCAAACCATAATAATTATAATAAAATATATTTAGGAGCAGATACCTGAAGAGACTTTACATTGGGATATCCTGAAGACTTGATATGGTATGTTCAAATATTACATACAGGAAATCTGAGATAATAGAAAATTGGGTTTATTTGGTACATCGTTCAGTAATTATCAACATACATGTATAAAAATACATTTGTATAAGGTGTAAGTTGTATATCTATTTGTACATGTGTATATGTGTGTTTAAGCTTCTGTTAAAACAAACCACCTCAACATATTTTTACCTCAAGAAAGAAAAAAAAGAATTCAGAAAATCTCACACCTTGCTTTGGATCCTTTTAATGATAATACTCTAGAGAGATGTCACAATGTTGAATGATGTGTTAATCATTGTACACTTAAAGGGTTCATATAAAATGTTATTCCTTGCTTCATTTTGAATTTACATCACTTTATGTAGGAGTAGACAATAATGTTTCTGCAAAAACAACGTTTTCATCTAATAAGTTCTCATTTCAGGGAGATGCTGGGGGCCCATTAATTTGTGATGAAACTTTCCGAGGTCTTGTTAGCTTTGGTCCCCCTACATGTGGATTGCCTGGAGATGCTGATGTTTACACTCGTCTCACTGAAGATATTGTCCAATGGATTAAGAACAGAACAGGAATTCCTTAATCCAATTTTAACCACTGTATCATTGTAAACTATGTGTGTGCTTGAAACCATGCAGTATGGTGCGTATGTGCTTATGTCTTAGATACGGTTACAGTGGGCATGAAAATATAATAGCAAGACTTCTCATGGGCGGCTCCCTTCCTTTGGAACAGCCTGCCTACCCCTATCAGACTCTTACGTAGTCTCTAATTGTTTAAGAAGTCCCTCAAAACACATCTGTTCAGAAATGCTTATGGACTCCCAGAGTAACTTATCTATACTTTATCCAAATCTGTCTCATGTTCTCCTAAAGAATCACACTTCACTCTCACCTCCAGTTCTGCTACTTTTCCACCTCGTTTGGTGGCTGTCACCCTTTCTGCCTTTTTGTGTATTAGTACCCCACCTCCTCTAGACTGTAAGCTCGTTTGAGCAGGGTCCTCATCTACCTATTGTTCCTGTGTCACTGTGTAATTGTCTCATTTATTGTAAATTTCCACCACTTTCATAATATTGTAAAGCGCTGCAGAATTAGTTGGCGCTATATAAATACAAATAATAATATTTACAGATTGTTCCAAGCTTTGTTAAAGGAAATGCATATGTCAAGATTTATGACTATAGATATATAGCACATTTAAAAATGATGTCAAAATTAAAATATATATATATATTTTTTGTACAAAAATGACAACCCTATAGAGTGTCCCTTGATACACTGCTTAGTGGGTTGGTCAGAGGGGGCAGACAGACCCCTCTCTCACCAGGAGGAGATGCTCGAATCAGAATCATATCGTTCTTGGTCTATAGGGCCTGGTCTTATCTCATTCCCTGTCCAATCGGCGATTATGAGATAACCAGATTATGAGATACTTGCCCAAAGAGCAGTTCCAATTGTTACATAGGGTGATTAGAACTACTAAATAAAAGACCATAGAGACTGGCTGTCAGTTTTCAAACACTGTCCAACAAAAGGTGCATGTATATGGCTGAAGGATTCTGTTATGTATTAAAGTTAGTAGTTTTCTCATTTTTGTACATGTACTACATATATAAGCAAAATCGATTTCCTTTCAAAACTTGACGAAAGGATTAATATGTTCTTTAAAATAGCACTCCAAGCATTATAACCAGTACAGCATGCTGTATTGGTTATGGCGATAGGAATGCCTTAGGACTCACCATTGTAAGTAGTCAAACCATTTGCTCTAAAGATATGCATGTTGTATTATTGCAAAGTTCTTGTTTTGCTTCTATTAAT
Source organism: Pelobates fuscus (assembly GCF_036172605.1). NCBI lineage: Eukaryota > Metazoa > Chordata > Amphibia > Anura > Pelobatidae > Pelobates > Pelobates fuscus. The sequence goes on from NC_086321.1 coordinate 85,130,837, forward strand.
CCTTAAATATATAGCAATATATTCATATCAAGTATACAGGTACACATGTAGGAATTTATAGCACACACATATAGCCTAAATAAATCAACATTGCCTTTTGATTGTTCCATTTCAACAACCATTTACTGTCAGACAACATTTTTATTTTCTTTGGGTTTTTTTTATGTTTTTTTTTCATTTGAGCAGTAATAAAGCGTTTGAGCATTGTGGATCTCTGTTGCTTTTTTTAATTTCTTTTTTTTTTTCTAGTTCAGTAAACTGCATATTGTCTGCAGCTTGGCTTAGTCAAATAACTCTTATTTACTTCTATGTGTGTTATTTTATCAGTTACAAACAAGAGTAGGGTGTAATATTATGAGTCAACATGAGAGACTGATAGTGACTCTAAACAGATCAGATAAACATATCTGCTTCCTGATAACAGCAGTTATGACAACCATTATCTCTTCCAAAGCACCTTCCTCTGAAAAAATACAAACAAATAAAGAATAATTTAGCATTTATGAGACCCAAGAATGTTTCAGTGCTTGGGATGCGCCAACCATCATCTAAATAGACTACATATTGACTGAATGATAACATCAAAGAAAAAATAAATCCACTACCCAATGTATGTAGGACAGTATGTGAAACCTACCTGTTGACAATATTCATATTTACCCCTTCATGGCTCTCTCAATACGTTGCTGAGATATACATTCAGACCAAGCCACAAGGCAATGATTTAATCACTTTTAAAAGCGACCACCCTAAAAACACAAGTTTTAACTGCACACTAGAGCACCCCATGAAGAGAAAGACATATGGAGGAGTCCAGGAAACCTTAAGAAAATAAACTTGTTATGCGACATTATTGTGACACTTCTAAATACTATAACCTTTTTTATCTCTTTAAAGTGGTTATATTGAAAGAAGTTACTTGGTTCTTATCCCATGGGTCAGTGTTTAACTGTGAATAATCCAGAATATAATCAGATGATAATCCAGAAAAGTACATATTGAACTCACTTATATTTAATTTTTCCATGTACCAAGCACCGTGCAAAAGCATGTCTTCTCATTGGTTTCTCTTAGGAGATCAATAAGATGATATGGGGAAGTTGAGAAATATCTTTACGTAGGGCCTATTCACTAACACTTACTCTTGGTAAACTGTGCTTCTGGCCATTGAGGGCTAGAGATGGCTGTCATGGAGCAAGAGCAAGCCAGGAGGTGCACTGAACAGAAGCATTAAATTATATATGTGTGTCACAGAATTATACACACAGAGGCTTTTATTCATGTGAGCGTTTATTTTGAATAATAATGAAAGAGAGTTTGGAGATTGGTGGAGAGTTGCTGTAGGTCAAGACAGAGGAGATTTCTGCAAGACTGAGGTGCCGATGGTGGTATTATTTGGGTAGTGGGTACTCTGATGTCAAAGGTCAACAGATAGTGGTCAGGTAGAGGAAAGGAAACATTAGATAGATTAGAGGTGGTACAAAGCTTGGTGAAGATGAGATCAAGAGTGTTTACCAAACCTAGATTCCTCTCATGCAACTATCATAAGAAAGAAAAAGAAGAAGAAAAAAAAAGACACTAAGCCCTCATGAATACTATTCTAGCAACCTACTTCTCTATCTTTATCACTATACCCCACTCCCTCTTGCATGTAAGCTCATTTGAGCAGGGCCCTTAAACCCCACTGTTCGTGTGCGGCCAATTCATATGGTTACAAATGCATGTTTGTTAGTGCACCCATTGTACAGCGGAATTTGTTTTTCCGCTTTATAAATAATAATAATAATAATAATACAACAGAGCATGTTTTAATATCAGTATGTGCAGGAAAACATTTTGTCATGTACGTACTAGAATTATATACACAGAAGACATTAAATAGAATTATTGATGGCAATACACCATCTTGTGGTCATCCTGAATAATACAGATATCATGATTCAGTTTTAATTGAAGCATACTTTACACTTAACCCTTTAAGGACACATGACATGTGTGCCATGTCATGATTCCCTTTTATTCCAGAAGTTTGGTCCTTAAGGGGTTAAAGGGACACTATAGTCACCTGAACAACTTTAGCTTAATGAAGCAGTTTTGGTGTATAGAACATGCCCCTGCAGCCTCACTGCTCAATCCTCCATTTAGGAGTTAAATCCCTTTGTTTATGAACCCTAGTCACACCTCCCTGCATGTGATTTGCACGGCCTTCCATAAACACTTCCTGTAAGGAGAGCCCTATTTAGGCTTTCTTTATTGCAAGTTCTGTTTAATTAAGATTTTCTTATCCCCTGCTATGTTAATAGCTTGCTAGACCCTGCAAGAGCCTCCTGTATGTGATTAAAGTTCAATTTAGAGATTGAGATACAATTATTTAAGGTAAATTACATCTAATTGAAAGTTAAACCAGTTTTTTTCATGCAGGCTCTGTCAATCATAGCCAGGGGAGGTCTGGCTAGGGCTGCATAAACAGAAACAAAGTGATTTAACTCCTAAATGACAGCGAATTGAGCAGCGAAATTGCAGGGGAATGATCTATACACTAAAACTGCTTTATTAAGCCAAAGTAATTTAGGTGACTATAGTGTTCCTTTAAAAGCAAGTTCACAAGGCAAATGATTTAGTTGCATTATTTAATCAAGATACATTAGATTTGACTAAGGAGCTTAAAAACCTTAATAGTGAGGCTAATTGCACCAATTTTGAAATTAATTTTTATAACTCTCAGTTAAGGACAAAAGCAATAAAAAAAAAACACGTGTCTTTTAACATTTTATATTGTTTGGTACATTTATCAAATGATTCAATATTTTTGGATAAACTTTTAAAATGATTTAATATTATACAAAACATGGAATGGTGTAAATATTTTGATATGTTTAAATATATTGAGATATTTTTTGATATATTAATATTTAGATTTTTTTTATCCAAAGTTTATCCAAAAATATTAATTCATATGAAAAGCTTATCCAGCAATATTAAATTGAGGGCAAATTTAGTTTTCGCACAATAAGAAGATACACAAGACAGACTATCTCACAAAGAAACAAAATTATATATTTTTTTATTTTTTTATGTTTCAGTGTATTTGCTTGGGGGCGCCCCCAAAGTTAAAAGGGTAATCAATATGTGGGCCTCCTGCTCACTTTGTCTAAAGGAGTATCGGCAACCAGGGCCGCCTTAAGGGGGTGACAACCTTGATGGTTGTCATGGGCCCAGGTGGGCACTGGTAATCCTCTGTGTGCCTGGGCCCCTTGCCCTCCAATGTGCACACACACATATATATATATATATATATATATATATATATATATATCAATTACCGCTATATATGCCTCTGCGGGCTCTGCTTGCTTCTACAGGGGGCTCAGGACATTGAGCTCACCCTCCGGCACTCTCGCAAACCACTGCTGTAAAGCATTGCCGCAGGTTGCCATGACAATGCATGCCGGGCTCAGAACAGAAGTAGAGCCCGGAGGGGGGAGATGAAGAAAGCTGAGCCACTTGCTGGCCCAACTAGCTGAGCCACCGGATCACCAGGGAATCCATTGTCCCCCCTCCCTTGCTACAGGTAAGCGGCAGGGAGGGGGGATACATTTTTTTTTTTTAAATTATAAAAAATAAAAATTCCACAACAAAAAATTACCCCCCAGCAGCCTTTGTCCAACATAAAGACACATCCATTATGCACACACACATCAAACACACAGACTGCATCCACTACACAAACACACACATCATCCACCACATAAACACACAAACTGCATTCACTACACAAACACACACATCATGCACCACATAAGCACACACACTGCATCCACTACACAAACACACACCATACACTACACAAACACACAAACTGGATCCACTACACACACATCATCCACCACATAAACACACAAACTGCATCCACTACACAAACACACACACAACATCCACTACACAAACACACACCATCCACAACACAAACACACAAACTGGATCCACTACACACACATCATCCACTTCACAAACACACACACAGCATTCACTACAAAAACACACACACATCATCCACCACATGAAAACACAAACTGCATTCACTACACAAACACACACATCATCCACTACACAAACATACATACAGCATCCACTAAACAAACGCACACATCATCCACCACATAAACATACAAACTGCATCCACTACACAAACACACAAACTACATCCACCACACAAACACACACACAGCATTCAACACCACACAAACTGCATCTACTACACAAACACACACTACATCCACTACACACACTCTGCAGTCACCATATACACCCTACATCCACTACACAAACACACACTTTGCATTTATTTCACACTCTGCATTCACTATACACAGAAACGTTGCATCCACTATACAAACACACTGTATTCACTATACACACACACTACATCCACTACACAAACACATACTATGCATTCACTATACACGCACTACACCCACTATACTTACACTCTATCCACTACACAAACACACTCTGCATCTAATGCACACAAACATACAATCTGCATCCACTATAAACACCGCATCCACTTTACACACGCACTTTGCATCCACTACACACATTCTGAACCACTATACACACAAATTCAGTACTGTCACAGAGTATAACCCTAACACACAGAGTATAGGATAGCAAGTAACGAACTAAAGAAATGTAAATGTCTTAATGGGTCTTAGAGTGGCCAGACCAAAAATTAGACAGAGAAAAGTGTTGTCGAAATATAAGGTCAGGGTAACAGAGAGACAGCGAAAATGAGAACTAGCCAGAGTCAGGTACACGGTATAAATCAAAAGTGCAAACATCTTGTTAAAGAGAAAACTCAGAGTCAGGAAACAAAGCCATGGTCAATACCAGAATACAAAATTATATCGCAAGAAACCACAATAGGGCACAGAATCTAGGGCCAGGTAAGTTTAAGTACTTGTATTTTTAATATGATTGATTCACGTCTGCCTGCCCCCAAAACGTGTGTGAACGGGGGCGCCGGAATGACGTGGGCCAATGGGAGCTGACCACAAGGTTAGGTTCCCATTTCCCCCTTAAGAAAGTGCTCACTATGAGAGCAGCGTTCCAAATACTTTAAGGGCCGCAATTCCGATCAGACTGTTTGGCGCACGTGTCCCGCCAGGAATTTTCTAGCCACAAATAAAGTCTCATTAAATGTTTCATCTCTTTTTGGAGTCGTTACCATCAACTACCTCTGGTAAAAATGACAATATAAACAATTAGTATTCTCTCCTAAAATCAGATAGAATTCATAGAGTGCATTACTGATGACTGTGTATTTTACTATTGGAATATATATTAACCGGAGAGGTGTAGTAGGAGATGTAGATATAGAAATCTGTACTTTAGTGGTGGATACCGTATAACAAACAAAGTAAGAATATTGGAAAAGAGGAGAAAATTGCTGTCCTTGAAACCGAAAGAAAAAAAATGGTTTCCAAAGAAAGTGATGTTTAAAGAACTGGATACCTCTATCAGACACAGTCTAATAGGATGAATATGTTGCTATAATATGCTATTGTTGGGTTACCCAAGCAGTTGTGAACTGTTTAAATCATTTTTTTTTTTAAAGAGAGAAAAGAAGAAGTAAAGAAGGATGGTTCCTTCATTGAACTCAACTGTCACCTCAATCCTATTCCTTCATTAGGTCTACCTCCCCTGCCTTATATCATCCACAATTCACATCCTCAATCTTTCTCTTCTTGTGTTTTAACCCATTATCTCTTGACCTAACTTCTCTTTCTAATTTCCATCCTATTTCCCTTCCTCTTTTACCTCAAACAAGGTGTGTATACTCACCTGATTTATTTTATTCCACCCTCTTCTCCATTCTCTTCAATCCGGCTTCCATTCCTTCAAAGACTTGCCTTCCTTGTTTGCCACTCATCTCATACTTTTCCCCATTGCACTTATATTTGCTTCTCACACTGATCAACCATAACATTAATTCCAGTTATGAAGTTAATAACATTGATGATATTGTTACAATGGCACCTGCCAAGAGGTGGGATATATTAAGCAGCAAGTGAACAGTCAGTTCTTGAATTTCATGTGTTGGAAGCAGGAAAAATTAGCAAGCGAAAAGATCTGAGTGACTTTGACAAAACGCTCCCTCCTGTCACTCCCTCACTGTAGCGTGGCCGAGCGCTGTATGGTCCACGGGTACAGGGAGCATCTGTCTCCTGTACCCGACTGGACTAACAGGAAGTGCACACTGAGTGAGAAAGAGAGTGGAGAGGGGGGAGAAAGAGAGTGGGGAGTGGGGAGGGAGGGAGGGGGGAGAAATAGTGGGGAGGGGGAGAAAGAGAGTGGGGAGGGGGGAGAAAGAGAGTAGAGAGTGGGGAGGGGGAGAAAGAGAGTGGGGAGGGGGAGAAAGAGAGTGGAGAGTGGGGAGGGGGAGAAAGAGAGTGGAGAGGGGGAGGGGGAGAAAGAGAGTGACAAGGGAGGGAGGGGGAGAAAGAGAGTGGGGAGGCAGGGAGCGGGGAGAAGGGGAGGGGGGAGAAAGAGAGTGGGGAGGAAGGGAGGGGGAGAAAGAGAGTGGGGAGGGAAGGGGGAGGAAGAGAGTGACAAGGGGAGGGAGGGGGAGAAAGAGAGTGACAAGGGGAGGGAGGGGGAGAAAGAGAGTGACAAGGGGAGGGAGGGGGGAGAAAGAGAGTGACAAGGGAGGGAGGGGGTAGAAAGAGAGTGACAAGGGAGGGATGGGGGGAGAGAATGACAAGGGAGGGAGGGGGAAAGAGAATGACAAGGGAGGGAGGGGGGAAAGAGAGTGACCAGGGAGGGAGGGGGGGAAAGAGAGTGACAAGGGTGGGGGGGAGAAAGAGAGTGACAAGAGAGGGAGGGGGAGAAAGAGAGTGACAAGGGAGGGGGGAAGAGAGTGACAAGGGAGGGAAGGGGGAGAAAGAGTGACAAGGGAGGGAGGGGGAGAAAGAGATTGACATCCATCACACACACAATCATGCAACCCTTACACACACAGAAACACACAATGCATTCCTTACACACACTCAATGCACCCCTTACAGACGCACACACTGCACCCCGTACATACACAGAAACACACCTTGCAGCCCTTACACATACAAACACAGATTCACACAATGCATTCCTTACACACATATCAGGACATCCCCTACATACTCCACCCCCTGTGAACAAACTCATTGGTGGAACATGAAGGTGAACCCTGAGCTGTGTAAAGGGCCCCAAAAAAAGGGAGCTGCTTCCCGTTCTCCCAGAACATAGATTTTTGTGACCACAGTTACAAACAGCCTCCAGAGAGCCTGTTCTACACCAGACCAGTGGAGCCAGACTGCAGCTAGAGCCCATCATCATCCTCATCTGGTTGTAAGTAGGCAATCTAGTATATTATTTGTGGCACTAATCTCTAATTTACCTCACATTAAAGAAACACTATAGTCCCCAGAACCACTGCAGCTTAATGTAATGGTTCTGGTGTCTATAGCCTGTCCCTGCAGGCCTTTTAAAGTAAACACGGCGGCACTGCAGCACTGGCGTTAGTTAACATGGCAGATCATATGGGTGGGGCATTGTGATGTCACATGGGGGGGAGGGGCGGCAAACTTTACTTTTGCCTAGGGCAGCAAAAATCCTTGCACCGGCCCTGATAATAGGTTAGCAAAAAAATCATATTCAAATTGATTTAAAAAAAAAAAAACTGCATAGATAGATATTGGAATAAAACCCCCAATATCAAAGAAATTATCCCTGTTTTTTAAGCTGTCCACTTGTCAAATTACAGATACAATGGAAGAGTTATTACCACTGGAACTAAATTTTGTACCCACTAACTCAGTAAAACATTTTGAGTGGCAAGTGTGACGGTAGTCACCATCACTGCAGACAGAAGACAGACATTATATATAGGTCACCAGATTCATCTTGTGTTTTGGTCACCCTGTGCCCATTATTGGTGCATGCTATGTTGAATTTATTGATTGTTCAGGTTGTATGTGCCTTTTTCCCTCCCCCTTTTTCCTGACATGAGATTTTTGTTTTCAAATGTAGATAATATTTCATGTTTTATAATTCCTTCTTGACAAGGGTGGGGGGAGATACAATCCTAAAATTAAAACAGAAGAAAACAAACACTAGCGCAATATTGTCTAGTGTTTATTGCACTGGTTTTTGTTTTCTTCTGTTTTCATTTTAGGATTGTATCTCCTAAAGATTTACTCCAAGATTTGCATGTAAGATACTCCACCTTGTCTGTATTTGCATTTTCTATTGTTGGTGTGGGTTAAGGGGTTAGAATACATTGCTTGGATACTCACTGGAATTTTGGATACTCACTGGAACCGATACGGTTTCTACTTAAATATAATATAATATATTATATTTACCTTTTGTGTCACTATACCCCTCACAGCCCAGGCAGCACCCAAACGGCAAAAGAAAAGAGCAATCACATGGCCCCCTATAGCTGGCTGTGGATCTGCCAGCAGGGGGACTGTCTAAAATATCAGACAGTCCCCCTGCTGGTGGGAAGTAATAAAAAAAATCATTAAAACATGTGTAAAATAAAATAAATATATTTATATATATATAATATATTTATATTAAATAAAAATAAAAGTTACTCCTGCACTCACGCTTTAGTGTCCCTTAATGACCGGGTGCAAGCAAAAAGACGGCTGTTTTATCCATTCATCCAAGTAGATAGCTGCACTCACGGATTATAAAAGTCCAAAGTTTAGTGTTTGTGACTAAGTGGCTACTAAAAAAGACTAAACACACCCCACTTTCAATACCTTGGGTTGTCTACTTTTTCAAATGGTATGCCATTATGGGGGTAATTCTCATTCCTGGGCTACCACACCGTCTCAAAGGTAACATTACTAATCTGGCAAATTTCAATTTGAAATTGGAACGTTCTATAGTTGACCCTGTAACTTTCCAAAACACCATAAAACCTGTTAATGGGGGGTACTGTTGTACTCGCGAGACATCGCTGATTACAAATATGTGCATTTTTAACAGTATTATGACATTCACAGCTAAAATGTCAGACGGATATACAAATTTTAAAAAAAATCTTATTTTCTCACTTTTTTTTTATTTTATTCATAATAAATTATGTTCCATATATGAATAGTTAATGATAAATTAAAGCCCTGTTTCTCCTGAACAAAATGATATATAATAAGTGTGGGTGCACTTAATGTGACAGCGGTGAATTACGGTTGAACAGACATATAGCGCAAATTCCAGTTTTTGTTTACGTTTTGTTTTGATGAGAACGTGCACTATTGACTCCGTCCTGAAGGGGTTAAATAAATACATTAATAATAATAATAATAATAATAATAATACTATAACTATATATTTTTGTTACTGTTTCTCCTTTTTCCCTTTGTTGTTCTCATTTTGTGTGCAAATAAAATCAACATTTACTGGCTGTCATCTAAGTATGAGTTGTCTTTTTTTCCCATCAATCACCTCTTTTTTTTTTTTTGGTGCTGCATATGGCACTCTGAATCCCGTAACAAACAAAACGTTTCACCCATTGCCCGTTTCATTTGTTTTGTGATACACCCACACAGTTAGGGAATTTGGAACAATGATAGTCGCCCAAAATTAGCTCGAATCACAATTCGCTAAAAAACAAATGTAGTCTAGCATACATGCAAATTCCTATATCTGACAGAGCTCTAGATTATCAAATCCTTATTCGAGAACAGGATTCACCTAGGACTGAAAACTGAGCAGTCTCTGGTCCTGATTATTTGGAAAACTGGGTGAGAAATTAGGCCAGAGAAACTAGAACTAGAAGACTTGAGCCCGTGTCCCTTTTATATTTAGCGTAGGCCTATCACATTACATCAGAGGACAAGAAGATAGGGCAGGGAAATCCTAAAGCAATAGATTATTGTATTTTTTTTTTGGTCAAACAATCCTACTATTTGAGAGAGAGCCACCACAGAAATATAAACGTTAATAGGAAACCCCAACATATTTTATCTACAATTTCCCTATTTCGCAACTAACGTGAAAGTAGAGACCCAATAATATCTCAGTATCTCGTGGCAAACTATGTTGGAACAGAAAAATGTTTTGATTAGTCTTTACAGATCTATACATATCTCAAATGAAAAAAAAATCTAAAGAATGAATATAATAAGGTTACGAAAGTCAATTATTGACTTACTAAAAATCGTCAGTAGAGAGTGTCTTTATAGAGCTTGGTTGCTTCATCTAAGTGTTGCTTCTAAGTGTGTGTGTGGTTGGAGATATTCTGGAGAGTTTTACAGAAGCTTCAACTGTCTAAGAGCTGTGCTAAGAGTTCTTTTTTACTGTTACAGGTAAGATTCATCTGTAGGAAAAGGTTACTGACTGCACAAGGTTTGATTTCCTGTTGGTAATTATAAGGCATTTGATTGGATTAGGTAGCTACTTGCTATTGATTGCTATTTAAATTAGCTATTGTTTGCTAATAAGCAGAGGCCTACCCAGGTGTTAAACATTCCTAGTGGGAGGTGATTTTAGGAGTATATAAGGGTAGTTGTCATTAGCTTGGCTAATAGAGCTTGGTTGCTTCATCTAAGTGTTGCTTCTAAGTGTGTGTGTGGTTGGAGATATTCTGGAGATAAGCTGGAGGTAATCTGAGGTATTCAGGAGGATAAATAAAAAGTTAAGGTTTGTTTGATTTAAATTATTCACCTCATTGGAATGGCAGACTTAGTTCAGTGTAATAGTTGCTTTGCATTTGTTTCACGTTCCACTTTTTGGAGGTTTGGTTGTTGTCTAATCTGTAGACAGTTCTCTATTTTGCGGCAGGAGATTGTATTTTTGAAGTCTGAGATTTGTAAATTATCTGGTAAACAAACTCAGGCTGGAACTGCTGCAAAGCCACTGCCGCAGAGACATACTAGGAATGGCAGATGGATTACTGTAGGATCTGGTAGACTTGGAGTTGTGGATAAAAGGCATATTGCACAGTCTGTTGCTCTACATAATTCATTTTCTGCACTTTCAGAGTGTAGTGGTGTCGTGGAGAGAGGCACTGAGGCTAGTGGTGTTGTGCAGAGAGGCACTGAGGCTAGTGGTGTTGTGCAGAGAGGCACTGAGGCTAGTGGTGTTGTGCAGAGAGGCACTGAGGCTAGTGGTGTTGTGCAGAGAGGCACTGAGGCTAGTGGTGTTGTGCAGAGAGGCACTGAGGCTAGTGGTGTTGTGCAGAGAGGCACTGAGGCTAGTGGTGTTGTGCAGAGAGGCACTGAGGCTAGTGGTGTTGTGCAGAGAGGCACTGAGGCTAGTGGTGTTGTGCAGAGAGGCACTGAGGCTAGTGGTGTTGTGCAGAGAGGCACTGAGGCTAGTGGTGTTGTGAAGAGAGGCACTGAGGCTAGTGGTGTTGTGAAGAGAGACATTGAGGCTAGTGGTGTTGTGCAGAGAGGCTTGGTGAGGCCTAATAGAAAGCAGTTGTTGGTGGGGGATTCCATCATAAGAGGTGTGGAGATGGACAATGTGAGGTGTCTTCCCGGAGCTACTGCTCACAGAGACAGGAGACGTATCGGTAATATTGTTAAGCAAGCAAAGCAGGAAGGGGAATTGGATGTACTTGTCCATTTAGGGACAAATGACTTGGCTTGCAATGAGGTTTCAGAGGTTAAGGAAGTTTTTAGTGTTTTTGCCAATGATATACGGCAGGTTGCTTCCACATTGTCATTCTCTGAAGTTCTGCCTGTGCATAACACTCAGAATGACAGGCGGATGCGTATTAGGGACTTTAACTTGTGGCTTGGTGAATGGTGTCGGGAGCAAGGATTTGGCTTTATTGCTCATGGTAGCTCTATTTGGAATGGAAATAAACTGTACAAAAAAGATGGTTTGCATCTTTCTCAAAAGGGAACAAATGTTCTCAGTGAGCAGTTCAGAGGTTTTGCTAGGATGTATTTAAACTAGGAGGGGGGGGCAAAAGGGTGATAAAACATCAATCCAATTGTCCCCCAAAACAAGGACAGAAGGTGCCTGTAGCAAGTGTGTTAAAAAATGATAAGCTTAGAGTCATGTCTACAAATGCTCGCAGTTTAGGGAATAAGATCCATGAACTTGTGGCAATAATGGCAACTGATAGTGTAGATTTAGTCGCTGTTACTGAGACATGGTATAATGAGAAAAATGACTGGGACATAGCAATACCAGGGTACTCTTTATATAGAAAAGACAGGGAAGGCAAGAAAGGGGGAGGGGTGGCCCTGTATGTAAAGAATAGCATAAAATCTAGCCTAATAAAGGTTAGTGAGGCGAACATAGAGTCAGTTTGGGTTACGTTAGAATTTGGTAATCACACAGTAACTCGTGTAGGTGTGATTTATAGGCCCCCAGGACAAATTGAAGAGTTAGATAATCTACTAGTTGAAGAAATAGCTAAAATGACAATGAAGGGGGAAGTTATCATCATGGGTGACTTTAATCTTCCTGATATAAATTGGAAAACAAAAATAGCTACTTGTGCCAGGAGCACACATATTCTAAACTCCCTACTGGGATTGTCTCTAAAACAAGTCGTTGAGGAGCCAACTCGTAAAGAGGCCATACTAGATTTAGTGTTAACAAATGGAGATTTGGTATCAGATATTACTGTAGGTGAAAGTTTAGGATCCAGTGATCATCAGTCAGTGTGGTTTAATATAAGAACAGTGACTGAGTCACACCACACAAAAACAAAAGTTTTAGACTTTAGAAAAACAGACTTTTCCAAAATTAGAATATGTGTAAAGGAGTCATTATCAGACTGGAGCAATTTAAATGGAGTCCAAAAGAAATGGGATTATTTAAAAGTTGCACTACTGAAGGCAACAGAAAATTGCATTAGGCTTGTCAGTAAAAGCAAAAAATTCAAGAAACCACTGTGGTACTCCACAGATGTAGCCAAAATAGTAAAAAACAAAAAGTTAGCATTTAGTAATTATAAAAAAACCCAGAGTGAGGAAGACAGAATGACCTATAAGATTAGGCAGAAAGAGGCTAAGCAAGTTATAAGAGCTTCCAAATCACACACAGAAGAGAAAATAGCACAGTCAGTAAAAAAGGGGGACAAAACCTTTTTTAGATACATAAATGAGAAAAGAAAAGTAAAACAAGGATTAGTTAGATTAAAAACAAAAGAAGGAAGGTATGTAGATGAGGATAAAGGTCTAGCTGACTGCCTCAATGAATATTTTTGTTCGGTATTTACAGATGAAAATGAAGGAAAGGGACCTCAGTTAAGAAAAAGGATAAATGAGTCATTTATTACACGTGAGTTTACAGAGGAAGAGGTTCTATTTCAACTGTCAAAAGTAAAGACAAATAAGTCAATGGGACCTGATGGAATACACCCAAAGCTATTAAAAGAGCTTAGTGGTGTACTAGCAAAACCATTAACAGATTTATTTAACCAATCATTGATAACAGGAGTAGTCCCAGAAGATTGGAAGTTAGCGAATGTTGTGCCCATTCACAAGAAAGGTAATAGGGAGGAGTCGGGCAACTATAGGCCAGTAAGCCTAACTTCAGTAGTGGGGAAAGTGATGGAAACCATGTTAAAGGATAGGATTGTTGAACATCTAAAAACACATGGATTTCAAGATCAGAGACAACATGGGTTTACTTCAGGGAGATCATGCCAAACTAATCTTATTGATTTTTTTGATTGGGTAACTAAAATTATAGATCAGGGTGGTGCAGTAGACATTGCTTACCTCGATTTCAGTAAGGCTTTTGACACTGTTGCACATAGAAGGCTTATCAACAAACTACAATCTTTGAGTTTGGATTCCAATATTGTTGAATGGGTAAGGCAGTGGCTGAGTGACAGGCAACAGAGGGTTGTAGTCAATGGAGTATATTCGAAGCTTGGGCTTGTCACCAGTGGGGTACCTCAGGGATCTGTACTTGGACCCATTCTCTTTAATATTTTTATTAGTGATATTGCAGAAGGTCTTGATGGTAAGGTGTGTCTTTTTGCGGATGATACTAAGATATGTAACAGGGTTGATGTTCCAGGAGGGATAAGCCAAATGGAAAATGATTTAGGTAGACTAGAAAAATGGTCAGAGTTGTGGCAACTGACATTTAATGTGGATAAGTGCAAGATAATGCATCTTGGACGTAAAAACCCAAGGGCAGAGTACAGAATATTTGATAGAGTCCTAACCTCAACATCTGAGGAAAGGGATTTAGGGGTGATTATTTCTGATGACTTAAAGGTAGGCAGACAATGTAATAGAGCAGCAGGAAATGCTAGCAGAATGCTTGGTTGTATAGGGAGAGGTATTAGCAGTAGAAAGAGGGAAGTGCTCATGCCATTGTACAGAACACTGGTGAGACCTCACTTGGAGTACTGTACACAGTACTGGAGACCCTATCTTCAGAAGGATATTGATACCTTAGAGAGAGTTCAAAGAAGGGCTACTAAACTGGTTCATGGATTGCAGGATAAAACTTACCAGGAAAGGTTAAAGGATCTTAACATGTATAGCATGGAGGAAAGACGAGACAGGGGGGATATGATAGAAACATTTAAATACATAAAGGGAATCAACACAGTAAAGGAGGAGACTATATTTAAAAGAAGAAAAACTACCACAACAAGAGGACATAGTCTTAAATTAGAGGGACAAAGGTTTAAAAATAATATCAGGAAGTATTACTTTACTGAGAGGGTAGTGGATGCATGGAATAGCCTTCCAGCTGAAGTGGTAGAGGTTAACACAGTAAAGGAGTTTAAGCATGCGTGGGATAGGCATAAGGCTATCCTAACTATAAGATAAGGCCAGGGACTAATGAAAGTATTTAGAAAACTGGGCAGACTAGATGGGCCGAATGGTTCTTATCTGCCGTCACATTCTATGTTTCTATGTTTCTATGTTTATTCTCACCCTTATGTAATTTACTAATCAGGGTTTGTGGCAGAAATGCCTCTGCCACGTGTTCTTGGAGGGGCCTGCTTGCCAGCCTCCTGCCAAAAGACTTTGGGCCCTCTAAAAACTCATGTGATTTATGTACTTGTGTACTCCAGAAAGAGAGACCAACCGTTAGCCCCGATTCCCTGGAACGGTTTTGGGCATGGGACCATATGCATGGTCGGTCAAAATTATGACTTCCATGGAAGTCCCGAGCCCCTGAACCGATCTGGGTGATTTTTGGATATGTTGGTCCCCCAGATCAGGGTTACCAGGGAATATGACTTTTGTGTGGTTTCCATGTGCCTTAGGGGTACTTTTGGGGTGTTGTTGTATTGCATGTTTCTTGTACTGAGAGATAATTTAATTATATGTTGTGTACTCAAGTAATTATCTCCCAGGCACAGGGGAGGGTTTATCTTATTTTGCGTGGGAGTGACCTGGACCTGAGAGCCAATGTAATCATGTGTATTATCACCAGCTTTTGTAAGAGCTACACTGCTATACCATGCTTGCATTATTGTGCTGTGGATTATGATAGCATCACTCTGAATAGGGGGAATGAACATCTCTGGCGGCGAAAGCCCTCTACTTCTACCCTCTACCTGGTGGCCGTCACAGGGTTGTCTAATGAGATTCCCAATCGGGTGTTATTTTTTTATTCATAAAATTAACACACTTATTAATTGATATATTTGCATGATATATCGTTGTATTTTTATAAATGTACATTATTTCAACTTGTGTATTTACAGAAATAACAATTAGAATACAAATGTAATATACAACATGTGCTCAACTCCAGGACTCAGAGTTGGGTTGGGTGCTCACAACAGGTTTAAAAATTAAATAGAACAGAAAACCTTTAGCATTATAAGAGCAATCCGACACCCTGATTATCATTTTCAAAAGGATATCAATGATATTCAACTTGTACAGGTAAATAACATTATTAATTAGACATATTTTGTGTGCTTCTATTTTAAATATTGATAGATCCTTGTAAAAATACAAAGATGATAAAATGTTTTGGTCAAGACAATGCTGGTGTATCTGATTTCTTAGAACTCATTGTTTATGGTTAACAGGATTTTTGTTAATGAGATAGAAACAGCTCTACACAAATTATAGATATGCACAAGTCACTTGTGAAAATAGTCAAAAAGAACTGGATATACATAATTAATTGTGCATAGGATGAAGCATTATATGTTAATTATATTGAAAAATGTATGTAACTCAGGAAATGTAGTCTGTTACTTAGTAAAGCTGTGAAGCTAGCTGTGTTGTCCACACCAAGAAAGTTACACTTAGTAATGCAGTACTGCAGAGATGCTGAAGGTACAAACCCTGGAGGACAAAGAATATTGCATGACTAAGGCGTTGTATCCATTTTTCCTTTTTTGATCCACAATATAATTTGCTTTGTTTCCACGCTAAGTTGTGACGCCTGTGGACTCCTAACTTTTATGTTGTTCCTGGTGAGTGGCGGACCCCACTCCACAGAGCTCCCACGCACATTTTACTTGTGTGCAGAGATCCCTAGAAGTTTACATAGCATGAAAAGGAAGAGCAAGAGGCAAGAGCCAAGCACTTCTTCTGCACTTATACCACTAATCATAGGCATCAATGTTTTTCTTAATAAATGTGAAGCCAGGTGATAAAATAAAACACTGAGCTCCACAATGCTAAATATTGTATTTGTTTATGTGGCTTTATTGCTACCACTTCATATCTCTTCATTTTCTATCACACCAACCATGTCACCAGCCCTTCTCTGTTTACATTTCCTGTTTAGTGTGTCTCTCTGAGAGGTCTGTATTAAGATATGGAATAGGTAGCTTTTTATCCCAATATAGTGGTTGGAAAGCTAATAAGCTAAAGATGATCAAGATAGAGTTTCAGCAAGATAGACTCTTAAACATTCTGAGTAGTGTTAGCATTTGAGATCATATAGATCAGATATACAGGGACATGTTCACTAGACAGAGCTTTGCATTTTCTGTAATATCGGACCCAGTTTAGCTAGCACTGCTATAGCATTGCAGGTGAATTAAGAACTATCGCAATAGGCTGGAAATGAACAGCAAGAGACATATAATAGCAAGTTGTACTACATAATCTAGTACTATTAGGGTGTATTTATTAAATGGCTTTTTTTTACCTCCCCTATTGATATTGATGTATTTTGACATATCTGCTATTACCACATAGGAGATTTGGGTTAACCTGCACCTATTGTCTAGTAATTAAATGTTGTATATGAGAAGAGGAGCACCACTCAGAGATTTGTTCTTCTCTGACAGATAATATGTAAACTTAGTAAATAAGAAAATAAGAAGCTTATTGCAAATAAAAAGATTATCTGTCACCCAGAGGCAGATGGTTCTTAAACACTGCCGTCACATTCTATGTTTCTATGTGTGTGTATGTAGGGATACACTGTGTGTAGCGGAACGCAGTAAGCCTGTCCTGCAAAATGCCTGTGTGACTATATTCGTTATAATTTTGCCTGTGTTGAATTACAATTCGTCTATTTAAAGTGTGAATTGTATGTTATTCGGTAGTTTCCATCCGTACTATATGCTTATGGAAACTACCGAATGGAGGGACCACCCCGGAGAGAAGTGTGCCAGCAATTAAGGTTCACATTCTTTCCAAACCGCAAGTTAACCGGCTCATTAACATTGTATCTGGGTGGCCGCCATTCGGCTTGCGTACACGTGGCGGCGGCCATCTTACGCATGAAAATCTCAGCGGTGTTTGGTCGTCGAGTGTCTCGAACTCAAATCGGACCCTCAAACAACCAAACACCGCTGAGACCTCCAGAGCTCCGTAACTGCCGAACGGAGAGACCTAACGAATCCCCATTCGGTAGTAACAAAGTACCGAATGAGGGAATCACGATCTAGGTGAATTAAAGTATGGATGGCAATTATAAATGTCTGTTTTAACTGCCGAACGGAGACCGACCGCAGGGCCCATTCTCATGGAACCCTTTTCGGATACCAACTCGTGTGCGGTCGGTCAAACTTCACCTTCCTGTAACTACCGAACCACTGGTCCGATCTGGGTGAATTTTGGATATTATATTCACCCAGATCAGGGCTACCTAGCGGTCCCCTAATATTAAGGATATGTGATGGTTTAGGGGTACATCCAAGTTTGGGGTAAAGTACTGTACCAGTTAAGGGGATTATGACTCACTCTGAGGGGAGGAGATGTGTGGGAGGTAACAAGCACTGTATTGGTTACTGTCATAATTACTGTAGTTCCCTCCCTTGCATGGGAGCAGGCTTTATAAGAAACCTTGGAATAAACGATTGTCAGTTCTACTCCTGAAACTGTGTGTCGTCCAGTTATTGGGAGTGCTGTGGGGATATTGCTGTACCTGTTTACCTGCTGGAAACTCTGCTGTGGATTTACTAATGACTTGTTCCTGAGCCTTCCTTGGATCTAAAGTGGAGAATAGCTGTGAGAAATCAGCTCTCCGCTACATTGGTTGGCAGCGCTGGGATCCAGACTCACAGAGGAACAAGGATTAATGGAGATTGACCTTTCTACGCTAAAGAGAACCACATTGAAAGACCTTCTGGAAGCGAAAGGTGTTTCTGCCAGCAGCAAATCCAAAGCAACGCTTATCACCGAAGTAATGGCAGAGTACAGAGCAGAAGAGGTCCAGGCCACGGAACAAAGACCTGAAACAGAACAGGAGGAGTTCCAAAGGCATTTACAATTCAGACTGGCCTTTTATGGGGAAAACCCACCAACAGAGATCATCTCTAAAACAATGACAGAGGTGCAGGAGTTTGTGATGAGAAACAGGAGACCACAAACACCAGAAAGAAGTGCTGCAGGAGCTGTGACACAAGAGGGTAAGCCCAAAATTCCTTATCAAGCTTTTAAAACGTATGTGGAAGCAGAGGAGGATATAGATGCCTTCCTCCAAGACTTTGAGAGACTGTGTACGCTGCATAACATACCAAGGGAAGAGTGGGTACCCATATTAGCAGGACGGCTGTCAGGAAGGGCAGCTGAAGCCTACCGCACTGTACCAGATGTTGAAATTAGGAACTATAGCCGGGTAAAAGAGATTATCCTGGCCCAGTATGCAATAACACCAGAGGCATACCGGAGGCGCTTCAGGGAATTGAAAAAGGCGGACAAAGATTTGCACGCAGAGTGGGCTTGCCGACTAGAAAGGGCAGCTCTTGGGTGGATGCAGTCGAGTAAAGCGCGGTCCATGGAGGACTTGTTACAAATGCTGCTGTTGGAGCAGTTTTATGAGGGGATATCCTCAGAACTACAGGAATGGGTGAGGGATCGTAACCCCACCACCCTCACCGAGGCTGCCAAAAAGGCAGATGATTTTATGGATGCTCGCAGACAAACCAAGGCAGTGAGTACCAAACCTGCCATGCGGCCACTAGGGGGAAATTCCTTCTCTCCTAACCCTCAACCCCCACCAAGACAACTTCCTCCACCAGCACCAGCAGCAGCGCAGCAGAGATACCGCACACCTGCTTCTGTGCAATGCCACCGATGCCAGAAGTGGGGACATTTCCAGCGAGATTGTCCGCAGTCTAGAGACCGCACCACCTGGATCCGACCAGGGCCTCCACCACCACCACCGAGAGCAGCAGCGCATCACTACCAGGACGAGGTACCACTTCCCTACAGCTCTGCCGTTCCAGTCACGACTGTGGAACAGTGGGAAGTGCTACATGAGGCCAACCCCTTACAAGCACAGGCGGATAATCGACAGCACCATAGGCAGACCGTGTATCTGGAAGGGAAGCCTATGCAGGGGCTCAGAGACTCGGGAGCCACCATCACCCTGGTGCAAAGTCATTTGGTTTCTGACAAGGCCAAACTGAATAAGACTGTGGCTGTCAGGGTTGCAGGGGGAGCCGTGTATCGGCTAGACACAGCCAGGGTACACTTGCATTGGGGTGCGGGGTTCGGGAATGTGGAAGTGGGACTAATGCCGCAATTACCTGCTGAGGTGGTCCTGGGGAATGATCTGGGCAAACTCACCTCCGCATTTGAACCACAAACTACTGAGGAAGCACACCCAGTAGTCACCAGGCAACAGGCCCGCACCCAACACAACAACGCACTGCCGGAGGTCCAGACGCTTCTATGTTTGGATTGGGGGCAGTACTGAGCCAAGTCGGGGCCGATGGCGGAGAACATCCAGTGGCTTACATCAGTCGCAAACTTTTACCCCGGGAAGTAAGCTACGCCGCCATCGAGAAGGAATGCCTGGCTGTGGTGTGGGCCTTGAAGAAATTGCAACCCTATTTGTATGGACAGGCTTTTTCTCTGCTCACGGATCACAACCCGTTAGTCTGGCTGAACCGGGTGGCTGGGGACAATGCCAGGCTGCTGCGCTGGAGTTTGGCGCTGCAGCCCTTTGACTTTAACATTCAATACCGCCCGGGTAAGCAAAATGGAAACGCCGACGGATTGTCACGACAAACTGATCTGGAGAAATGATCCGTGAGCACCCCGGTCATCCCCAAGCCGATCCGTGTGGGATCAGACTGTGTATGCCGGCTTGTGGGCAAGGGGGAGCAGTGTAGCGGAACGCAGTAAGCCTGTCCTGCAAAATGCCTGTGTGACTATATTCGTTATAATTTTGCCTGTGTTGAATTACTATTCGTCTATTTAAAGTGTGAATTGTATGTTATTCGGTAGTTTCCATCCGTACTATATGCTTATGGAAACTACCGAATGGAGGGACCACCCCGGAGAGAAGTGTGCCAGCAATTAAGGTTCACATTCTTTCCAAACCGCAAGTTAACCGGCTCATTAACATTGTATCTGGGTGGCCGCCATTCGGCTTGCGTACACGTGGCGGCGGCCATCTTACGCATGAAAATCTCAGCGGTGTTTGGTCGTCGAGTGTCTGGAACTCAAATCGGACACTCAAACAACCAAACACCGCTGAGACCTCCAGAGCTCCGTAACTGCCAAACGGAGAGACCTAACGAATCCCCATTCGGTAGTAACAAAGTACCGAATGAGGGAATCACGATCTAGGTGAATTAAAGTATGGATGGCAATTATAAATGTCTGTTTTAACTGCCGAACGGAGACCGACCGCAGGGCCCATTTTCATGGAACCCTTTTCGGATACCAACTCGTGTGCGGTCGGTCAAACTTCACCTTCCTGTAACTACCGAACCACTGGTCCGATCTGGGTGAATTTTGGATATTATATTCACCCAGATCAGGGCTACCTAGCGGTCCCCTAATATTAAGGATATGTGATGGTTTAGGGGTACATCCAAGTTTGGGGTAAAGTACTGTACCAGTTAAGGGGATTATGACTCACTCTGAGGGGAGGAGATGTGTGGGAGGTAACAAGCACTGTATTGGTTACTGTCATAATTACTGTAGTTCCCTCCCTTGCATGGGAGCAGGCTTTATAAGAAACCTTGGAATAAACGATTGTCAGTTCTACTCCTGAAACTGTGTGTCGTCCAGTTATTGGGAGTGCTGTGGGGATATTGCTGTACCTGTTTACCTGCTGGAAACTCTGCTGTGGATTTACTAATGACTTGTTCCTGAGCCTTCCTTGGATCTAAAGTGGAGAATAGCTGTGAGAAATCAGCTCTCCGCTACACTGTGTGTGTGTGTATGTAGGGATGCATTGTGTGTGTTTGTGTTTGTGTGTAGGGATGCATTGTGTGTGTGTGTTTGTGTGAGTGTAGGGATAAAGTATGCAGTGTGTGTAGGGATGCAGTGTGTGTGTGTGAAGGGATGCAGTGTGTGTGTGTGTGTGTGTGTGTAGAGATTCAGTATGCAGTACTGTGCCCCCAGGGCGAAAATTGTGTCTAATCACCATAAAAGTATTTCGAAAATTGGGCAGACTAGACCAAATGGTTCTTAACCACTGCCGTCACATTCTATGTTTCTATGTGTGTGTATGTAGGGATACTCGGTGTGTGTGTGTATGTAGGGATGCATTGTGTGTGTGTGTTTGTGTGAAGTGTTTGTGTGAAGTATGCAGTGTGTGTGTAGGGATGCAGTGTGTGTGTGTGTGTGTAGGGATGCAGTGTGTGCTTGTGTGTGAGAGAGCGTATTTGCTGGGTAGAATAGGGGCATTTTTTTATTCTTATTTTGTGATATCATTTAAAAATATATATTTATATTTAATATCTCTCCCCCTCCCTGTGTCCTACCAGTATCCAGGGAGAGGGCAGCATATTCCCTGGTGGTCCGATGGTGCTCTCTGCCTTCACCTCTGCCGGCTGAAGGCTCTTGTGTGAGAGTCCCGGCACCAAATGTAATTGAGCGTTGCCGTGGTTACCATGGCAATGCTTGGAAAGCCGAGACTCCACGTGAAGGTGGAGGCAGGGAGCCTCCTTCACTTCCTCCTGCGCAAACTCTGCAAAGACCCGGGGAGGGAGATCAAAAGATCTCCATGACTGGGTCTGTGTGTTTGTAAGGGGCTCGGTCTCATGGGGCCCTCAGGTGGCCTGGGCCCCTTAAAAGTGAAGTGGCTGTTACTCATTGGCAACTCAAAGGTTAATAATGTCATGTTTAGTGATTTATAAGGAGTTTCCATATAGAGACAATCCCATAATAAAGCATAGGAAAGGGACCTTTCTGTAGACTGTAGAAAATATAACATACATTTGATAGAGATATTATTGTGAGTAACACTCTAATATACTTTTTTTTTTGGCTTTAAATATTTAGTTTTATATTCTATTTCCATTGATGCAACTATCGCGGAATTATTCAAATTACTAGTTCATCAAGTTAGTAAGAAAAGACTTCCAAGTGAGGGCTTATTTTTCCTATTTGCAACACTCTGGATATCCAGCTCTTCAATTTAATATGTGAGGCGTCATCATCAGCTAACTGCAATGCAATTGGCCACTCACCTCTCCCTTCAAATTTACTGAACTAACAGTGTTGTTAGTGTAGGACCCACCCAAGAGGTTTGCCTTGACGTGGCAGGTGGACTTACACCTAGTGGCTATTGGAGTAATACAAAAAATCTCCAGTCATTTAAATATGCATAGGAATTTGGAAGCTGTTGCTGTGAACCCTCAACATGCGGTTAAAGGATGCAAGTGAAACAGGCCATACTTAACCTGCAAAAAATCCATCAATGAGAGAGCAGGAAAAAGAGTGGCCAAATCAACAGTTTCGTACATTCTAAAAAAAAAAAAGGAACGCTCTGCAACACAAAAAGGCCTGGACATCCACGGAAAGCAGCTTTTGAGGATGATTGTAGGATCCTTTCCATGGTGAAGAAAAACCCCTTCACAACATCCAGCCAAGCTAAGAACACTCTACAGGAGGTAGATATATCATTATCCAAGTCTACCATATAGACAAAACTTCACAAGAGCAAATAGAGAAGTCTCACCACAAGCTGCAAACTATTCATAAGGCCACATAAGACTTTGCCAAAAAGCAAAAATACAAAAAAGCAAGCACAGTTCTGGAACAGCATTCTTTGGGCAGATAAAAGATCAACCTGTACCAGAATTATGGGAAGAAAAAGTACAGAGAAGGCTTGAAACGGGTGATGATCCGAAGCATAGCACATTATCCGTAAAACATGGTGGAAGCAGTGTGATGGCAACCTTTCCTCTCCTATTGATCTAAAGCATGTTAAGTATCCAGAGGGTGAATGCCACGGCACGTTTACATAGAAACATATATAGAAACATAGAATATGATGGCAGATAAGAACCGTTTGGCCCATCTAGTCTGCCTAATTTTCTAAATGCTTAAACCCCCTCACTGTGTTAACCTCTACCACTTCAACTGTAAGGCTATTCAACTGTAAGGCTGTTAGTGAGCTTGTCTATAGGGAGCATGTGTGTGACAGTGAGCTTGTCTGTAAGTGAGCAAGTGTGCGTGTCAGTGAGTTTATAGTGAGCATGTGTGTGTCTGTGAAATGGCAGATTAGACCGTGCCAAAAAAACTCTAAAAAAGCCAGTCCATTTCTTTCGACACATGAAAATAAGATCAACCTGTATCAGAATGATCGGAAGAAAAATTTATAAATAAAGCTTTGAATGGCTCATGATCAGAAGCATACCAATTCAACTGTAAAACACATTGGAAGCCATGGGCGTGTATGGCTTCCAATGCCACTGTGTCACTAGTAATTATTGATGAGGTGACAGAAGACGGAAGCATCCTGATGAATTCTAAAGTGTATAGGAGTATATTGTCTGCTCAGCAGTGGCGGATCCAGATCTCGGGAGGGGCACTTGTAGATTATTTAAATAAATAATGCAGACAAAATAACCACTACAGCTCAGTGTAGTGGTTATTGTGCCAATAATGCCCGGTCCCATTCCCAGAGTAAGTAGTCAAACCGTTTAAGAACAGTGTGTGTGTGAAGGTTGCAGTGTGTAAGTGAGGGCGGCAGTATATGTCAGGGGTGCAGTGTGTGTGAAGGTTGCAGTGTGTAAGTGAGGGCGGCAGTATATGTCAGGGGTGCAGTGTGTGTGGGGGTTAGTATGTGTGTGTGACAGTTACAGTGTGTGTGTGTGTATTGCAGTGTATGTGTGTATGGGGGGGCAGTGTATGTGTGGGACAATGTATGTGTATGGGGGGCAGTGTATGTGTGTGGGGGCAATGTGTTTATGGGGGGCAGTGTGTGTATGTGGGGGCAATGTGTGTGTATGGGGGGCAGTGTGTGTGTATGGGGGGCAGTGTATGTGTGTGGGGGCAATATGTGTATGGGGGCCAGTGTGTGTGGGGGGCAGTATATGTGTGTGGGGGGCAGTGTATGTGTGTGTGGGGGCAGTGTGTGTATGGGGGGCAGTGTATGTGTGTGTGGGTAACAATGTGTGTGTATATGGGGGCTGTGTATATGGGGGCAGTATGTATATGGGGGCAGTATGTATATGGGGGAAATGTGTGTGTATATGGGGCAGTGTGTGTGTGTTGGGGCAGGGGAAATGTGTGTGTATATGGGGGCAGGGGCAGTGTGTGTGTGTGGGGGCAGGGGAAATGTGTGTGTATATGGGGGCAGGGGCAATGTGTGTGTATATGGGGCAGGGGCAATGTGTGTGTATATGGGGGCAGGGGCAATGTGTGTGTATATGGGGGCAGAGTGTGTATGGGGGCAGGGGCAATGTGTGTGTATATGGGGCAGTGCGTGTATGGCAGCAGGGGCAATGTGTGTGTATATGGGGCAGTGT
Organism: Pelobates fuscus; assembly: GCF_036172605.1. Taxonomy (NCBI): domain Eukaryota; kingdom Metazoa; phylum Chordata; class Amphibia; order Anura; family Pelobatidae; genus Pelobates; species Pelobates fuscus. Next base: position 85,155,966 of record NC_086321.1, read on the forward strand.
GTGTATGGGGGGCAGGGGCAATGTGTGTGTATATGGGGGGCAGGAGCAATGTGTGTGTATATGGGGGCAGTGTGTATGGGGGGTAGGGGCAATGTGTGTGTATGATAAGAAGGATAGGGGCTTTTTTATAATATGTGTGTGTTTTTTTTTTAATTTAATTAAAATAAATATATTTATGTCCCCTCTCCCTTCTTACCTTTACTGGGAGGAGGGGGGACATCTTTTGTTCCCTGGTGGTCCCAGTGGGATTCATTGGTGGTTCCAGTGGTAGGAGTGAACTCTAGTCCGCGCGCCAGGGCTAGAGTTCACTCTCGCGAGATTTGGAGCGTTGCCGTGGTAACCACGGCAACGCTGCCAATCTCGTGAGAGGAGGACCCGGAGGAGCTGAAGGCTGAGCTCCCGGGTCCTCACTCTCTCCCCTGTCATCTGCCGGCACATTGCAGGGCTGGCACTTGGGCAATGCCAGCCCTGCATTAGCCGGCAGGGGAGAATCTCGGGGGGGGGAGAATTGCCACCACTGGATCCGCCACTGCTGCTCAGATTCAGCCAAATGCAGCGAAGTTGATTAGACAGCACTATAATTTACAGATGGGCATGAGTTTTTTTAAGGCAAAGAAGCGGAAAATGCTGCAATGGCCAAGTTAATATGCTGATCTCAACCCTATCAAACATGCATTTAACTTGCTAAAGACAAAACGTAATGCAGAAAGACCCATGAACAAGCAACAGCTGAAGTCAGCTGCAGTAAAGGCCTGTCAAAGCATCATATAGGAGGAAACACAGCATTTGGTCATGTACATGCGTCACAGACTTCATGCAGTCATTGCCTGCAAAGGATTCTCGACAAAGTATAAAAAATTTACATTTTATTTATGATTGTGTTCATTTGTCCAATTTGAGCCTCTACAATAAGGGGACTGTGTATAAAAATGGTTGCAATTCCTAAACATTTCATACAATATTTTTGTTCAGCCCCTTGAATTAAAGCTGAAAGTCTTCACTTCAATTGTGTCTTGGATGTTTCAATTCAACTTCATTGTGGTGGCATACAGAGCCAAAATTATGCAAATTGTGTCAGTATCCAAATATTTTTGGACCTAACTACAGTTGCAAGAAAAAGTATGTGAACCCTTTGGAATTATATGGATTTTTGCACAAATTGGTCATAAAATGTGATCTGATCATCATCTAAGTCACAACAATAGACAATCACAGTCTGCTTAAACTAATAACACACAAATAATAAAATGTTGCCATGTTTTTATTGAACACACCATGAAACATTCACAGTGTAGGTGGAAAAAGTATGTGAACCCCTAGACTAATGACATCTCCAAGAGCTAATTGGAGTGAGATGTCAGCCAACTGGAGTCCAATCAATGAGATGAGATTGGAGGTGTTGGTTACAGCTGCCCTGCCCTATAAAAAACACACACCAGTTCTGGGTTTGCTTTTCACAAGCAGCATTGCCTGATGTAAATGAGGCCTCTCACAAAAGAGCTCTCAGAAGACCTACAATTAAGAATTGTTGACTTGCATAAAGCTGGAAAGGGTTATAAAAGTATCTCCAAAATCCTTGCTGTTCATCAGTCTACGGTAAGACAGATTGTCTATAAATGGAGAAAGTTCAGCACTGCTGCTACTCTCCCTAAGAGTGGCCGTCCTGTAAAGATGACTGCAAGAGCACAGCGCAGACTGCTCAATGAGGTGAAGAAGAATCCTAGAGTGTCAGCTAAAGACTTACAAAAGTCACTGGCAAATGCTAACATCCCTGTTAGCGAATCTACAATACGTAAAAACACTAAACAAGAATGGATTTCATGGGAGGATACCACAGAGGAAGCAACTGCTGTCCAAACAAAACATTGCAGCACATTTACAGTTTGCACAAGAGCACCTGGATGTTCCACAGCAGTACTGGCAAAATATTATGTGGACAGATGAAACCAAAGTTGAGTTGTTTAGAAGAAGCACACAACACTATGTGTGGCGAAAAAGAGGCACAGCACACCAACATCAAAACCTCATCCCAACTGTGAAGTATGGTGGTGGGGGCATGATGGTTTGGGGCTGCTTTGCTGCGTCAGGGCCTGGACGGATTGCTATAATCGAAGGAAAAATTAATTCCCAAGTTTATCAGGACATTTTGCAGGAAAATGACACAAAGCATAGAAGTAAATCAACAACAGAATGGCTTAAACAGAAGAAAATACGCCTTTTGAAGTGGCCCAGTCAGAGCCTGACCTCAACCCGATTGAGATGCTGTGGCATGACCTCAAGAAAGCGATTCATACCAGATATCCCAAGAATATTGCTGAACTAAAACAGTTCTGTAAAGAGGAATGGTCAAGAATTACTCCTGACTGTTGTGCATGTCTGATCTGCAACTACAGGAAATGTTTGGTTGAAGTTATTGCTGCCAAAGGAGGTTCAACCAGTTATTAAATCCAAGGGTTCACATACTTTTTCCACCTGCACTGTGAATGTTTACATGGTGTGTTCAATAAAAACATGGCAACATTTCATTCTTTGTGTGTTATTAGTTTAAGCAGACTGTGATTGTGTATTGTTGTGGCTTCGATGATGATCAGATCACATTTTATGACCAATTTGTGCAGAAATCCATATCATTCCAAAGGGTTCACATACTTTTTCTTGCAACTGTATACATGTGACAAATATTTTTTAAAAATGGAAATGTATCCTTCTAACGAGTATTTTATTTTTAAATTATATAATTTCTCTCTTTTTTTTAAGAAGTATGTATCCACACATATAGTAAATACAGTAACACTAAGCATCTATACAATACAGGAAATAGCCAAGCATTGTTACAGCCTGCAAAGATAACATATACAGTACTAAGCGTGTACACTCATCTCCTCCCTTCATCTCTCATTCTGACTGATAGAATAAAAACGTGAATTTAACATTTCAAAGGTTGCTGTAGAGTGACAGAAATGGGGCCATCATTTGAGGGTTATTCACGAAACAAAATCCAATGAATAAACAAAATGATGGCCATAGTGGCAATTCACAGACTTACTAAGGCCAAATGCAGTCAGGTTTCAATTGGACCACCACTTCTTTAAAACTCTTTGGAAGCATTCGGAAGATGACTAATATGCAAATCTGAACCAATTTAATGTACAGGAATCAGATTTACCAACGAGCCCATGGCAGGTGATGATAAACCAAATTAATCTGGCAGGATGCAAGTGTTCAAATTTTTATGCACCTGCTTTTTGCAAAAATGATAATTTAAAAATGTTTTTGCCAACTGGGTAAATACCAAGGTTTGGTAATGTGGCACTTGGCCAGCACTTGCTAGCAAGCCATCACATTGAAAAAGTTTTTTTTTTAAGAAAAGGTTAAAAAGAAAGTGAGACTTCTCTCAATACTTCCATTTTCAATTTAGCAGACTTATTGCTTGTGGTTAGTGGGTATACTACTGTTTCATCACTTTGATTATTTGACCATTTTCAATTTAGCAGACTTATTGCTTGTGGTTAGTGGGTATACTACTGTTTCATCACTTTGATTATTTGACCATTTTCAATTTAGCAGACTTATTGCTTGTGGTTAGTGGGTATACTACTGTTTCGTCACTTCTCTCAATACTTGACTGTCCACCTTTGTATGTTAAGTATAATATTTATTTGCTGGTTTTAGGTGTATTTCGTCACCCACTGTTATTAGTGTGAAGGGGACAGTTGTTTTATAACCAATTAGCACCCCTTTATTAATAATATTAGGACAGCACCCATTTATAAATGGGGGCCAGGGGAGCACTAGTGGCAACAAGGGAACATTTTTATATTTCCCCAAGTGGAGCACATTGCATTAGTGGAACCCACGGTTCAGGAGTACCGATTGTAAGCCCTGATTGGGGCCATGCCTGTAATTATATATAAAGAGGAGTTTGATGTAAATTAATGTCTGCTTATTTGTCTGTCTTTCTGTAGATTTATATTGATTCTAAAAAGGACTTCTATACAAAAATGCATCATGATTTTAATTTTATATTTTATTTTAGGGTGATTCTGGAGGACCTCTCATTTGTGATGGTAAACTGAGAGGAATTGTGTCTTTTGGTATTGGATGTGGTAACCCTAATATTCCAGGAGTGTACACAAGGCTGACAAATTATATCAAGTGTATACATTACATTATTCATTGTGCTGATTAAACTGTATTAATTGCCTAATATATTGTTCAAATCTCTTATTAGTCATTCATTATGTTAGTTTCAGCTTCTAAGCAATATGTGTTTTACTCGTCTGAGTTATTCAATGTACGTCTTATGTAATGCAAATATTACACAATGCTTCGCAAATGCTATGCAATTAATTAAAAAAATAAATGGATGCCAACGTGCAGAATGAATACTGGTCTCTCTCAGTAAATCTTCACCACACCTCCTGGTAGACTATGTTTTTATATATTTTGTGAAGCTCTTTCTTCAAATGAAACTATGAATACAAAATTTAATTATAATTCAAAAGCTCAATGTGAGTACAAATGTTTTCACCAGATAGTCTCAAATTGGTCTACTACAGTGGTAAATCAATGGTGCCCATGATACCTATCCCATATAATTATTTAAATATCTATGGGATCGTTTTCTCTTTCTCATGTTGTTCATTGCTGGCATTGTAATATGAATAGAATAGACACACAGAAGTATCACACCAAAACATGGATTTGTTGATAGCTACGGATAAGTGAATGTGTGGATTTTAGTTTCATTATGACTGTAAACAATTGATCAGGATACATCAGATAGTGCATTGTTCATAATGTGTGCAACTGTTTCTTCTACCACATTTTCTAACATTATGCTTCTGTACATCAACATGTGTGAATTCAGTTAGACTAACCTGAGATCTCCATTTCCATGCTCTACACGAAATAAAGGTGTCATACTACATAAAGAGCTGTGTTTGGTAATATAAAAGTGTGTTGCTCTGTTTGACAATCACAAACATAATAATTCCCCTTATCTCCTAATGTGTACTTTTTAGTTCATGATTGTCGTTCACCTCTACATGATTATCATTGATCATTCATTAGTCGTATATCATGTATCTATTTGGCTATCCATCTGTCTATAAAACAGAGCTAGCACTGATTGTGAATATCCTCTCATTTCTATAGATGGATGGTTAAATTAAAACAACTATGGTATATAAGAATCTTAAAGTCCCCATATCCCAAGAATAAGTACTGCATATGGAATTAATGAAAGCATAAAACCCAGCATATTAACAGTCAGTTATTAAAGCAAGGCCAACATAGAATGTTGAAATCATGATTAAATAAAATTAGTTGTGTTTATACACTGACATAGCTTGCCGATCCATTACTCTAAGAGGAATGAAACCTCAATTTTAATATTTTTGGATACAATTTTCAAATGTTTTCATATTTTTAGACAAGCTTTTATAATGTTTTTTTTCTAAATATTAAAATATATAATAAATATATACATATTATTAAAAAAAATTGTAAATAATTTAAAAAGTTTATCCAAACATATAAAATCATTCAAAATGCTTATCCAAAAATATGAAATCAATGCCTTTCCTGTTCCAGTAAGAAATTGAAGAATATGGTTTTCAAGTCCCAATTAATGGGGATACACTGAAATAAACATGGGGACTGAGATTTGGGTACTGTCCTAGGAACTGAGAATCATTAGTAAAAGGGAAGCTATGGGTTAGAAACCAACCCTATCTTTAAATGCATAATATACATAATGCATTAAAAATTCACTCATAAAAAGGAGTTCATCACTATTTAGTGCAGATACGTAAAACTCTGTCCCTCCCCCAGGTGTTGATGTATCAAAAACGCCCATGATTGTCTGTTCCTTTATTGCATTCAAAGAATTCTGTGACTTGTAGGCCATCAACAAATGGGGGCAGAGTTTAAGATCCCTGATTTAGGCCTCGATTTAATACCGTTGGATAAGCTTTTCAAATAATCAAACCTTTTTGGATACATTGTTAAAGTGATTTAATATTATGAAAAATATTTACATTTTCCAATATTGTGATTTTTTTTAATGTATTTTCCAATGCTTTGAAATCTCATGAGAGCGCTCTGATTGGTTGTCTTGTGTTTTGGTTAGTTTCATCCATGCAATCGTCTCAAGGAAAACAATTCAAAGGGAGCAAAAGGATGAAAAGATGGGCCAGTGTATTGTAAAAAATATACATAATATTCACATTACGTATCTATTTTGAAGTAGAATGATTGGCCGATTTGTGTCAGACTAATTTTCCTGAATCGTATTCATTGACAAAATGTGTCCACGTCAAACCGTCATATGGCTGAAATTAAGAAATTAAGAATCATCTCCATCTGTTGTGATGCTACCAAGACTACGTCTTCTTTTCTCTTCCATGGCATGTTTCCACCATTTTATCTGACACACGTATTTTTCAGTCTCAATCAAGCAATTGTATTGCAAACACAAAAAGGAGCATTCTCACAGGTTCAGCATTAGAGCACTGGAGATATAATGATGTATCCACTGTGAGTGGGTCTATCCATTCACTTGAATTCCAGCTAAAAGACCTTGTTGCTTCTGTTTTCAGGACCCCCAGTTCTCAATAGAGCTTTGTGAGCCAGGTGTACAAACTGAGGATGGACTTTTGCTGGAGGTTTCTGGCATTTTGTTCTATGCAAATTTTGTGTTGCCTGTTTGTGAGTGTTTTTTTATATATTTTTTTACTGCATATGATTATTAAATTTACGGCACTATATTTATTTATTTTGCATCTCTATCTTTTTCAGTCAAAGTCTCATAGATTTATGAGGTTTTACATATTGCAGAACAACTTCAAGTAGAGAAGTGCTAAAGACATTTTACTTGATTTTGCAGATAATTTTATCTAAAAAAAGTTTTTTAGGGGAAGACAAAATCTTAAAATGTGTTAGTTTTAGTGTTAAAAATTTAGTTCACACTTGGTTTTTTATCTCAAATTTTAAAATAACATACAAATAATGTGCATCTAAAAATAACAAATGTGACAGAAGCAAAACACACAAACTATACAATTGTAATAACAAGGATATATCTCAAGCATAGATATAGCTCTGAAGTGTCAAGTAACATGTTCTAGAAGCTTTTAGTACTTTTATAGCTTGTTGTTCTCTCCCCATTAGTCGTAGTGGAGCTAAATATGTTTGGATTAATTGTTCTTGACTGCTAGTGAGAGCAATAACCAGCAAACAATGCAAAAGCTAGACAAGTACCGTATATACTCGAGTATAAGCCGACCCGAATATAAGCCGAGGCCCCTAATTTTACCCCAAAAAACTGGGAAAACTTATTGACTCGAGTATAAGACTAGGGTGGGAAATGCAGCAGCTACTGGTAAATTTCTAAATAAAATTAGATCCTAAAAAAATTATATTAATTGAATATTTATTTACAGTGTGTGTATATAATGAATGCAGTGTGTGTATGAGTGCAGTGTGTGTATATAATGAATGCAGTGTGTGTGTATGAATGCAGTGTGTGCGTGTGTATGAATGCAGTGTGTGTGTGTATGAATGCAGTGTGTGTATGAATGCAGTGTGTGTATGAATGCAGTGTGTGTGTGTGTGTGTTGCAGAGCCTTGGTGGGGGGTGGGCAATTTTATTATTATTTTTTTTAATTATTTTAATAATTTTTTTATTATTTTTTATTATTTTTTTTATTTTATTTAATTATTATTATTTTTTATTTTATTTTATTATTATTAAAAAAAATGCATCCCCCCTCCCTGCTTGATACATGGCAGGGAGGGGGGCTCTCACTCCCTGGTGGTCCAGTGGATGGGCACTGTGTAGGAGGGGGGCTGGCAAGAAGCTCTTACCTCTCCTGCAGCTCCCTTCTCCTCCGCGCCGGTCCGGTCAGCTCCCTCTGCCAGCTCACACTGTAAGTCTCGCGAGAGCCGCACTATGACCCCGCGGCTCTCACGAGACTTACACTGGGAGCTGACAGAGGTGCTGAACGGACCGGCGCGGAGGAGGAGGGAGCTGACAGGAGCTGCAGGAGAGGTAAGCGCTCGCTGCCAGCCCCCAGTCTGTATTATGGCAATGTAAATTGACATAATACAGACATTGACTCGAGTATAAGCCGAGTTGGGGTTTTTCAGCACAAAATATGTGCATTCATTATATACACACACTACACAAACACACATTCATTATATACACACTACACAAACACAAACTGCATCCACTACACACACACACTACACAAACACACACTCACTGCATCCACTACACACACACACTACACAAACACTGCATTCACCAATCAAATACTCTCACAAATACTCTCTGTACAGAATATCTGTAAGTTATCGGCTATGGGCCTGAAAGTTTACAGAGTATCAGTATCGGTATGGGCTCTAAAAAAAATCAATATCGGTCGATCCCTACTCTGTATACCAAAGTATTCTAGAGTCAAATGTGAAGCCATCTGTTCAAAAGTTAAAAGGACACTATAGTCACCAGAACAACTTTGGAAAGCATTGTGATTGGCTGAGATCATCACTTCTGATGATGTCAGCCAAGGAGGCAGATCAGGAGCAGAGCCAGCCCCAGCAGACTGGATTACAGGCAGGGTTTTACTACATTAATCGAACAATTAGTCGGCAAAGTGTACTGTAATAATGCAAATAAAATGCTTCGAAATTTCAGATCTTCATTTGTTGACTGTCTCCAGATAGCTCAAACAACATTTATGTAAGAAAGTACATGTTGAATTTATAATACTTGATAAGTAGTGATGTCGCGAACACGAAATTTTCGGTTCGCGAACGGGAACTTCCGCAAACGTTCGCGAACCGGCGAACCGGGCGAACCGCCATTGACTTCAATGGGCAGGCGAATTTTAAAACCCACAGGGACTCTTTCTGGCCACAAAAGTGATGGAAAAGTTGTTTCAAGGGGACTGGACTGTGGCACCTGGACTGTGGCATGCCGGAGGGGGATCCATGGCAAAACTCCCATGGAAAATTACATAGTTGATGCAGAGTCTGGTTTTAATCCATAAAGGGCATAAATCACCTAACATTCCTAAATTGATTGGAATAACATGCTTTAAAACATCAGGTATGATGTTGTATCGATCAGGTAGTGTAAGGGTTACGCCCGCTTCACAGTGACAGACCAAACTCCCCGTTTAACGCACCACAAACAACCGCAAACAGTCCATTTGCACAACCGCAAACTCCCCATTTGCACATGTTTTAGTGCAAACTAGTCCAACTACTAATATAGTTGAAACATGCTACTTTTATTCATGCCAGACAACCAATCAGGCCAGACTAACAAACATGCCAGGCCAATCATAGTTAACCACCTCAGATAGTATCATGGCTCCCTCTATATACAGAGTAAACATGGCTCCCTCCATATACAGTGTAACATGGCTCCCATCTATATACAGAGTAACATGGCTCCCCTCTATATACAGTGTAAACATGGCTCCTCTCTATATACAGAGTAACATGGCTCCTCTCTATATACAGTGTAAACATGGCTCCTCTCTATATACAGAGTAACATGGCTCCCCTCTATATACAGTGTAAACATGGCTCCTCTCTATATACAGAGTAACATGGCTCCCTCTATATACAGTGTAAACATGGCTCCTCTCTATATACAGAGTAACATAGCTTCCCTCTATATACCGTGTAAACACGGCTCCCTCTATATACAGAATAACATGGCTCCCTCTATATACAAAGTAACATGGCTCCCTCTATATACAGAGTAACATGGCTTCCCTCTATATACCGTGTAAACACGGCTCCCTCTATATACAGAGTAACATGGCTCCCTCTATATACAGTGTAACATGGCTCCCCTCTATATACAGAGTAACATGGCTCCCCTCTATATACAGTGTAAACATGTCTCCTCTCTATATACAGAGTAACATGGCTCCCTCTATATACAGTGTAAACATGGCTCCTCTCTATATACAGAGTAACATGGCTCCCTCTATATACAGAGTAACATGGCTCCCTCTATATACAGAGTAACATGGCTCCCTCTATATACAGTGTAAACATGGCTCCTCTCTATATACAGAGTAACATGGCTTCCCTCTATATAACGTGTAAACATGACTCCCTCTATATACAGAATAACATGGCTCCCTCTATATACAGAGTAACATGGCTCCCCTCTATATACAGTGTAAACATGGCTCCTCTCTATATACAGAGTAACATGGCTCCCTCTTTATACAGTGTAAACATGGCTCCTCTCTATATACAGAGTAACATGGCTTCCCTCTATATACCGTGTAAACATGGCTCCCTCTATATACAGAATAACATGGCTCCCTCTATATACAGAGTAACATGGCTTACCTCTATATACAGTGTAAACATGGCTCCTCTCTATAAACAGAGTAACATGGCTCTGTGGTGGAATCTCGGTAAAAATAAATTTAGTAGGCCGAGATTACCACGTGGCATGTGTACGTGCATATGCTGACGTATCGATCAGTTGGTTGCACGAGGCAAGATACGATCAGTAGTGTACGGAGCATGTGCAAGAATACAGGATGTAGTATTCCCCTCCTCCATTGTGCTGGACAAGCCATGCGGTCAAGCAGGAAGTTAATTCTTATTTGTATTGATTGGTCAAGAGAATGTGCGGGTGGAGCTTAATATGGGAGGAGTTATGTGCCTATATACGGAGCCTGCACTATTGTCCGGGGCTCAGAACTTGCTGTATTTTTGGTGACATTAGTCCCTCTGAGTCCCGATCGGTGATCCAATAAAGAATCTCTTCCTTCCTGAAGAAACCTGTGTCCATCTCTCTGTGCTTGGCTTCCGTCAGTTTCTCCGGTATCAGCTCCCTCTATATACAGAGTAACATGGCTCCCTCTATATACAGTGTAAACATGGCTCCCCTCTATATACAGAGTAACATGGCTCCCTCTATATACAGAGTAACATGGCTCCCTCTATATACAGAGTAACATGGCTTCCCTCTATATACCGTGTAAACATGGCTCCCTCTATATACAGAATAACATGGCTCCCTCTATATACAGAGTAACATGGTTCCCCTCTATATACAGGGTAAACATGGCTCCTCTCTATATACAGAGTAACATGGCTCCATCTATATACAGTGTAAACATGGCTCCTCTCTATATACAGAGTAACATGGCTTCCCTCTATACAGGGGCGTACCTGGAGCATTTGGCACCTGGGGCGGATCCTTTATTTGGCACCCCCTCCCCAAATTTGAAATGTAAAAAACAGCTGCAATTTTTTTAAATGTATGTGTATGCAGTGTGTGTATAGTGTATGAAGTGTATGCAGTGTGTGTATAGTGTGTGCAGTGTGTGTATAGAGTGTGCAGTGTGTGCATAGTGTATTCAGTGTGTGCATAGTGTGTGTATAGTGTATGCAGTGTGTGTATAGTGTGTATGCAGTGTGTGCAGTGCATGTAGTGTGTGCAGTGTGTATAGTGTGTGCAATGTGTATGCAGTATGTGTATATTGTGTATGCAGTGTGTGTGTGTGTGTATAGTGTGTACAGTGTGTGTGTACATTGTTTGTATAGTGTGTGTATAGTGTGTGAAGTGTGTGTATAGTGTGTGCAGTGTGTGTATAGTGTGTATGCATTGTGTGTATAGTGTGTAAGCAGTGTGTATACTGTGTAGATAGTGTGTATGCAGTGTGTGTATAGTGTGTATGCAGTGTGTGTATAGTGTGTATGCAGTGTGTGTATAGGGTGTATGCAGTGTGTGTAGAGTGTGTGCAGTGTGTGTAGAGTGTGTATAGTGTATGCAGTGTGTGTAGAGTGTGTGCAGTGCGTGCAGTGGGTGTATAGTGTGTGCATAGTGTATGCAGTGTGTGCATAGTGTATGCAGTATGTGTATAGTGTGTGTGTATAGTGTGTATGCAGTGTGTGTAGTGCATGTAGTGTGTGCAGTGTGTATGCAGTGTGTGTAGTGTGTATATTGTGTGCAGTGTGTATGCAGTGTGTATAGTGTGTGTGTATAGTGTGTGCATAGTGTATGCAGTGTGTGCATAGTGTGTAGAGTGTGTGCATAGTGTGTGTGCAGTGTGTGTAGAGTGTATGCAGTGTCTGTAGAGTGTATGCAGTGTGTGTATAGTGTGTGTAGTGTGTATGCAGTGTGTGTAGTGTGTATGCAGTGTGTGTAGTGTGTATGCAGTGTGTGTAGAGTGTATGCAGTGTGTATGCAGTGTATGTAGAGTGTATGCAATGTATGTAGAGTGTATGCAGTGTATGCAGTGTGTGTAGAGTGTGTGTAGAGTGTATGCAGTGTATGCAGGGTGTATGTTGTGTGGAATAAGTGCTGACACTTACCTGTCCCTCCCGTCCTCCTCGACTGGTGGTCCGGTGGCACAGCATCACTGGGCAGTTTAGAGGGGCCCAGTATTCTCCATGCTAGTTAATAAGACTATCTACCCGAGTTTCCCATCCAGCAGCAGCAGGGTCCTCTGTTCTCGCGATCCGTGAGAGCGTTGATATGGAAACCCACGGCAATGCTCTCGCGGATCGCGAGAACAGAGGACCCTGCTGCTGCTGGATGGGAAACTCGGGTAGATAGTCTTATTAGCGGCCGGTCCCTTTACACAAGACACAGGGTAGCATTTCGCCGCACCTGCGAAAGTTCGCCCCGGGCACCCCCCTAGTGAGTGGTACCCGGGACGGACCGCCCCCCCTTAGTACGCCACTGCCTCTATATACAGAGTAACATGGCTCCCTCTATATACAGAGTAACATGGCTTCCCTCTATATACCGTGTAAACATGGCTCCCTCTATATACAGAATAACATGGCTCCCTCTATATACAGTGTAACATGGCTCCCCTCTATATACAGTGTAACATGGCTCCCTCTATATACAGAGTAACATGGCTCCCTCTATATACAGAGTAACATGGCTCCCTCTATATACAGAGTAACATGGCTCCCTCTATATAAAGTGTAAACATGGCTCCTCTCTATATACAGAGTAACATGGCTTCCCTCTATATACCGTGTAAACATGGCTCCCTCTATATACAAAATAACATGGCTCCCTCTATATACAGAGTAACATGGCTCCCCTCTATATACATTGTAAACATGGCTCCTCTCTATATACAGAGTAACATGGCTCCTCTCTATATACAGAGTAACATGGCTCCCCTCTATAAACAGAGTAACATGGCTCCCTCTATATACAGTGTAAACATGGCTCCCTCTATATACAGAGTAACATGGCTCCCCTCTATATACAGAGTAACATGGCTCCCCTCTATATACAGAGTAACATGGCTCCCTCTATATACAGTGCAACCATGGCTCCCTCTATATACAGAGTAACATGGCTCCTGAGCTGTGGGTGGGGGCCCTATAAAAGAATAATGGGGGGGGACCTACTGTCCTCCCCCCGCCCCCACCCCTGAGCGGCGGGTGGGGGTCCTAAGTTACAATAAGAGGGGTGGACCTACTGTCCTCCCCCCGGCCCCCACCCCTGAGCTGCGGGTGGGGGCCCTAAACAACAATAAGGACCTACTGTCCTCCCCAGCCCCCACCCCTGAGCGGCGGGTGGGGGCCCTAAATGAAAATCTCCCCCATCAAAGGTGACTAGGGGTCCCCAAGCCCCTAGTCACACACCCAAATAAAAAAGCCCCTACCTACCCCCCTCACCCTAAAAAATAGTGAGGGGGGAATACAATTACTACCCTGTAAAGTAAAATTCAACGTCTTCTTTTTTCTAAAATCTTCATTTTTCAGCCCCAAAAAAGGCCAAATAAAAAGCTATCATACCCGTCGAACGTAAAAATAAAATAAAAAACCCGAGCGCAAAAAAAAAAATTAATCCATCTTCACCCATGGAGGGCTCCGCGCAGACTAGGGTATTAACATATACCCTATTGTTACAATTGTTACTTGAAAAGCATGAGGAATGCCGTTGGGGTACCACATGCTCATTTGTTATACCTCCATGCACTACAAAAATAAAGATTTAAAATAAATAAATAAATAAATAAATAAATAAAATGCAGTGTGTGCGTAGTGTGTGCAGTGTGTGTAGAGTGTATGCAGTGTCTGTAGAGTGTGTATAGTGTGTGAATAGTGTATGCAGTGTGTGCATAGTGTGTACAGTGTGTACAGTGTGTGCATAGTGTGTGTAGAGTGTGTGCAGTGTGTGCATAGTGTGTGTGTGCAGTGTGTGTAGAGTTTATGCAGTGTCTGTAGAGTGTGTGTAGAGTGTATGCAGTATGTGTATAGTGTGTGTAGTATGTATGCAGTGTGTGTGCAGTGTGTGCAGTGTGTGCAGTGTATGCAGTGTGTGTGTAGAATGTATGCAGTGTATGTAGAGTGTATGCAGTGTATGCAGTGTGTGTAGAATGTGTGTAGAGTGTATGCAGATGCAGTGTGTATGTTGTGTGGAATAAGTGCTGCCACTTACCTGTCCCTCCCGTCCTCCTCGACTGGTGGTCCGGTGGCACAGCATCACTGGGCAGTTTAGAGGGGCCCAGTATTATCCATGCTCGTTAATAAGACTATCTACCTGAGTTTCCCATCCAGCAGCAGCAGGGTCCTCTGTTCTCGCGATCCGTGAGAGCGTTGCTATGGCAACCCACGGCAACGCTCTCGCGGATCGCGAGAACAGAGAACCCTGCTGCTGCTGGATGGGAAACTTGGGTACATAGTCTTATTAGCGGCCGGTCCCTTTACACAAGACACAGGGTGGCATTTCACCGCCCCTGCGAAAGTTCGCCCCGGGCGTCCCCCTAGTGAGTGGTACCAGGGGCGGACCGCCCCTGCGGCCCCCCCTTAGTAGGCCACTGCCTCTATATACAGAGTAACATGGCTCCCTCTATATACAGAGTAACATAGCTTCCCTCTATATACCGTGTAAACATGGCTCCCTCTATATACAGAAGAACATGACTCCCTCTATATACAGTGTAACATGGCTCCCCTCTATATACAGTGTAACATGGCTCCCCTCTATATACAGTGTAACATGGCTCCCCTCTATATACAGTGTAACGTGGCTCCCTCTATATACAGAGTAACGTGGCTCCCTCTATATACAGAGTAACATGGCTCCCTCTATATACAGAGTAACATGGCTCCCTCTATATACAGTGTAAACATGGCTCCTCTCTATATACAGAGTAACATGGCTTCCCTCTATATACCGTGTAAACATGGCTCCCTCTATATACAGAATAACATGGCTCCCTCTATATACAGAGTAACATGGCTCCCTCTATATACATTGTAAACATGGCTCCTCTCTATATACAGAGTAACATGGCTCCCTCTATATACAGTGTAAACATGGCTCCTCTCTATATACAGAGTAACATGGCTCCCCTCTATATACAGAGTAACATGGCTCCCTCTATATACAGTGTAAACATGGCTCCCTCTATATACAGAGTAACATGGCTCCTGAGCTGCGGGTGGGGGCCCTATAAAAGAATAATGGGGGTGACCTACTGTCCTCCCCCCCGCCCCCACCCCTGAGCGGCAGGTGGGGGTCCTAATTTACAATAAGAGGGGTGGACCTACTGTCCTCCCCCCGGCCCCCACCCCTGAGCTGCAGGTGGGGGCCCTAAACAACAATAAGGGGTGGGGACCTACTGTCCTCCCCGGCCCCCACACCTGAGCGGAGGGTGGGGGACCTAAACAACAATAAGGGGGGGGGACCTACTGTCCACCCGGGCCCCCACCCCTGAGCGGCGGGTGGGGGCCCTAAATGAAAATCTTCCCCTCCCCCATCAAAGGTGACTAAGGGTCCCTAAGCCTGTAGTCACACACCCAAATAAAAAAGCCCCTACCTACCCCCCTCACCCTAAAAAATAGTGAGGGGGAATACAATTACTACCCTGTAAAGTAAAATTCAACGTCTTCTTTTTTCTAAAATCTTCATTTTGCGGCCCCAAAAAAGGCCAAATAAAAAGCCATCATACCCGTCGAACTTAAAAATAAAATAAAAAACCCGAGCGCCAAAAAAAAAATGAATCCATTTTCACCCATGGAGGGCTCCGCGCAGACTAGGGTATTAACATATACCCTATTGTTACAATTGTTACTTGAAAAGCATGAGGAATGCAGTTGGGGTACCACATGCTCATTTGTTATACCTCCATGCACTACGAAAATAAAGAATTTAAAAAAATAAATAAAAATAAAAAAATGTATGCAGCTTCCAAATTAATCTAAAATGGATGCTGTCCAGCAGGGAGGGTCTGCTAGGGAGAGTGTGCTGCTGATTGGCTGGAATGTGTCTGCTGACTGTGAGGTACAGGGTCAAAGTTTTCTCAATGATGACGAATAGGGGGCGGATCGAACCCCCGCAACACGCTATGTTCGCTGGGAACTATTCACCAGCAAACCGTTCAGTACATCACTACTCTTGATGCACTGACTCCAGCCTCAGTCAACTCCTTGTGAAAGTCCCCAACACATTTGAATGGCCTTTTCCTGACAATCCTCTCCAGGCTGCGGTCATCCCTGCTGCTTTTGCACCTTTTTCTTCCATACTTTCCCTTCCACATAACGTTTTATTAATGTGCTTTGATACAGAACTTTGTGAACATCCAACTTCCTTCGCAATTACCTTTTGAGGCTTTCCCTCCTTATGGAAGGTGTCAATGATGGTTTTCTGCACAACTGTCATGTCAGCCGTCTTCCCCATGATTGTGATTCCTACTGAACCAGACTGAGAGACCATTTAAAGGCTCAGAAACCCTTTGCAGGTGTTATGGCTTAGCTGATTAGAATGGGACACTGTGAGCCTAGAATATTGCACCTTTTCACAATATTCTAATTTACTGAGATTGTGGATTTGGGGTTTTCATGAGCTGTAAGCCATAATAATCGCATTTATGACAAATCATGGCTTGAACTATCTTGCTTTGCATGTAATGCGTCTATCTCATATATTAGTTTCCCCTTTTACGTTGCATTAAATGAACTTTTGCACGATGTTCTAATTTTTTGAGTGTCACCTGTATGTGTATTTAGTATACAGTGCAGATTGCAGATGCACACACTTACACATTCAGATGCACAGACACACATTGACACTGTTGCAGATGCACAGACATACTGCAATTTGCATTGTTAAAATATGTATATATTATACAGTGCAGATTGCAGATACACACAGATATACAGACACCTATGTGGATCCACATACATACAGAAACACAGTAACACACATGTAGATACACAGGCACATGTACAAACACTGACACACATGCAGATACACAGTTACATACATATTACTGGGGCAGAGGAAAAGCAGGGGAGTTAAGGGGAGATAAAAAGGAGAGACGGTGCAGAGAAAAAAATTATACATTTGAAATAACAGCAATTCTAGTAATTGCAAGCATTTCGTTACTAGACATGTGCAATTCGCTTTGGTCTGAATGCGAATTCGGACGAATTTCAGGCAATTCGGAAATTCGGGTGCTTCCGAATGTCCGAATAGCTGAATTGCCTAATTGCCGAAGTGCCAAATTGTCAAAGTCCCAAAGATCCGAAATTACTGAATTTCCGAAGTTCCAAAGTGGTGAAGTGTCAAAGTCCCGAAGTTGCCGAAGTTCCGAAGTGTTGAAACCCCCGAAGTGCCGAAGTTCCGAAGCACAGTATTGCCTAAGTACTAATATACTTACATACATATAAAATGTAAGTTACTTGGCCAGTCAATGTAATGACAGGAATGAATAAGTAGATAACACCCTAGTTCCCACGGTATTAAGGAGCTATCTACTAAAATGCTGAAAGACCTGAATTGGTCTTTCAGTCAAATTTACTAATACTAGGTAAAGATTACTTAGTATTAGTAAATTATGCCCCTACTCGCTATACCGCGAGTAGGGGCATGTCTATACGAAGAAGTAAGTAGAAGTATAGATCAGGGTGTTGCAGTGGATGTGATCTATTTGGATTTTGCCAAGGCAGTTAATACAGTTCCACACAATAGATTAGTGTTCAAACTCAAGGAAATCGGTCTAGATGAAAAAGCTTGTTCGTGGGTAGAACATTGGCTTAAAAACAGAGTACAAAGAGTTGTCATTAATGGTAAATTTTCAAGCTGGACAGAGGTGGCAAGTGGTGTCCCTCAGGGGTCTGTTCTGGGACCCCTTCTATTTAACATGTTTATAAATGATCTTGAAGACAGCATTGAAAGTCATGTTTCAGTGTTTGCAGATGACACAAAACTTTGTAAAATAATACAATGTGAGCAAGATATTACTTTGCTGCAGAGGGATTTAGATAGAATGGGGGACTGGGCACTCAAATGGCAGATTAAATTTTATGTTGAAAAATGCAAGGTTATGCACTTCGGCGTAAAGAATACACAAGCAACGTATACCCTTAATGGAAGCGAATTAGGGATAACAACACACGAAAAGGACTTGGGAATTGTTATAGACAACAAACTATGCAACAATGTGCAATGTCAATCAGCAGTGGCCAAGCACAGTAAGGTATTGTCATGCATGAAAAAGGGCATTCATTCTCGGGACTCTTTATAAATCACTGGTAAGACCACATATTGGATATGCTGTGCAATTTTGGGCACCTGTTCTAAAGAAGGATATTATGGCACTAGAAAAAGTGCAGAGGCAGGATACAAATTTAATAAAAGGAATGGAACATATCAGCTATGAGAAAGGTTAACAAATTTAAACCTATTTAGTTTAGAAAAACATTGCCTGAGAGGGGATATGATAACATTATACAAACCATTGTTTGGAAATCTATTCACAAACCGGTCTTTACATACGACACGAGGCCATGCGTTTAGACTGGAAGAAAGAAGATTTTGTCTAAGGCAAAGGAAAGGTTTTTTTACTGTAAGAACAATCAGGACGTGGAATTCTCTGCCTGAAGAGGTGGTTTTATCAGAGTCCATACATATGTCTAAACAGCTACTGGATGCATACTTGCAAAAACAGAATATTCAAGGATATAATCTTTCAACGTAGGGTAATAACTGCTTTATCCAAGGATAAATCTGACTGCCATTCTGGGGTCAAGAAGGAATTTTTTTCCTAGCTTGTTGCAAAATTGTGCTTCAAACTGGGTTTTCTTGCCTTCTTTTGGATCAACAGTAAAACACAAATGTGAGGAAGGCTGAACTTGATGGACGCAAGTCTCTTTTCAGCTATGTAACTATGTAACTATGTACCTATTAAACAGTGAGCAGCCTGTGGCTGTTAACTGTTAAAAAAAAAAAAAAGCCCCCCCCCCCCTCCTGAGCCCACACCCCTGAACGGCGGGTGGGGGCCCTAAAGTAAAATAAGGAGGGGGACCTATTGTCCTCCCCCCGGCCCCCACCCATGAGCACTTATACATTAAGTGCTGCAGTCCCGGATCTAGTCAATACCACTCAATGTACAGCCAAACAGGTAAACAGGTGGCAGGCGGTGATCGAACTAAAGAATATGTTCCTTTCACATCTCTTTGTACCAGAAGAGAAAGAAGTTACCATTGCCTGGCAAAAATACTGTTCACCATCTAGGCAGTGAACAGTGACTTTAAATCCAACTGTATGACACCAGAAACTGTAATGCCTCCTAGAAGATAGTGTGAAAGAAACATTCCATAAGCTAGAGACAAAAAGCAGCCTTGCAAAAGTTTAGAATATACAATATAGTTTTAACTAAATTCAATTAAAAAGTTGTCTCTTCTCACCATAGTTACGCAATGTTCTGAGACCACAGTTCCTCAGAATTTGGAGGAACTGCACTGATCTCGACATTTTGCGCACCCAGACCACAAAAGTAAAAAATTATTTTGAACAAACAGGGAAATAAATTACGTTGTTAAATCATACATTTAGAGAAGTAATGGAAACAGAGAGAAAAACTGCTAGAAATTAAGTTACTACTTTTTATTTGTAATTTTAATAAAAAAAATAGTTCTCAGACTAAAAAAACAACTATAACAAACGCTGGTATTTCGTAGACCCGTTCGTTTGGTTCCTCCCGAACTGCTAGATACTTAGGGATTATAGCTTGCAGTTTGGGCGCTGATTCGTACGTTTCCCACAAATTACAGTGCAGCATACAAGTAAATTCCACTGTTCGGTAGTCAGATACCCAAATCAGCCTAGACTAGATGAAGGGTACAACAAGAATGTTTTATTCAGGCCAGGTGGCCGGCTTTTATGCAAAATCATAGTACAGTAAACACACCCATAAAAACTTCCCAACACGCCCACAAAAATCTGAGTCACCATGACTCAGCATAAAACACAAAATATAGAAAATACTTAATACACATAAAACATATAGGAACCCCCATAAATGTCATATCCCCGGATAGCTTGGATCTGAGCACCCAAGTTGTCCAAATAGCGCTCACATCCCACGAACACAGCCGAATTGCCACCGGGGTAAAATTTTGACCGAC
Source organism: Pelobates fuscus (assembly GCF_036172605.1). Taxonomy (NCBI): domain Eukaryota; kingdom Metazoa; phylum Chordata; class Amphibia; order Anura; family Pelobatidae; genus Pelobates; species Pelobates fuscus. Next base: position 85,176,402 of record NC_086321.1, read on the forward strand.
CACTCAAAAGGCACCTGCCCAAAACAGCTCCATAGTTTCAGAGGTAGCAGTCGGTCCATTTCGGGAGTTCCAAACCGAACAAAACCATGAACGGTTCCCCTAGCTCATGGGCAGCATTTGTTCACCTGGTTCATGCGAACAACCCCACGAACAGCGCTCTCCTGGCTTGTCAGGGAAAGGAAGCAGACGTTTGCGAAGTTGACCGCTGTTCGCGGGGTCGAGTGTCCGACTTGGAGTTCCAGACACTCGACGACCAATTTCCGCTGCCTCCTGTTGTTCTACAAGATAGGCAACGTTTCCTCCAGCACGTGGTGTTCGGTTATAAGAACAGCGGCCACACAGGGAGAGCACTTAATCCTGCGGTTTTCTTTATAGTTAATAAGTCAGGGAGTGGTTGGTGTTCAGTGTTCAGTAGATATATCTACAGAACGAAGAAAAAATAAAATTTGGAGCCAAAGGGTATAGTTTTGTCACAACAACTTAACAAAATTTTGTCCAGAAGTGATCCCCCTCTTACAAGAGAAACCAGTAAATATTTATAGAGGTGTTTTGAATCTAAAAAAAGAGTTTGGCTCCTACAAGAATTCTAGGCTTGTGCTGTTCTTATGGAACTCCCTTCTCTGCTCCCTTACACTTTCACACAGCCTTAGTTCCTTCAAAAGATCATAAAATATTCACTTCTTTAGGAAAGCATGTCAATTAAACTGTTAATAGCTCTCCCTCCATGCACATTGGTAACCCACCTTGCTTCTTCTTCTGTACCTGTGTTATCCAAAAACAAACCATTAATCACAATCTATTCTAGTAATTTACTTTTCACAATAGATGCTCCAACTAGTGGTGATCGTACTGTCCCAGAGTCCTTAGGCCTCCCCAGTAGTCCTGGTCCCAAAGCGAGACGAAACCACCGGGATCTGTGTGGACTACCAGAGGCTCAACAACAAGACGGTCTTTGATGTCAACCCCATGCCACATATAGACAAGCTCCTAGACGGGATGGGTCATGGGGTAAGGGCTACTAGCAGATCCAACCTTGCAGTGGATGCTGTCCCCAAGTAGGCCTTCGTCACCCAATTTGGCCTGTACCAATTCAAGGTAATGCCATTTGGGATGATGAACGCCCCGGCCAACTTCCAAAACATGGTGGACCGGCTGCTGGATGGCCTCCAGGATTATGCCTGTGCATATCTGGATGATATCTCCAGATGCAGCGACACCTGGCAAGAACATCTATCACACATAGGAGCGGTGCTGGAAAGGATTAAGGAGGCTGGGTTGACCTTGAAACCCAGCAAATGTAACATATGGATGGCCGAGGTGCAGTATTTGGGACACAGAGTAGGGTGTGGGAAGCAAAAAACCGAACCAGTTAAGATAGAGGCCATAGCTAGCTGTCCCTGTCCCCACACTTAGGTGATGGACTTTCTAGGTTACCCGGTGTCCGCTGCTTCTTGATTAGGCCTATCCAGTGATGACCCGGCAGCAAGTCCACACCACTCAGGACCACTCAAACTCTGAGGACAAGGTAGGCACCAGTAACCTTCCCCTTGCCCGGCCCCCTTGCCCCTGCCGAGTTTGGGAGGGAGGTAGTCTCAGATGCTACCCTGCAGACCTATAGGAATCGGGTGCCCACTAGTCAGTCTGGGTTGGAAACTACCTGTCATGGTTTACTTGGGAAAGGGGTTTGTTATACCGCATGGTGGAGAAGGGAGGGTCAGGGACCACTCCTATTACCACCAAATAGCTGGTGGTTCCCAGGAAATATCGACATGAGTTACTGAAGATGATGCCTAACAAGGCTGAAATGATCGTCTGGGGTTGCTGTGTCTCTCATGCAGAGGGAACTTGCTGGCATTTGGGATCTGGACTGCCCGTATGGGTGGGACCAGTCTTATATGTTTCAGAGATGTTCTCTCTGTAAAGGCACAAGATGAGCTAAAACCAGCTTGTGTTCTGAGCGGGGACCCATGGAAGGGCAGGCTATTTCAGTTGCTGTCCGTTCTCAGAATACTCTTGCGACCTGTTTTTTTGCTCTCCATGAGTTACTGAAGATAGCACACGATATTCCCCTGGCAGGGAATTTGGGAATTTGGGAGGGGGTCGTACCAAGCATCGATGCCCCCAAAGCTTCTTCTAGCCAGGCATCTCTAAGGACGTCCAGCAGTACTGACAGTCCTGTGATGTCTGCCAGAAAGTGGGGCGAGCGGCACAGGGCCAAGCTCCAGCCCTTACCCATCATTGAAGACCCCTTCGGCAGAGCAGCTGTCAATATCATAGGTCCCCTGGTTAAGCCCAGTCCCTCTGGGAAGAAATATATTCTGACCATCGTGGACTACGCGACTCGTTACCCCAAGGCCGTCACCCTGAGCAATATTCAGGCAGAGACAGTAGCAGAAGCCCTGATGCAAGTGTTCTCCTGGATGGGTTTTCCCTGGGAGATCATCTCGGATTGACTCACCCAGTTTACTGCCGAAGTAACACACTAACTGTGGAGGTCATGTGAGAAACTCCAGGCAGCTCAGAGGTGCAGGTGCACCTGGTACTAAGGGGAAGCCAGGACCCGTATATTTCAGGTCGGTCAGAAGGTTTTGGTTCTAAAACCCATCCGGCATGACAGGCTACAGGCTGCCTAGCAGGGCCCATACCAGGTAGTGGACCAGAAATGTGACACTACCTACGTGATCTGCCCCTACTTGGGTAACGGAGTTATTACACGTTAATATGCTGAAACCTTACCACGAAAAGACAGTGGAGGTAGCCGCAATATGTGCACCCACCTCGGAAGATTTTGATAATCTTCCCCTGCCCCGACCTCCTAGAGGAGGGAGCTCAGGCAGGGTTCAAAGACGAGATCCACTTGGGGGACTGACTGACCGCCCAGGAACGCAGGAAAGCACAGATACCTTCTATAACCTACCAGGTTGTATCCCACTAGCCACCAACAGGGTAGAGACTCCTGACCAACAGCCTCTGAGGCAGACCCAATACCGGGTAACAGAGACGGTTCAGGAAAATATGAAGCAGGAGATCCAGGATAGGCTCCGACTGGGGGTGATTGAATCGCCCCAGAGTCCTTGAGCATCCCCAGTAGTCTTGGTCCCGAAATGGGACGGAGCCACCCAGTTCTGTGTAGACTACAGGAGGCTCAATGGCAAGATAGTCTCTGATGCCTACCCCATGCCCCCTGGCGGCGGTTGCTGTCCCCAAATCAGCCTTTGTCACCCCATTTGGCTTGTACCAATTTAAGGTAATGCCATTTGGGATGAAGAACGTCCTGGCCACCTTCCAGAGGATGGTGGACTGGCTGCTAGGTGGTCTCCAGGATTTTGCCTGTGCATACCTGGACGACATCACCATATACCTATGACATACATATATATGGCTCATGTAGGAGCAGTACTAGACAGGATTCGGGAGGCAAGTTTAACCTTGAAGCCCAGTAAATGCAACATAGGAATGGCTGAAGTGCAGTACCTAGGGCACCGAGTCGGGTGTGGGAAGCAGAAGCCCGAGCCAGCAAAGGTTGAGGCAGTAGCACAGTGGCTACATCCCCAGACTAAGATCCAGGTCAAGGCCTTCCTAGGGACTGTGGACTACTATAGGAAATTAGACCCGTAAGAATCTACACAGACAAGTAAACTGGACCCCAGAGTTTGAGAGGGCTTTCCAAGACCTTAAGAATGTCTTAATCAATAACCCTGTCCTGGCTGCTCCTAATCCGAATAAATGTTTTCTCATCCACACAAATGCTTCAATGTTTGGATTAGGAGCAGTGCTGAGACAGGTCGGGGACGATGGCGGAGAACACCCAGTAGCTTACCTCAGCAAAAAGTTACTATGCCGCCATCGAGAATGAGTGTCTGGCAGTGGTGTGGGCACTCCAAAAGCTGCAGCCCTACATCTACAGACAACAGTTCAGATCACAACCCGTTGGTGTGGCTTAACCCGGGTCGCTGGGGACAATTTTAGGCTGTTATGGTGGAGCCTGGCTCTACAACGGTATGACTTCACCGTTCACTATAGACCCGGTAAGCAGAACGAAAATGCCGACGGGTTGTCAAGAGAAGTGATCCGTGAGTACTCCCCCGGACATCCCCAAGCCGATCCCATGGGATCAGACTGTGTATACCGGCTTGTGGTTAAGGGGAGCTGTGTGGCAGAACCCCTGCCTGTTCATGGATTCCTTTTTATATTATGTGTATTTTCCTATGCTTTCGTGTATTGTGCCCGCTCCATTCCTCTCCTGAATGGGGACCACTCCAGTATCCCATTTAGACTGTTAGGTTAGAATGTTCTCACCTTGCAACATAAGTGTCAAACCGCAGTTAATGAGCCCTACCCTGGGTGGTTAGATGAATGCCTGCCAGGGGGAGAATTCGTGGATTGTGTCCCAACTTGTTCTTCCTCCGAACGAACCCTGTGCATGGTGACATGCATAAAAGCCAAGTGTGGCATAATAAAATCGTGTTGTACCTCCAGAACTCGATCTTGTCAGTTACTTGGGGAAAATGGGTCTCATTGCATTCTAAGGGGTTCCTACACGGCTGAAGGAAAGAAATTAGTGGAGGTAACCAGTCGGGTTACGTGGGGTCCGCTACAGCCCCCCCGCAACATTGCAACCATCCCCAATTTCACACTCCACAATCCCTCAACATTGACCCCCAACACACTTCCAGCCCACCCCACACTGTCACTGTTAACAACTCGACCAGCCCCCTTCTGATCTTCAGGGAGTGCTGGGAGGAAGTGAGAGACGGTCACTTCCTCACAATTGACACATACCTAGTCGCACCAGAAACAGACAAGGGGCGGACAAGGAGAGGAGCAAGCCAGCGACTCCCAACTGCACCCAAAAGTTAGAAAACTGGAGGTTGGCTAAAATTATTGAATTGTATGTGTGTTTTTGGGTGTATGTATGTAATGTTTATATTTGTGTGTATTTGTATGTCTGTATCTGTATGTATATGTGTATTGTTTGTATTTGTGTTTCTGTGTGTCATTTTACTTGTATGCATGTCAGTGTTTGTATTTGTGTGTCTGTATTTTCTTATGCGTGTCAGTTTGTATCTGTATCTGTATGTGTGGTATTGTTTCTGTATCTGTATCTACATGTGTGGCAATGTATCTGTGTAGCTGCATGTGTGTCAGCGTGTGTATCAGTGTACCTGTGCAACTGCATGTGTGTCAGTGTTTCAACATGTGTGGCAGTGTGTGTGTCTATGTATCTGTGTGTGTTATTGTTTGTATATGTGTATTTGCATGTGTGGCAATGTTTGAATCTGTGTGTATGTACATCTGTATGTGTGGCAGTGTGTGTGTATCTGAAATCTGCAGTTTATAATATGTATATGTATATATTATACAGTGCAGATTGCAGATACACACTGACACATTCAGATGCACAGTCACACACTGACACTCTTGCAGATGCACAGACACACTGCAATTTGCATTGTAAAAATATGTATATATTATACAGTGCAGATTGCAGATACACACAGATATTCAGACACCTATGTGGATGCACAGACATACACTGACATATATTCAGATGCAAACATACACAGTAACACACATGTAGATACAAAGACACGTGCAAACACTGACACACATGCAGATGCACAGTTACATACATATTAGTTGGGCAGAGGAAAAGCAGGGGAGTCTAGGGCAGATAAAAAGGCGAGACAGGGCAGAGAAAAAAATTATACATTTGAAATAACAGCAATTCTAGTCATTGCAAGCATTTTGTTACTATGAGGGGTACAATTTATGGAAATTGGCTGTCAAGGGGTACTCAAATGAAAAAAGGTTTAGAACCACTATACTAGGTGAATTAAATGTGTTCTATTTACATAGTACCTAATTTCCTAAAAACATTTTGGTACTTCTATTCAGTTTTACCAGTAATGGATATCATTTTAACACAGTGCTATATTCACAGTATTTTATTGGATTAATAGTATAACTTGTCATATAGCAAGTAAAGTATAATCTGCAGGATGTGAAAAAACGAATGTTGTTCACTTCCTCTGGTATTATCAGAAGATGAAAAGAAATGTACTTTTTAGAATCAGTAGCCACAGGTCTGTCATTGTAACACGTTACTGGGATATCCTTACTGCAGACAACTACATGTAGAGAATTTTTTTTTTTTTTTTTTTTTTTTTAACTTTACTTGTTAAATTTAAATTTTATATACAAATAACTAAAGGTGCAGATGAGTAAACAACATCAATTAATTTCTCCAAAATATCAACTTAAACCAATGTCAACTTTTAATGGCATTCACATCTTTAAACTCGGCTGTGATTAAACCTATTTACTAATAGACAAACGGAAAGAAAAGCAACTCATCATACGGAAGAGGAAGTGGTCTGTCCAGGCCCTGACTGGCCATCAGGTAAACCACTAAGATGTGGCCATGGGCCAAGGTCAACACGGGAGATCAATGGATAGGCCTCTCTGGCAAACTTTAATGTTGGATGGGAGGGTGGCCATAATGCCTGGGGATGATAGCCAGAGAGACACTGACTTCTAGTCTGCGCCTTCTGGATGTGCTTCTCCCTCAAGCTCTGGCACTTACAATGTCAGAGGGTTGCCATGGTAACCCTCAACAAGACTCTGATATTAAGTGTTCGTGCCTTAGCTCCAAGAGAGATACTTATGGTCTGCACCCAGTGAAGGTGCAAACCAGATAAGTAGCTCACTCGAACAACCAGGGATCTAAATGTTTCCCCTCCATGCAAGATAACAGGGAGAGGAGAATCTAAATATATTTAAGAATGGTTAGTATGATTTATTAAACTCATAAAGTCACTCTGCCACTCCCTGTACACAAACAGTACACCCCAATGCACACTACATACTATATACACATTATACCCCCATACATAATTACAGCAGCTGTACACATAGGCTACAGCCTCTATACACATGCATACATTTGTCAGGAAAAATAAGTCCGAAAGCTCTGGAGTCATCACTCTGACTGGCCTCTGCACACTGCATTCTGTGCCACTATAGATGTCACGATTCCGGGAACCAAACACGCTAACACACACACAGAAAAGGTACAGTACCAGACCTTAGAGTGGCCGGGCTAAGCACACAAAGAATAGTCAGGAGACAAGCCGAGTAAGAGGAACCAGAAGACAGAATGACGAGAAACAAGCCGAGGTCAAAGGGTAGGAGAAAGTCACAAAGTCGGATAAACAAGCCAGAGAGTACATAACCAGAAACACAAGTTCAGTAGCAATACTAGCAAGCAAAGACCACAACAGGGCAGAGAGGAACAGGAAAGGTAAGTATTTAAATCATTAGGTTAATTCTGATTGGATAATTTCCAATCAGAATTAACAATCACACGTGGGAGATATCTAGACCTCCCACTGTGATTGAGGCACTGTGCCTTTAACGCCGGGTCAGGTGGATCACCCCGACGTTTAATAAAATGGGCAGTCTCCCAGCGTGCAGCGTCATGTATGCTGCCACTGGGGGACATAGAGGAAGACGCGGGCGGCATCCGTGGCTGGGAGGATGCCGTCCGCTGAGCGCACCCCAGGAAGGGGACCGTGGACGGCTGGAGGTTGAGTGCCGCGAGCGGACTGCAGCCTCCCCACGCAGCCGCCCTCGGGATCCTGACAATAGAACCTGTTCTCCTGGGAAGGTTTGAGAGGTTTGCCTGGTTGTTTATTACCTGCCAGAGTCTATTTGTTGTTTATTTTGTAGGGTACCTGGGGATAACACTGGTGCTAATTGCTATCAGTAAGCAGAGCCAGTTTGAAGAGTCAGGTGCAGTACATTCCCATTTAAAGTAGTTATTTGGCTACTCTTGACCGTCTCGTGGGTACAGAGCCTTTAGTGTTTCTCTAGTATTGAGTTGCTGTTATTGGCCTGACTATTCTCTTTACTATTCTTGATCTCTTGTATTTGTATATTATACCTCGTTTGTATGACTACTCTGTTTGTGAATCAGGCCCGGCTTGCTCATAGAACTGTGTCAGTATGTTCTCCTGACTTTGACCCTGTGGCGGATCCAGAGCCTGAACTTGGGAGGGGCACTTGTAGATTATTTAAATAAATAATCCAGACACAATAACCACTACAGCTCAGTATAGTGGTTTTGTTGCCAATAGTGCCGGGACCCCTCCCAGAGTAAGTAGTCAAACCATTTAAAAACAGTTTGACAACTTACCTGAGGTCTGCTGGGAAATGGGGCTGTCATAGGGCATAGGAGCAGTGGTGTGTGTAAGTGGTGCAATGTGTGAGGGGTGCAGTGTGTGTGTGTGTGAGGGGGACAGTGTGTGAAGGCTGCAGTGTGTGAGTGAGGGTGGCAGTGTATGTCAGGGGTGCAGTGTGTGTGTTAGGGGGGCAGTGTATGTGTGGGTCAGTATGTGTGTGTGACAGTTGCAGTGTATGTGTGTATGGGGGCAGTATATGTGTAGGGCAATGTGTGTGAGCGGGGAGGGGCAATGTGTGTGTGTAGGGTGTGAGAGCGTGTTATAAGGCATGGGGGGGGCTTTTTTATAATATGCTTTTTTTAAAATGTATTTAATTAAAATAAATATTAATTATGTCCCCCCTCCCTTCTTACCTTTACTAGTGGTCCCAGTGGGATTCCCTGGTGGCCCATTGGTTACAGTGAACTCTAGCCCGCCTGCCAGTGCTAGAGTTAACTCTCGCGAGATTTGGAGCGGTGCCATGGTAACCGCGGCAACGCTACAAGCTAGCGAGAGGAGGAACCGGAGGAGCTGCAGGCTGAGCTCCCGGGTCCTCTCTCCTCCCTCTCCCTCCCCCCGCCGGCTGCCAGCATAGTGCCTGTGGACGGGGATGGAGATCTCTGATCTTCTCTCCGGTCCGCAGGCACATTGCAGGGCTAGCGCCTGCATGTGCTGGCAGGGGAGAGGGAGACCATCGGTTTTCTTGGGGGGGGGGGAGGGCAATTGCCCCGTTGCCCCCCCCCCCCTGGATCCGCCACTGCTTTGACCTGGTTGAGTACAATGTTGTTCCTTTATCAGTTGGTATTGTTTATCCCGTATACAGTTGTGTTTTCTATTTTTTATTTTATTTTTGTGTTCCTCTCTGGCCTAAAGTATTTTTCTAGTTTAGTGCTGTTATTTCTTGGTTTCTGTTTAACTTGAAGCCCGGCCACTCTAAGATCCGGTTATATTCCTATTCTGTCTTCAATTTTTTTGACTTGTTTGGATTGCTGCTTCTCATTTGGATGTGGATCCTACTACAGCTCATATATACACTTACAATGCAACACTAATACATATATAAACTTACAATGCAATGCTAATGCTCATACACTCACACACTGCAACCCCTAGATACATATATGCACACAATCTACCCCCTACACCACAAACAGTCCCCTTTGAACACACTACACAACAAACAGTCTATTCTACACACGCAATGCCACAACCTGCCTCCAAACACTTACAACACTACTCACAGCCTCCCCACACATGCACAGCACCAACCCTGTCCAATTTTGTTCTCTGGCATTCCACTTATAGGGATTCCAGAGGCAAGACACCAGCTAAAGCAATGCAGGCATGTTATAAAATACACTTGGATTGTGCAAAATAATCACGGGCATTTTTCCCATCCATGAGCACTTCAGCAAGATTTTGCACGTGGGTTGTTCTGGAGGGGCAACCAAAACATACTCCTTTTGAGGAGTGCTTGACATAACACACCCAGTGATGTATTTACCACAAGGCAAACAAGGCATTTGCCTAGGGCGGCACTTTTTAGGGGGGGCACCAAAAATGCCACCCCAAGCTCCCAGACAAATGCCTTGTTTGCCTTGTGTTCTGGGGCTGTCCACCTTACTGTGAGTGAGTGAGTGTAGCTGTCAATGTGGGTCTGTGAATGAGAATGGGTGTGCCTGTGAGTGTGTCAGTGTGTGTATGTCATTTTATGTGTATCTGAGAATGTTTGCCTGTCAGTGAGTGGGTGTGTCAGTGTGTATCTGTCAGTGGAAGTGTGTGTTGGTTAAACAGTGTGTGCCAATGACTGTATGTGTGTGCCAATGACTGTGTCAGCGAGTGTATATCAGTGCATGTATCAATGAGGGCATGTGTCTGTCAGTCAAAAAAAATGGCCTTGACACAAATTGGGGGGGGAAATTTTGATTTTGGGGGTGCCCGAATTTAGTCGTGCTTAGGGCGGCACAAATCCAAAATACACCACTGAACACACACCCTATCCGCCCTCTCCTCCCCACCATAGGACTGCTCTGTCTTTAAATGCAGAGGTGGAATTTTTGTCCCTGTCTGGCCCTGTGTCTACTCACTGAATGAACAAAGAATTAAACAATAAAAATATATTAGAATCTGAGATGTAGGAAATTCTTAAAGCAGACAATGTGTACTTATTTGCATATTGTGAATGGCAGTCTGAAACAGTAATCAAACATAATCTTTCAGAGCTGTGTCTGGGAAAAAGGTTTTAAAACTTTTGTATACAGGGAACATTAATATATTTAAGTATTACTTTAACCAGTGAGACAATCTTGTCACTTGCTGATATCAGTACATTGCTTATTCAAAAATAGTATGGAAGAAAAGGGCAGTAGCACCTTGGAAAGGTCCTCAGAGACAGGCCGATATGCAATAAGAAGAGAGGACGAAGGGTAGAATATAATGTAGTATGTAAATTATTAATTGAAGAAAATGAAAGGAAAGGCACTTACACTGTATTGAGCTGATAATTAGCTCCAATTTAGTATGCCTGGGTGGTATAATCCCACCCTGTGGATGATCCCCACTTTTGGATGTATAGTTTCCCCACTCTTGGATTCATATAGCCAAAATCTGATGTAGAGCAAAAAATAATTTTGCACAATACGTAAGGCATAGGTGGTATATTCCCTACTGAGGAAGATGATGTCCAAACCCAAAATAAAGTGTTGTACTATTACTTAGCAGCATTGAACCATATATGAGGAAAATATCTAAAAATAAATATTTAAAAAACACGTAGTGCAGACCATCTGATATAACTAAAGAAAGGGGCATGCACAGAATCACCTACCTGGCTCTGGGTAAGAGAGGCTTCTTTGGGAGGGAATAGTTACCACAGGTAGATGTCCAGAATGGCAATATAATCTTCTTAAAATCATTTAATGTATAGGAAGCACAGACAGGCACAATAATCCACAATTGCACAGTATAAAATATGCTTTATTGACACACAGATTAAAATATGTTTCCTTGCAATGCAGTGACTTACTAAATTGTGGTTCTGTTCATAGGCGTGCGCAGCCTATTGCATTAGGGTGTGCACCCTAAAGCACAAATACATGCCGCATGTATATGTGTGTATATATATATATGTGTGTGTGTGTATATCTATATATATATATATATATATATATATATATATAGATATACACACACACACATACACTGTTGTGTGTGTGTGCTTTTAGTGTGCTGTGTGAGGGTGATGTAAGGGTATAGCGCCGGTTCTGCCTGAACACACATACACTCACAGACACACACATACTCAGACACACACTCACAAATTATTATTTTTTTATTTTAAAAAAAATGTCCACCCAGCCTCCCTACATGGAGAGCTGGCGTGGACCTGTCCCTGGGGTCCATTGGGGCGGGCGCTGGTCTCCATATCAGACGCGGCAAGGGAGCTGTGTCCTCTCTGCTCCCTCTCGCCGTGCGGGCTGTCTACAGTAGCTTGGAGCCGGAATATGATGTCATATTCCGGCTCCCGGCATCAGCAAATGGCACACGGTGCGAGGGAGCAGAGAGGACACAGCTCTCTCGCCGCATCTGATATAGAGACAGGCACCCGACGGAGGGGGGGTCCCATCACCTCTTGCCTCCCCCACATGACATGGGGAACATGGGGGGTGACTGCAGGAACAGCGGGAACGGCGTTCCTGCGCAAAAAAAGTGCCGGAACGCCATTCCCAAGCGTTCCTGCAGCACTCAATCCATAGGCGTGTGTGATAATTGTGATAAAATTCCAATTAACTAATTAAGCATGATTGATTGATCACTAATGAGCAAATTAATCTATTATAGATAGTTAAGATGGCACTTGGCTTAAACTGTGTCACACTAAGAAATTCAACTAAGATGACATTGCATAAAATACTTAAACTGTGTCGCACTAAGAAAATAAACCGTGTCGCACTAAGAAATTCAACTAAGATGACATTGCATAAAATATTCCATAGCATGTCTGGCCAATATCCAAAAAGGCCCACGTGCTGAAAAGAGGGATCTGGTGCCAACAATGTGTAGAAAGATAAGAGTAGGGACATAGATAGAATAAGATACCGCATGTGTCTGGCATGGGCCTTGGGTGGTCATGACTGGCCTGATCAACCATACTGATTACTTAATGCGCATGACAAGATACATGCTGGGCTGCACTGATAAGAAATCTTGGAAAAGTTACAAACTTGGAAAAAGGTATAAAAGACGGAGAAACTTGGCACTCACTTGGAGAACTACCCACCTGTAATGTGGACGCGTGTTGCTGGTCTCTGCTGTTCCCAGAGAGGGTTCCTCCAAGCCTGACTGTCAGAGTTCCCCCAGTCGTGCAGTGAGGACACAACCAAGCCGCTCTAATGGTGATGTATACTTAAGCTGATATATCTAGATACTAAGCTGTTTGGAAGTGAATGCATGCAACTACTTAATGAGAGTTAAGCTTACTCTGTATTGGGTTCTCTTGTGGACAATAAAGTGTGATGTGAATTCTTATCTGCAACTTGGTCTCTGTGTGGTTTCTGTTTCCTATAGCCCAAGATACTCATCCCGAACTGGGTTGTGTGCCCTCCAATATCGTTATAAACCTTATTAGGTAATTGATTAGTACTTTTTGGATATTGGTGCTTCATGAATTTAATGATTAGGCACAACAGCGTGCCGCGGGGATTAACCTGGCACACCCCGTGCACATGCCTATGGTTCTGTTAATGTAAACAAGTGCAAACTGTTGAACATTAGATGGAAGATTTTATGCAGTGCGTGGAATATAAAGAGCATGTGGCTAGACGCGGAAAAGGCCTTTGATAGGCTACTATGGCCTTACCTATTCGCGACCCTCCAAAAGTTTGGATTCCCCACGAGCTTCCTAGAAGCCCTACAAACACTCTATGCCTCACCAAGGGCCAACCTCCTTTTACCCCTCACACAATCACCCATGTTCACTATACACAACGGAACACGCCAGGGATGTCCCTTATCCCCAATTCTATTCGCCCTATCATTGGAGCCGCTCCTGCAGAACCTCAGACAGAACGCAGCCATAAAAGGCCTCAAAATCCGTGAAGACGAATACAAGACCGCAGCCTATGCGGACGACCTGCTCATCACCATCACCGACCCAATAGTCTCCCTGCCGCTACTGATCCAAGCCCTAGAGCAGTACGCCACAATATCCGGTTACAAACTCAACATAGACAAAACCGAAGCCTTACCCATACACATTGACCCCCCCACATTGGAGCACCTACAGAAGGCTTATCCCTTCAAAATAAACTCCAACCAAATACAATACCTGGGCGTCACCTTAACAACAGACCTTACCCAAATCTACTCCAAGAACTACACCCCAATCATACAAAAAATCACACACGACCTAGCCAGATGGCAGAACATGTCAATATCTTGGCTCGGCAGACTGGCTTCAGTAAAGATGAACCTTATGCCCAGACTACTTTATTTGTTTCAAACCCTCCCAATCCCTCTACACACCCCAGACTTTAAACAGCTACAATCACGAATAGACAAGTTCATATGGTCCAATCGACGTATACGTATAAAGAGGCAGACCCTATACGTCCCGAATAGGGCGGGAGGCCTCGGCCTCCCCCACCTTATTCATTACTACCAAGCAGCACAGATAGCACAAGCTCAAAATCTGCACGCCCCCTATGGAGTCAAACGATGGGTGGATCTCGAGCACGACATGTTCGGCAGAGACCACCCATCCCTGTATATATGGCTCCCAAAACAAGCCAGACCTCCCACACCAAGAACTACCCCAGCACTGATCAATACAATCAAAATTTGGGACAAAGTCACACATAAAAGTGGCTTAACCACCTCCCTATCCCCTCTCACACCAATACTCCGCAACACAAAATTTCCCCCAGGCATGTCACCTAAAGACTTCACGCGCTACGAGGACAACAACCTCACACGCCTGTACCACTTCTTTCAGGGCCAACATATCACCCCATTCCCCGATCTGCAGCAAACGACACCGTTCCGGACATTTGACCTGTTTAGATATATACAGATCAAAAGCTTCCTCGCACAACCAGAATACACAAAGGCGGGCACAACGGCACTTACTTCCTTTGAGAAACAATGCATGCAAGCCCCAACTCAGAAGGGGCAAATCTCAGCACTTTACACCCGTATTATTCAAAATGTCCGGGGCGGAGCTCTCACATACGTGTCGGCTTGGGAGAGGGACTTAGGCCCAGCAGAAGACCCCACCGACTGGGTGGAAATCTGGGAGGCCATAGCAACGGTCTCCATCTGCGTAAATCACAAAGAACAGGCCTATAAAACCCTCATGAGATGGTACACCACCCCCCTTAAACTAAAACAGATGGGCAGGTCAGACACCGACTTGTGCTGGAAGGGATGCGGCCACAAGGGAACCTACCTCCACCAGTGGTGGGAATGCCCCCCGATCAAACAAGTCTGGCAACAGGTTGCAACCATGGTCTCTAGAATCCTGCACACAGACATCCCACTAAACCCGTGGATCTGGCTGCTATCAAAACCACACGCTGATATGCCTAGAGCCCAAAACAAAATGATAGCAAAGATCGCATTAGCAGCCAGACGGGCGATAGCCGAAAAATGGGGCAGCAACGAAATACCGACCATGGAAGCAATTAAACGAAAAATAACAGACACAGTTAAAATGGATGAATTATCCGCATTACTTCACGATAATACCAAACACTACCACAAAATCTGGGACCCATGGTTATACGAATACCCGAACATCATCGGCACACACTGAATAAAAACCATACACCCAACACACCCCGAACCAAGACACACTATATCGCCCAACAGGACACCCTACCACCCCAACAACTCCCCCCCTCTTCCGTCAACACGCTCCCTATTCTCCCCCTCTCATCCCAATCATTCCCTCCTAAACTTACAAGGCCATCCGACGCCAATACCACGCAAAACCTACCAAACCCCACACACCCAAGACCAACGACAACAAGAAAACCTGATACCACAAACAACTCACCGACGCCAACGACAAAAGGGAAAATCCCAATAGCAAACCAAAGAAACCACATGTAGACCCCTACGCCCCACCATAACCCCCCACACTAAACCCCAAAAGCCAAGACCTGACAAGCTCGGCCCAAACCTCAACAACCGACACCCACAACACAGAGGTACTGAACAAACGGAATACATGACGAGATCAATGTACAGACATACCTCTAGATACAAGCGACACACCGTCAAGATAGGGCACCCTTCCCCCCACCCCTTTTACTTCTGTACCCCATACCAAACCTTAGCAGAAACAGGATTGCAAGCTAATAGGAAAACGACAGACTAAAACAGTCACGCACAATTACTAAAGATGTTTTGGCAGAATTCCCACTTGCATGTGGACAGCCAACGCATAGCTTATGAAACTTGATGATGCCGCAAATCTGTACTGTTAACTAATCCCCTCTACTCTCTTTCTGTACCCCTACCCTGAAAAAATATATATCAAAAACTCAAAAATAAAGAATTGAAAAAAAAAAAAGAGCATGTGGGTTTCAATCCACTATAATGACCGGACATATTGCTTGCATTATCATATGATTGACCATGACAGTTGGAAATATTAAGGTCACATGACTTAAGAGTGGTTAGGATTACTTTATCCAGATTATCTGATTTATGTCCAGGATTTGGAATAAAACATAGAAAGTGCTCAATTGGTAAGCTATCTTCCTTGACATACCTTTAGATGAAGGCCAGCTGATCTGTATGGGAGCTATCAGGTGCTGAACAGACACTGATCAGCCATAAGCTGAATTAAAGGGACACTATAGTCACCAAAACAACTTTAGCTTAATGAAGCAGTTTTGGTGTATAGATCATGTCCCTGTAGTCTTACTGCTCAATTTTCTGCTATTTAGGAGTTAAATCATTTTGTTTATAACCCCTAGTCACACCTCCCTGCATGTGACTTGCACAGCCTTCCTAAACACTTCCTGTGAAGAGTCCTCTAAAGTCTATCCTTCCTGTATTGCAGGATTGTTCCTATAATGTTCTGTTTAATTTAGATTTTCTTATCCCCTGCTATATTAATAGGTTGGTAGACCCTGCAAGAACCTCCAGGAAAAGAGAAAGAGATACAATTGTTTAAGGTAAATTACATCTGATTGAACGTGAAACCAGTTTTTATCATGCAGGCTCTGTCAATCATAGCCAGGGAGATGTGGCTAGGGCTGCATAAACAGAAACAAAGTGATTTAACTCCTAAATAGCAATGAATTAAGCAGTGAAACCTGAGAGGCATGATCTATACACTAAAACTGCTTCATTAAGCTTAAGTTGTTTACGTGACTATAGTGGTCCTTTAACTACTCACAGGTAGCAAATTAGAGGTAAGATGTGACTCCTTTTCCTGCATTGCTATAAGGGGCTATAAATAGGTCAAATAACAAAAGAAATCCAAATATCAACATGTAGTTTCCATTGTGTTTGGAACCAAAACGTTCATCTTTCCTTCTGAAAGCAAGTCCTCAAGTGTCTTAACAGCAGCAACAACCCTTTGTAACACATTTCTCCAATATTGTATTTCACCCGAAACAATGAATTGTAAATAGTGATGTCCCGAACTGTTCGCCAGCGAATAGTTCCTGGCGAACATCGCTTGTTTGCGTTCACCACGGTTGGCGAACACATGCGCTGTTCGGTCCACCCCCTATTCATCATCATTGAGTAAACTTTGACCCTGGTCTGTACCTCACAGTCAGCAGACACATTCCAGCCATTCAGCAGCAGACCCTCCCTCCCAGACCCCCCCACCTCCTGGACAGCATCCATTTTACATTCATTGTGAAGCTGCATTCTTAGTGAGAGTAGGGACAGTGTAGCTGCTGCTGATTTGATAGGGAAATTGATAGCTAGGCTAGTGTATTCAGTGTCCACTACAGCCCTGCAGGACTCATCTGATCTCTGCTGTAAGGGCAGCACCCCAAAAAGCCCTTTTTAGGGCTAAAACATCAGTCTGCTTTTTTTTTTATTTTTTTTTGGTTTAATGTAATTGCAGTTGCCTGCCTGCCAGCCAGCCTGTGTGTCAGGTTCACAGCATATACTGTGCCCACTTGCCCAGTGCCACCACTCACTCACTGGTGTCACAATAGCCTGCATTTAAACAAAAAAAAAGTTTTTAATGTAGTCTAATAGCAGTTTCCTTCACTAGTGTGCGTTTCAGGGCCTGCCCAGTGCCACCACTCACTCACTGGTGTCACAATAGCTTGCATTTAACAAAAAAAAACTTTTTGGACTGTAATATAATAGCAGTCAGTTTCCTTCACTAGTGTGCGTTTCAGGGTCTGCCAGGGCACAGTGTCACACCAGTGCAACTCATATCTGGTGTAACAGTAGTGTACATTTAAAAAAAAAAAAACATTTTGACTGTAATAGATTGAATAGCAGTTAGTTGTCTACCAGCGTGTGTGTCAGGCTCGCAGCGTATACTATGCCCATTTGCCCAGTGCCACCACTCATATCTGGTGTCACAATAGCTTGCATTTAACAAAAAAAACTTTTTGGACTGTAATATAATAGCAGTCAGTTTCCTTCACTAGTGTGCGTTTCAGGGCCTGCCCAGTGCCACCACTCATATCTGGTGTCACAATAGCTTGCATTTAACAAAAAACAAAACTTTTTGGACTGTAATATAATAGCAGTCAGTTTCCTTCACTAGTGTGCGTTTCAGGGCCTGCCAGGGCACAGTGTCACACCAGTGCAACTCATATCTGGTGTAACAGTAGTGTACATTTAAAAAAAAATTTTTTTGACTGTAATAGATTGAATAGCAGTTAGTTGTCTGCCAGCGTGTGTCAGGCTCACATCGTATACTGTGCCCACTTGCCCAGTGCCACCACTCACTCACTGGTGTCCCAATAGCTTGCATTTAAAAAAAAACTAAACTTTTTTGACTGTAATATAATGGCAGTCAGTTTCCTTCACTAGTGTGCGTTTCAGGGCCTGCCCAGTGCCACCACTCATATCTGGTGTCACAATAGCTTGCATTTAACCAAAAAAAACTTTTTGGACTGTAATATAATAGCAGTCAGTTTCCTTCATTAGTGTGCGTTTCAGGGCCTGCCCAGTGCCACCACTCACTGGTGTCACAATAGCTTGCATTTAACAAAAAACAAAACTTTTTGGACTGTAGTATAATAGCAGTCAGTTTCCTTCACTAGTGTGCGTTTCAGGACCTGCCAGGGCACAGTGTCACACCAGTGCAACTCATATCTGGTGTAACAGTAGTGTACATTTAAAAAAATTTTTTTTTGACTGTAATAGATTGAATAGCAGTTAGTTGTCTGCCAGCGTGTGTCAGGCTCACATCGTATACTGTGCCCACTTGCCCAGTGCCACCACTCACTCACTGGTGTCCCAATAGCTTGCATTTAAAAAAAAACTAAACTTTTTTGACTGTAATATAATGGCAGTCAGTTTCCTTCACTAGTGTGCGTTTCAGGGCCTGCCCAGTGCCACCACTCATATCTGGTGTCACAATAGCTTGCATTTAACCAAAAAAAACTTTTTGGACTGTAATATAATAGCAGTCAGTTTCCTTCATTAGTGTGCGTTTCAGGGCCTGCCCAGTGCCACCACTCACTGGTGTCACAATAGCTTGCATTTAACAAAAAACAAAACTTTTTGGACTGTAGTATAATAGCAGTCAGTTTCCTTCACTAGTGTGCGTTTCAGGACCTGCCAGGGCACAGTGTCACACCAGTGCAACTCATATCTGGTGTAACAGTAGTGTACATTTAAAAAAAAAATAATTTGACTGTAATAGATTGAATAGCAGTTAGTTGTCTGCCAGCGTGTGTGTAAGGCTCACAGCGTATACTGTGCCCACTTGCCCAGTGCCACCACTCACTCACTGGTGTCTCAATAGCTTGCATTTAAAAAAAACAACTTTTTTGACTGTAATATAATAGCAGTCAGTTTCCTTCACTTGTGTGCGTTTCAGGGCCTGCCCAGTGCCACCACTCACTCACTGGTGTTATAATAGCTTGCATTTACAAAAAGCAATACGTTTTGGACTGTAATATAATAGCAGTCAGTTTCCTTCACGAGTGTGCGTTTCAGGGCCTGCCAGGGCACAGTGTCACACCAGTGCAACTCATATCTGGTTTAACAGTAGTGTACATTTTTTTAAAAAATATATAATTTTGACTGTAATTGATTCAATTGTGGTGGAATCTCAGTAAAAATAAATTTACTAGGACAAGATTGCCATGTGGCATATGTGTAAATGTTGGTGTATCAGTTAAGTCAGTGACACGTAGCTAAGATACAATCAACACTGTATTGAGCAAATGCAGGAATGCAGAAACTGAAAACACTTCCCCTTCTCCATTGTTCTGGGTGAGCCATGTGGTCTAACAGGTAAGGGAAGTTAGGCTTTGTTCAGCTGATTGTGTAAAGAGTATATGTGGGTAGAGTTAACTATAGGAGGAGCTATATATCTATATTATGCATTTACACAGTCAGTTCTGAACTCAGATCTTGTTGTATTTTGGTGACATTAGTCCCTCTGAGCCCCGGTCGGTGAATCGAATAAAGAATCTCTTCCTTCCTGAAGAAACCTGTGTCCACTTCTCTGTGCTTGGCTTCCATCAGTTTCTCCGGTATCATTTGGTGCATTGGGCCGGGAAGCTCATCGTTCAATGCTAGCTGAGTGTCACGTCTAAACATTTGTTATGAAGGAACACAACTGAAGATTTCTTATAGTTGAATATTTATTATAAAAAGTAAAAGGTATTGACTTTAATTCCAATATACAGGTACTGTAGCTTTAAGTAATAAACGATACTGAAGTCCACAATTATATGCACTGTAGCTTTAAGTAGTAAACGATAACTGAAGTCCACAATTATAGGCACTGTAGCTTTAAGTAGTATACGATAACTGAAGTCCACAATTATAGGCACTGTAGCTTTAAGTAGTAAACGATAACTGAAGTCCACAATTATAGGCACTGTAGCTTTAAGTAGTAAACGATAACTGAAGTCCACAATTATAGGCACTGAATCAATAAAGAGTCTCTTAGTAGAATTAACGGTTTAGGTGATAAGTAGTTACAATAGCTGTTCCATAGTTTTAACTGAAGCAAGACAGATGCAGCTAACTGATATAAAGTATGAGTTGAAGTTAGCTGTAACGGGTTTGTTTTATCGAAGGACTTTGGAGACAGGAAATAACAGCTTTGAGATGCAACGCTTATCACAGAGGTTTTACTTAGCTTCCGGCACATAGAACACTGGTTCCCGAGATCTCCTCAGAGGCGGATGAAGAGTGTTCAGCTTTAGTCGTGGATGAGGAGAGGTGAAGGGAACTTGCAGAGTCTTTAAGTCCGGTCTGGTAACAGAGGCTTTCACAACGATGTTGCAGCCGGTTCGTGAGTACGGAACGTAGTTCATTAATCCAGCGTTGATCAGCTGGTGCGGTCCGATTAAATAGGGAGACCGTGTCATAAAGAGGTGTGGCTAAGCTCCGTGGAACCAGGAAGTAAGAGGATACCATAATTAAGGCATGACAGTATCCCCTCCTTAATGAGCAACCTCTGGGTGCTATTGACTTGGCTTAGAAGGGTAACGCTTGTGAAATTTGGAAATTAATTTGTCAGCATGATGACAGAGGAGTTTTCCCATGTATCTTCATCAATTCCATATCCTTTCCATCTGATGAGGTATTGTAAGGAGCCACGATGGATCCTTGAATCCAGTATACTTTGAATTTCGTATTCTTCTTCACCCTGGACCAATATGGGATCAGGAGAAGTAGTGACATTTCTTTGGAAAGGGTCAGGATGATGAGGCTTCAACAAGGACACATGAAAAACAGGATGTAGCTTTAAAGTTGGTGGAAGTTTCAATTTAACAACATTACGGTTGATAACCGATATTATTGGAAAAGGACCAAGAAAAAGAGAACTTAACTTCTTTGATGGACGATTTGTAGAGATGTTCTTTGAGGAAAGCCAGACAAGATCACCTATTTTATAAGAAGGTGAAGGTTGTCTTTTTGTATCAAAAAACTTCTTTTGATTGGAGGAGGCCAATTCTAGATTCTCATGCAATTTCTTGAATAAAGAGGACATATGAGAGATTTGATTCGAATCGGAGAGATTAGATGAAGAAACTGTCTGAGCAGGAAATGAGGAAGGATGAAATCCATAATTGGATAGAAATGGAGTCATTTTACTGCTGGTATGAAAAGAGTTATTGTATGCGAATTCTGCCATAGGTAACCAAGTTATCCAATCGTCTTGTAAGTGAGAGCAATAACATCGTAGATATTGTTCTAAGCATTGGTTGACTCTTTCAGTTTGTCCATCTGTTTGAGGATGATATGCAGATGATAGTTTACGTTGGATATGAAGAGTGGCACATAATGCATTCCAAAATTTGGAGGTAAATTGAGTTCCTCGGTCTGAAATGATTTCGTCTGGCAGTCCATGAAGTTTAACTATGTTGTCAAGAAATATTTTCGAAAGTTCAGAGGATGAAGGTAACTTCTTTAAAGGAATGAAATGAGACATTTTCGTGAAGCGGTCTACTACCACTAAAATGGTGGTATGATGATGAGAAGGAGGTAATTCTACCAAAAAATCCATAGAAATGGATTGCCAAGGTCGTTCAGGAATTGGTAAATTCAATAATTGACCAAATGGTTGATGATGGACATGTTTTGATCTTTGGCATACAGAACAAGATTTGACATAAGATTCAATAGTTTGGTCTTGACGAGGCCACCAATAGTATCTTTTAGACAATTCAAGGGTCTTTTTTATACCTGGATGACCTGCCAGAGGAGAATCATGAATAAATTCGAGTACTTTAATTCTGAAAGAGGGAGGTACGTAAATCCGGTCTTTGAAATAGTAGAGACCGTTTTTCTTGGATAATTTAATTGATTTAGGAAGTTCGAGAGCATCTTCACTGAGATCTTTAATGTCATCAATAAGAGAAGATAAGATTCCAATGACTTTAGGCGAAGGAGGTTCAATTTTAGTGTCTTTATGGATCCTGGAAAGGGCATCAGCCTTTTTGTTTCTAGACCCAGGTCTAAAGACGATTTGGAAGTTGAACCGGGAAAAAAAGAGATTCCATCTTACTTGTCGAGCAGACAGTGTTTTATTAGAGTGAAGATATTCGAGATTTTTATGGTCAGTATATATGATTAAAGAGTTCTGAGCACCTTCAAGAAGGTGTCTCCAGGTTTCTAAAGCCACTTTGATACTTAATAATTCTTTTTCTCCTGTAGGATAATTCTTTTCGGCAGGAGATAAGGATCGTGAGAAGAAGGCGACAGGATGAAGAGGTTCTTGAGGAGTTTTGTGTTGAGAAAGGACAGCTCCAATTGCAATATCCGAAGCATCCGTTTCAAGGACATAAAGATATGAAGGATTTGGAAGTTGAAGAATAGGAGCTGTTGTAAACTTTCTCTTTAATTCAGTGAAGGCAGTTTGAGCCTTCTCGTTCCAATTGAAGGGATGTTTTTTACTGTTAAGTTGATTGAGAGGGTGAGCTATCTCAGAGTAGTTTTTAATAAATTTTCTGTAGAAGTTGGCGAACCCTAGAAATCGCTGTAATTCTTTTACTGTAGAGGGAACAGGCCAGTTGATGATACAATCGACTTTTGAATTATCCATACCTATTGAATGAGGGGAGATAACATAACCTAAGAAGGTTATTTTTTTGACGTGAAAAATACATTTTTCGGGTTTAGCGAATAATTTGTGGGTTCTGAGTCTGGATAACACCCATCTGACATGTTTTCTATGTTCCTCAGGAGTGTTGGAGTATATGAGAATATCATCTAAATAAATGATGACACAGACGTCCAATAGGTCTCTAAAGATATCATTTATGAAATGTTGAAAAGTTGCAGGGGCGTTGCAGAGGCCAAAAGGCATCACCAGATATTCGAAGAGGCCATATCTTGTTCGGAAAGCAGTTTTCCATTCATCATTAGCCTTTATCCTGATGACATTATATGTCCCGCGAAGGTCAAGCTTAGTGTAGATGGTAGCAGTTTTCAATCGTTCAACCAGTTCATTGATGAGGGGAAGAGGATAACGATTTTTAACTGTTATTTTGTTTAAGGCTCTGTAATCAATGATAGGACGTATAGTCTGGTCTTTGTTTCTTACAAAAAACATACTTGAGGCAGCAGGTGAACTAGAGGGTCTAATGAACCCTTTCCGTAGGTTTTCATCTAGATATTCCTTGAGAATTTGTAATTCAGCCTCAGAGAGAGGGTAGATGTGCCCAAAAGGTACTGGGGCACCAGGTATGAGGTCTATAGGACAATCGTAGGAACGATGAGGCGGGAGCGTTTCAGCTTCTTTTTTACTGAAGACATCTGAAAAGTCTGAATAACAAGAAGGTATGGTTGGTTCTTTGGAGATCTGAAGAATAGGAATTTGCTGTAAACATGTTTCTTTACAATAATGTGAGTTAAAGGTGAGAGAGAAAGGAGACCAAGAAATTTGAGGGTTGTGGTTCCTTAACCAGTTGATCCCTATTATAACGGGATAGAGAGGTGATGGAATAACATCAAATACTAGAAATTCAGTATGAATATGATTGGTGGTTACCTTTAGAGGGATGGTTTCATGAAGAATCGGTCCCGAGGAGATAAAGGAGCCGTCAATCACTTTAATAGGAACAGAAATGGTTTTTCGAACACAAGGAATTTTATTCTTTGTTACAAAGGTTGAATCGATGAATACCCCATTTGCACCTGAATCGATGATAGCTTCAGTAACAATTCTCACCTTATCCCACTGTATTATAAGGGATATAGGTGTGAACGGAGTGGTCGGTGTTGAGGGGAGTGCACTGAAGATCGCAGAGGTATAGGCTTGTCTACCGGCCTTTGTCCGTTTTAATAAGGGACAATCAGAAACCAGATGATCTTGAGAGGCACAATACATGCATAGGTTTAATTGACGTCTTCGGTTCTTCTCTGCAGGAGTGAGAGGACTTCTTATTACCCCTATTTCCATAGGTTCTCTTGGTAAGGAAGTCTTTTCTGGAGCTTTTGAGGGAGTAAAAGGTTTACGGTCTTTAGAATGAAAAAGGGCTTTTTCGGCCTTTCTTTCTCTTAATCTTCTGTCTATGCTGATTGATAAGTGAATTAGAGCGTTCAAAGTAGTAGGGAGTTCTGTTCTAGACAGTTCGTCTTTTACAGCTTCAGATAAACCAATTCGAAATTGGTTGCGCAATGTGATGTCATTCCATTGCGTTTCTACAGCCCATCTTTTAAATTCAGCAATGTAATCTTCAACGGGTCTATTTCTTTGCTGTAGTGTTCTGATTGTTAAATCAGCTGTAGCTTGTTTGTTAGGATCTTCATAGAGAAGAGACATGGCTTCAAAAAATTCATCCAGTGAGTCTAAGATGGGGTCATCGTTTTCCAGAAAGGAATGGGCCCATGACATAGGTTCACCTCTTAGAAAGGAAATAACCGAACAAACTTTAGTTCTTTCTGTAGGATAAGATCGAGGTTTCAAAGCAATTAATAATTTGCAGGTGTTGAGGAACTCCCTGTATTTTGAACGATCTCCAGAGAACTTTTCAGGGTTACATACAGCAGGATCACTAGCCGAGTGCAGAATAGTATGAGGAGTATGAGTTTGTAGATCTCTGACATAAGTGAGAATTCTTTCGTTAGTAACTTGCAGGTCTTGCACACCTTGGGCTAGTGTATCAACTCTTTGATTCAGCGTAGTTATAGTAGAATCGAAATCTGCTGGATCCATTACAATGGCTGGATTAATCTGTCACGTCTAAACATTTGTTATGAAGGAACACAACTGCAGATTTCTTATAGTTGAATATTTATTATAAAAAGTAAAAGGTATTGACTTTAAGCTTTAAGTAGTATACGATAACTGAAGTCCACAATTATAGGCACTGTAGCTTTAAGTAGTAAACGATAACTGAAGTCCACAATTATAGGCACTGTAGCTTTAAGTAGTAAACGATAACTGAAGTCCACAATTATAGGCACTGAATCAATAAAGAGTCTCTTAGTAGAATTAACGGTTTAGGTGATAAGTAGTTACAATAGCTGTTCCATAGTTTTAACTGAAGCAAGACAGATGCAGCTAACTGATATAAAGTATGAGTTGAAGTTAGCTGTAACGGGTTTGTTTTATCGAAGGACTTTGGAGACAGGAAATAACAGCTTTGAGATGCAACGCTTATCACAGAGGTTTTACTTAGCTTCCGGCACATAGAACACTGGTTCCCGAGATCTCCTCAGAGGCGGATGAAGAGTGTTCAGCTTTAGTCGTGGATGAGGAGAGGTGAAGGGAACTTGCAGAGTCTTTAAGTCCGGTCTGGTAACAGAGGCTTTCACAACGATGTTGCAGCCGGTTCGTGAGTACGGAACATAGTTCATTAATCCAGCGTTGATCAGCTGGTGCGGTCCGATTAAATAGGGAGACCGTGTCATAAAGAGGTGTGGCTAAGCTCCGTGGAACCAGGAAGTAAGAGGATACCATAATTAAGGCATGACACTGAGAAGCAGAGGCGTGAGACGGTCTATCTTTGCCCACGTTCTCTACGGCTGCACCCCTGAACTTCTGCGTGGACCTCCTTTCGTCTCGGCGCCACTGGTCTGTTGTCCAGGAGATCATCGGCCTCTACGTAGTAAGTGCTGGGGTGCCCCCGTCGATGAGTGTGAACCCAGGTTCAGGAACGAGGAGGTAAGACGACTACTGTTTTAGACGGTGGACCCACTAGGGGTATTGGATACCGATTGTGCGGTAGGCCCATAAGGGGTTATTTGTGTATGGAATCTGCCCCCTCCAGTGGAGGGAAGGAGCGAAGGCGCACCGCTCAATTAAACGCCCTTTAGTAAGCCCGTTTAATTTTGGTTTGGAGTCAGGCGGGGTTCTGGTGTAAATAGCCCTAGCCGGACACCGGTGTCTTGTCTAGACTAGCGTTCTAGGGTGTATATTATGTTCGCTAGGTCGGAGGGACCGGGAGACTAAGCGGCGTCTGTGTAAATTCGGTCCGCTAGATCTCAACCTATCTTGGCTAAGTGGGAAGGCGTGTAAATTTGGAACACACTAGATTTTTGATAGAGTATATAGACTAAGAGGGTTCTGTGTAAATTCCGCCCTCTAGTTCGCTATATGTGGTGTTTGGGCAGCGTGGCTAACCAAAACGGATGTAAATTGTTTTAGGTAGTCCATCAAGGTACTGGCCAATAGATTAGTTGGGAATTGTAAATGTGTTAAAGATTGTTGTAGTAGAGTGTATATCTTGCCAGATAGCGTGAGCTCTGCCGTCTAGCGAGAGTGTGAATAGTGTGTAACTGTATTATAGCGCACGGTACCATAACCATGTATAATAACTACTGATATTGTAAATAACTACTAATAATTGTTGTCTATGTTGTATGTTTAACACCATAACCACTACTAATTGAACTGTGACTTTAAATTGTACTCTAACCAATGCTAACCGTACTATAACTACTGTTTGTAAAGACGATGTTACTGGGGTGTGTTATAGACGGGTAATTCAGATATAGGGAATTATAGCGTCGGTGACTGTATAGTTTCGCCAAAGGGCACAGTATTAGTTATTTACTGACTGGTGTAACAGCTGTGTGTGTACGGGAATTCCCTGTATGTTTTGTTGTATGAGTTTGACCTAGTAACTGTGCCACATGGTGCTGTTGCCAGTGAAACGAGTGTGACTGTTGGAGGTGTGTTTGTTGTGTTTCTTTGAATTAGACGCTCCGTTGCTAAGTATGGATGCGCCAGAATTCAAAAATTAATAATCCCTTAGAATGTATGCTAAATAACTTTAAAAAGAGATATAATGTGTGTGATTTTGGGGTTAAATTGGCTCCGAATCACCTGACTATCTTATGTAGTAGAGAATGGCCTCTGTGGTAATCTGTCTTGATTTAAATCTAGTGCAGCGTGTACATGTGTATCTATTATGTTTGAATTCTATGACCAGTTTCCATATTTTGACTGTTTAAAACAGTTTGTGTTACTAGATGGTTACCAAAGAAACTGGTTTGTCCATCCCCAATGGAATCTGACCCATCTGACCATCCCTCAACTAAATTCTTTAGCAAGAACTGGTGCAGCTATGTCCACCTGTGCTCTCTGGCCCTGGAAGCTGAGGTGCCATCGCACGGACGAAGACTGAGGATGAAGACGTCGAAAGAAGTGTTTTTGATAATATGTATTTTTGTGTCTTTTTATATTCAGGAAGGTAGAGGTACCGACACTCCTAGCTGTGAGGTTTGCATTAAGACTACTATAACAGGTAATCATATTTCCTAGACCCTAATTTGGCATTCACAATATGAGTGTAAGGGATATGTGTCTAGGTGTAGATACCTAGGTATAGAATATAGTGTATGCCATTTAGGAGTAGGAGAACCTAAGTGCTTCAATCCGGAGTATCAACCCCGTATAATTTGGTTGACCCTCAGGAATGGAGACTCACAGGGGACCCTAATAAATAAAACTGTATTAGAAACCGTACATTTTTCGGGTGTTCTGCTATTTGATGCATGTAAGGCGATATCAAGTGGTAGAAAACCGTGGAATGTATGTGGGGATCTTAAGTGGGAGAGAACGTATGGGTCTAACGATAAGTATATTTGTCCCAGTAGTAAAAATAAGTACGTAAGTCCAAAATGCCCAGATAGGGATTATAATTATTGCCCATATTGGTCTTGTGTGGGGTGGGCAACTTGGGGACAGACAGTAGATAAGGATATGATTGTTACTAAGTTGCCTACCAAGCCATATTGTAAGTCTAGGGAGTGTAACCCAGTCCATATACTTATCAATGACCCAGAACGATTCATAGATAGGTTTGGGAACTTATTTGGGTTCCAGATATATGGAACAGGTTTGGATCCTGGGACAATATTATTTATATGAATAGAGACCGATACTGTGGCAACCCAGACTCATCAGGTTTTTCATTCCTTCTATGAGGAGATGAGTGTGGAAAATAAGATCCCCCATAATGCGAAAAACGTATTTATAGATCTAGCCGAAAACATTGATGGTAGTCTTAATGTAACCAACTGCTATGTGTGTGGAGGTACTAACATGGGAGACCAATGGCCATGGGAAGCAAAGGAGGTAATGTATTCCGGTTCTGAGACAGTTGAACAGTTAATATCTTCTCAAGCCGATTATCAAATGAGTGTTAGAGGTAAATCTGAGTGGCGATTAAAGACCTCCATTATAGGTTATGTTTGCATAGCAAGAAAAGGAATAATGTTTAACACATCTGTAGGAGAACTAACTTGTCTAGGGCAAAAAGCTTATAATGATAGTACAAAAGATACAACTTGGTGGTCAGCTTCAAATGTCTCAGAACCACCTAATCCGTTTGCAATTTATACCAATTTAAAGGATGTGTGGTTTGACCTATCTGCTACATCTAGTTGGAAAGCCCCAGCAAATTTGTACTGGATCTGTGGTAAGAAAGCCTATTCGGAGTTACCACAGGACTGGGAAGGGGCATGTGTATTAGGTATGCTCAAACCATCCTTCTTCTTGTTGCCAATTGAAACAGGAGAGACCTTGAGAGTTAAAGTTTATGATGTGAATCATAAAAAGAAGCTAGCATCCTTGAATGTAGGTAGCTGGGAAGATAATGAGTGGCACTGGCTACCTTAGCGCGCTTCATTGCCAATAGGAGGGATGTAATATGTGAGGGAGCTGGTTAACAGCCGAACTGTATGCCCATGAAGTGTTATTGTATTCTAATACAGGGATTCAAGCCTCATTCTACCATTAGGCAATTATGGATTCCTCTGTAAAGCACATAGCCTTCTTACCAGGTAAACCAGTTGGGCTGTTGATAAAGTCCTCCATTCACTTCCAGTGCAAATAGAAGAAGGTGTATGTGGAAAGTTCAATCTCAGCAACTGTTGTCTGCACATAGATGATGAAGGGCAGGCAGTGGCTGATCTCACAAGCCACATGGCTAAACTGACGCATGTACCGACTTAAGCCTGGAACGGGTACAATTGTAGTAGTTGGTTTGGAAGTAGGTACGAGCAGCTTGGAGGGATCAAGACATTGGTAGGAGGAGTCATGTTGATTATAGTGTGTCTCTTTCTACCATGTTTGGTTCCATTGGTAATTAGGTCCATACAGAGTGTCATAGAGAGCACGACAGAAAGGAAAACAGCTGCGCATGTAATGGCTGCTTGCAAGTATGAACCCTTAGCCCAGAGAGAATATATTCAGAATGAGGAGTGCTGAAGGAATTTGTAATGATGCTAAGATGCTTACGAGGTCTGTTCTGATTCATGGCAACCTGAGGTGTAAGCAAACTATGGTTAAGTGATGCATCTGGAATTGTGAAATATCAGAAGCATCAAAGGGGGGAATGTGGTGGAATCTCAGTAAAAATAAATTTACTAGGACAAGATTGCCATGTGGCATATGTGTAAATGTTGGTGTATCAGTTAAGTCAGTTACACGTAGCTAAGATACAATCAACACTGTATTGAGCAAATGCAGGAATGCAGAAACTGAAAACACTTCCCCTCCTCCATTGTTCTGGGTGAGCCATGTGGTCTAACCGGTAAGGGAAGTTAGGCTTTGTTCAGCTGATTGTGTAAAGAGTATATGTGGGTAGAGTTAACTATAGGAGGAGCTATATGTCTATATTATGCATTTACACAGTCAGTTCTGGGCTCAGATCTTGTTGTATTTTGGTGACATTAGTCCCTCTGAGCCCCGGTCGGTGAATCGAATAAAGAATCTCTTCCTTCCTGAAGAAACCTGTGTCCACTTCTCTGTGCTTGGCTTCCGTCAGTTTCTCCGGTATCACAATAGCAGTTAGTTGTCTGCCAGCGTGTGTGTCAGGCACACAGCGTATACTGTGCCCACTTGCCCAGTCCCACCACTCACTCACTGGTGTCACAATAGCTTGCATTTAACAAAAAAAAACATTTTTGGACTGTAATATAATAGTCAGTTTCCTTCACGAGTGTGCGTTTCAGGGCCTGCCAGGGCACAGTGTCACACCAGTGCAACTCATATCTGGTGTAACAGAAGTGTACATTTTTTTTAAAAAAAAAAAAAATACAATTTTGACTGTAATAGATTGAATAGCAGTTAGTTGTCTGCCAGCGTGTGTGTCAGGCTCGCAGCGTATACTGTGCCCACTTGCCCAGTGCCACCACTCATATCTGGTGTCACAATAGCTTGCATTTAACAAAAAAAAAAACTTTTTGGACTGTAATATAATAGCAGTCAGTTTCCTTCACAAGTGTGCGTTTCAGGGCCTGCCCAGTGCCACCACTCACTCATATCTGGTGTCCCAATAGCTTGCATTTAAAAAAAACTAAACTTTTTGGACTGTAATATAATAGCAGTCAGTTTCCTTCACGAGTGTGCGTTTCAGGGCCTGCCAGGGCACAGTGTCACACCAGTGCAACTCATATCTGGTGTAACAGTAGTGTACATTTAAAAAAAAAAAATGTTGACTGTAATAGATTGAATAGCAGTTAGTTGTCTGCCAGCGTGTGTGTCAGGCTCACAGCGTATACTGTGCCTACTTGCCCAGTGCCACCACTCACTTATTGGTGTCCCAATAGCTTGCATTAAAAAAAAACTAAACTTTTTTTACTGTAATATAATAGCAGTCAGTTTCCTTCACGAGTGTGCGTTTCAGGGCCTGCCAGGGCACAGTGTCACACCAGTGCAACTCATATTTGGTGTAACAGTAGTGTATAGATTGAATAGATTGAATAGCAGTTAGTTGTCTGCCAGCGTGTGTGTCAGGCTCACAGCGTATACTGTGCCCACTTGCCCATTGCCACCACTCACTCACTGGTGTCCCAATAGCTTGCATTTAAAAAAAAAACGTAACTTTTTTGACTGTAATATAATAGCAGTCAGTTTCCTTTACTAGTGTGACACCAGTGCCAGTGCCTGCCCAGTGCCACCACTCACTCACTGGTGTCACAATAGCTTGCATTTAAAAAAACAAAACTTTTTGGACTGTAATATAATAGCAGTTAGTTTCCTTCACGAGTGTGCGTTTCAGGGCCTGCCAGGGCACAGTGTCACACCAGTGCAACTCATATCTGGTGTAACAGTAGTGTAAATTTTTTTTAAAAAAAAATAAAATTTTGACTGTAATAGATTGAATAGCAGTTAGTTGTCTGCCAGCGTGTGTGTCAGGCTCACAGCGTATACTGTGCCTACTTGCCCAGTGCCACCACTCACTTACTGGTGTCCCAATAGCTTGCATTTAACAAAAAAATCTTTTTGGACTGTAATATAATAGCAGTCAGTCTCCTTCACGAGTGTGCGTTTCAGGGCCTGCCAGGGCACAGTGTCACACCAGTGCAACTCATATTTGGTGTAACAGTAGTGTACATTTAAAAAAAACAAAAAAAAACTTTTTGACTGTAATAGATTGAATAGCAGTTAGTTGTCTGCCAGCGTGTGTGTCAGGCTCACAGTGTATACTGTGCCTACTTGCCCAGTGCCACCACTCACTTACTGGTGTTCCAATAGCTTGCATTAAAAAAAAAACTAAACTTTTTTGACTGTAATATAATAGCAGTCAGTTTCCTTCACTAGTGTGCGTTTCAGGGCCTGCCCAGTGCCACCACTCACTCACTGGTGTCCCAATAGCTTGCATTTAAAAAAAACTAAACTTTTTGACTGTCATATAATGGCAGTCAGGTTCCTTCACTAGTGTGCGTTTCAGGGCCTGCCCAGTGCCACCACTCACTCACTGGTGTCACAATAGCTTGCATTTAACAAAAAAAGGACCGACCAAGCATGTTTTTCCATCTCCCACTTCCTAAAATCGATGCCTTATATACACGTCCCCTGATAGGGGACCTAACAGGGATTAAACTGATAGGAATAGTACTACTTAACACATCACTCCTATCTGGTGGCACATTAGATTGCACGCGCAGTGCCCCAAATTTGAAGTAGGAGGACCGACCAAACATGTTTTTTCATCTCCCGCTTCCTAAAATCGATGCCTTATATACACGTCCCCTGATAGGGGAAGTAACAGGGATTAAACTGATAGGAATAGTACTACTTAACACACCACTCCTATCTGGTGGCACATTAGATTGCACATGCAGTGCTCCAAATTTGAAGTAGGAGGACTGACCAAGCATCTTTTTCCATCTCCCGCTTCCTAAAATCGATGCCTTATATATACGTCCCCTGATAGGGGACGTAACAGGGATTAAACTGATAGGAATAGTACTACTTAACACACCTTATAATAATGCAGAGAGAGGCAATGCAGAGAGAGGAGTCTGAAGAAGAGGAGTCAGAGGAGGAAGGTGACTTTGAGGAGGTGGAAGACCAAACACAGCAGGCGACCCAGGGGGCTTGTTGTCACCTTTCGGGGAACCTTGGTGTTGTACGAGGCTGGGTGGAGGAAGAGACCTTCAATGACATCAGTGAGGACAAGGAACGGGACATGGGTAGCTTGGTATCCAACCTTGTGCAAATGGGGAGTTTGCGGTTGTGCAAATGGACTGTTTGCGGTTGTTTGCGGTGTGTTAAACGGGGAGTTTGGTCTGTCACTGTGAAGCGGGCGTAACCCTTACACTACCTGATCGATACAACATCATACCTGATGTTTTAAAGCACGTTATTCCAAACAATTTAGGAATGTTAGGTGATTTATGCCCTTTATGGATTAAAACCAGATTCTGCATCAACTGTGTAATTTTCCATGGGAGTTTTGCCATGGATCCTCCTCCGGCATGCCACAGTCCAGGTGTAAGTCCCCTTGAAACAACTTTTCCATCACTATTGTGGCCAGAAAGAGTCCCTGTGGGTTTTAAATTTCGCCTGCCTATTGAAGTCTATGACGGTTCGCCCGGTTCGCCCGTTCACGAACATTTGCGGAAGTTCGCGTTCGCCGTTCGCGAACCGAAAATTTTATGTTCGCGACATCACTAATTGTAAACCTTTTGTCAATTCTTCCCAATGTACATGCTCCTGATTTTAAAGAGAGCATGCAGGATTTGTTCATCTTGTGTTCATTTAATCGAGTTGTGCCATTTTTTCAGTCATTGCATCCACTCTCTGCTAACTGGGATTTGCCACCTAACAAAACATGACTCCTTTGCTTTTGGAGTAACCGAATAAACCAAACAGGTGCGTAGTCAGCATCCTAGAATTGTCAGCAAATAGCCTTCTAGACCGTTTGAAGACGTTTTTCATGTTTAGCCGCATTGTCTCAGGTACAATCATTACCATTGAAAACAAATTTGGCAGGGTCAGAGCTCACTCCTAGTAATAAGACAGGGTCATCAAATTATCTTGAAGCTGAAGGTCCACCACTGGATTCAGAAGCCTCAGTTTAATTGAAAATTCTACTGGTAGCTTCTAAAGTGTTATAACCGTTTGCAGCAACTACATCAGTTTCACAAATTTTACCAGTTACATTTCCAACCACCTCCTCACCATATCCAGGACTAGAAGGAGCTACAGGTTTGGTGAAAAATAGATCAATCTTTCCTGTCTGTTCAGTCTCCCTGGTTTGTTTTTTACACCTTCTCGCATAGCCTTTTTTGCCCGTTACTCATGGGTGCCAACGATAATACCAATGCTGTAAAATAATGTAACAAAATTAGATTTTTAAAACATTAGGTGCTTTATCTATATTTTATGTATGGCTACTTAAATACTTGACTATTAGCACTACCTTACCTTAATTATAGATGTGTTTTGTCCATACAAACAGTCTACACTCTAGAACAGTACCAATCATGCCATGTTAAGTCCAGACCAATGGACATAAAGCAGGAAACAATCATTAAGAAATCAGAATGGCTCCCTGGCTCCTGAGATTTGCCTGGCTTAACTGGGTCCTTGAGAACTCTGAGATCTATAAAAAAAAGTCACCAGCACAATTACCTTAGGATAATTGCCATACATATATAGACATACATCTCTTTCCGCAGTGCCACAAAGAGCAACACATCCTTTCCACAGTGCCACAGAGCCCAAATTAATTTTACACAGCTATAGCATCAATAAAAATAAACCGGCACAGCATTAGCAAAAATAAACCGACATAACATCAATAAAAAAAAAAAAAATATCAATAAAAATAAAACAACAACCAATCGGGGCTTGAGAAGACATGTTGGTCTTCCTTACCATTTTCATTTCAATTTAAAGTGACACTATAGTCACCCAGACCACTTCAGCTCAATTAAGTGGTCTGGGTGCCCGGTCCCTCGGGTTTTAACCCTTCAGATGCAAACATAGCAGTTTCAGAGAAACTGCTATGTTTATATTTTGGGTTAATCCAGCCTCTAGCCTCTTCCGGACAGCCACTAGAGGCGCATCTGCGATGCTGGAGGCATATTAAGAAATGCTTTCCTACTCGCCGCGCATGGGCATTTGGCCGCTGACGTCGGATGGGGGAGCTGACGTCAGCGGGGAGGAGAGGTCACCAGCACTGAGGGAGCCCGGCGCTGGAATAAGGTAAGCTGCTGATGGGGTTTTAACCCCTTCAGCGCCACGGGAGGGGGACCCTGAGGGTGGGAGCACCCTCAGGGCACTATAGTGTCAGGACAACCGCTTTGTTTTCTGACACTATAGTGATCCTTTAATTTTAAATATAATTTTCATTTGTATTCGAAAACGTGGTCGTCACTAACACTGCCCAAATGGGTCCCACTAATTGAGAAACAGCCGCATTCTCTGACAGTGCAATTAGGGGTATTTACAGGAACAATAAGGGTAGCCTAGGCAATGTATAATAACACCCTTTTATGCTCCTAAGCTTATAGATGTCTACACTGGTATCGAAGTTCCACTCTACTTGCAAGTTGCTTTTTCTCTCTCCTTGCTTTGTGGCCAAACCAGACGTTCATGTTTTGGTTCTATATTGCATATCATTTACTTTAATATGATGTTATGATTTTTTTATTTTATTAATATGATCCTCACGGTCGTTATACAATTATTGTACATTTTCTGATATGTAATTGAAGGTTTCATGATGCGACAAACTAAGATACTCTGTCTACTGTGCGATTTTCCTTGCAGACAAGAATCCTTGAGAAATGTGATCATATTTCTGTTGTACATTAGTTCTTATGCATTGCTTGCTGCATGTGTCATATCTCATGCTTACTTGTATGAAACTTTCGATATGTCTTTATTCATTTGTATGCTTTATTTTGAATAATAAACAACAAATTAAACACAAAAATAAAAAAACAACAGAGCAGCAGTAAAAATCAACCGACATTGCATCAATAAAATAAAAGGAACTGTCACCTAAATATTGCTTATACTGTGAATGTAGAGAATAAAAACATATTGAAAATGATATATCCCCCGACAGAATTGCCAACAGATACATAAATTAGGAGAAAAAACAAGTTTTAAATTGGTCTGTGATGTCTCTTGTTTTCTTAACACAATATATAGATAGATTGTTTTCAATAATTTTTATTCTCTACATTACCTACACCCCGACCTTTTTTCACTTACCATTTCCATAAATTTTACTCTTAATATTAGCAAAATGTTTGTAATTTATATAGTTGCTGTTAATTAAAATGTATACATTTTTGTCTGCCCCACCTCCCCTACCTCTCCTATACCCCAGGCATCTCTGCTCTTCCTCTAGCCCACGCTCTACATATGTCTCTTTGCAGTCCTTGTTAGATGCACACACAGACACACAGATACAAACAGTGACACACATGCAGATACACATAGGAAAAGGAAGCCACACTCATGTAAATACCTAGGTCAGACCTGCACAACTTGGTAGTTGGTAGGGGCCAAAATTTAAAAAAAATAAAAAATTATTCGGGAAGATAGGTTTTTAGCGCCTCACTTTCCAAGCATGGGCGGACTGACCGGTTGGGCACTTCGGACATGGTCCAAGGGCCCGGCCGGGAGGGGGGCCCGCCGCCAGGGCCGCCATCAGGGGGCCCGGCGGCAGGGCCGGATTGACCCACCGCGGCCGTGGCATCTGGGGACTGTGCACCAAGATGCCACCGGGTGGCCGGTCCGGTGGCACACTGAGGGGGCCGGCCGCAGTACATGCTGGAGCCGCCGGGCCGAGTGGCAGCCCCGCCGGTCCGGCGGCACTCCTGTCAGGCTGTCAGTAACGCTGAGGACGGAAGGAGGGAGGAGCATGTCTCTCTCTCATGCTCCTTTGCGGTTCCCACATCCTGTGCTGGGAATTGTGGGAACCGCAAAGGAGCATGAGAGAGAGACATGCTCCTCCCTCCTTCCATCCTCAGCGTTACTGACAGGACAGGAGTGCCGACGGACCAGCGGCTCCAGCATGTACCGCGGCCGGCCCCCTCAGTCTTCTGGTAAATGGGAGGGGGGAAATAAAACAGAGAGGGGGAATAGATAGAGAGACAGTGGGAGGGGAAGGAAAGAGACAGAGGGGGGGGAGTGAGTGACACAGGGAAAGGAGGAAGAAAGAGACGGGGGAGAGAGTGACACAGGGAAAGGAGGGAGAAAGAGACTTGGGGAAGAGTGAGACACAGGGGGAGAAAGAGGGGGAATAGAGAGATGGTGGAGGGGGGAAGAAGGGACAGAGGGGACGAGAGATGTGGGGTAAAGAGACACAGGGAAAGGGGGGAGAAAGAAACAGAGGGGACGAGACATGTGGGGTAGAGAGAGACACAGGGAAAGGGGGGAGAAAGAGACAGAGGGGACGAGAGATGTGGGGTAGAGAGAGACAAAGGGAAAGGGGGGAGAAAGAGAAAGAGGGGATGAGAGATGTGGGGTAGAGAGAGACACAGGGAAAAGGGGAAGAAAGAGACAGAGGGGACGAGAGACACAGGGAGAAAGAGAGAGACACGCAAGGGGAGGGGGAGAAAGAGGCAGAGGGGGAAGAGAGACTGGGAAGGAGAGGGGAGACATGGACGCAGAGGAGCAGTGAGGGGGAGAAAGAAACATACTGAGGGAATGGGGGAGACAAAAAAGGCACACAGAGGGGTTATATATATCATTGGCGGATCCCCCCAGCCGATCTCTCTCCCCGGTCTGCAGGCACCATGCGGGCAGCCGGCAGGGGAGGGAAGAAGAGAGGACCCGGGAGCTTAGTCTGCAGCTCCTCTGGGTCCTTCTCACGCGAGCACAGAGTTCACCCTCTCACGGGCTAGAGTTCACTCTCAACACTACGACCACCAGGGATTCCTGGTGGTCGCAGTAGTGAGAGTGAACTCTAGCCCCATACACACACTGCCCCCCCACACACACACCTTACACATTCACTCACTGCCCCCCATACACACACACTGTCCCCACACACACCATACACATTAACACACATTGCCTCACACACACACACATACACAGAGTAGATTCTTTCTAACACTCTCTAAAGGACACTGAGATAGCCTCTGCTATAAAGACCTCCCCTCCATGGCCCATTAGCCCTCAATTGTAGTCTCTACTGGGGCCTGGAGGCGACTGTTTCCATCAGAGGCTATCTAATGGACGCTGAGATGGCCTCTGCTAGAGAGACCCCCTTCCAAGCCTACTCCATTGTAGTCTCTAATGGGGCCTGGAGGGGATTCTTTCTAACACACTCTCTGAAGGACACTGAGAGAAAGACCCCCCTCCATGGCCCATTAGCCCTCAATTGTAGTCTCTACTGGGGCCTCCAGGGGATTATTGCACTTTTGTTCCTTGTGTCTAAAGATTGTGTAGGGTGTGGCTGGAGGCGGGGCAAGGGTGGGGCTTGCTGCAGAGCATGGGTGGGGCCTGTAAGGGGGCCCTTGATTTATTTTGCCCCTGGGCCCTGAGGGTTCTCAGTCAGCCCCTGGATCCAAGTAAAGGTATAATAAATTATTAAACTATTTTACAAATAAACCATATTATGAAAATTACTTTGCTAAGCATTATATGTTTGAAAAAATGTTTCAGGTTTTCTTACCGGGACATATTACAGCAATCAGTTTATCATACTCTAAAATTATGTTTGGAACCGGTTTTCAAAATATCTTACCCTCTGTGTCTCTTTGTCTCCGCCCCCCCAGCCTATGTCTCTTATTTGCCTCTTCCCCAGCCCCTCTGTGTCTCTTTATTCCCCAGTCCCTCTATGTATATATTTCTCTCCAAGCCCCTGCTATGTGTATTTGTCCCCTTCCCAACCCCAGCACCTTGTATTTGTCCCCCCCAGCCCCTCTTTGTCTCTGTGTCTCCCCAGCCCCTCTGGATGTCCACCATTAACTCTTTCAGTCGAAACGCGTCTGTTTCTTATATTGTTATATTTTATATATATTTTATTTTATTTTATGTTTACTAATAGGATACATTGATAAAGACTATTTCAGTCGAAACCCGTCTGTTTCTTATATTGTTATATTTTACACATATTATATTTTATTTTGCTTTTACTAATAAATTCATCTTGAGATACCTTTATTTTGCTGCTGTAGCTCCATTATCTCCCGTGCTCCCATAGGCCAAAGGGAACTAAAGATTACTTACCCATGGAGCAAGAGCAAGCCAGGATGTGTGCATTACAGAGTAATACACACAAGCTATAATTCATGTGAGTTTTATTTTGAACAATAATTAAAAAATCATGTACTCTAATAATAGTAATAATAATGAAAAATGTATACTATGAGCTTCGTAGGCCATTAAAGCGGCACTGTCATGGCCGAATCCCGATTTTTATTTATTTTTTTAACCCCCCCTCCCGACTCCACTACATCTAATTGACCTCCTAGTCATCCCAAAATGCCCCTAAGCCCCCCATATTACCTATTTTTTTATATTTATTTTCTGCCCCGACCTATATTCAGGGCGGATGTGTGGGTGTGTGGGTGGATGAAGTCCCTGTGGCACACGTCATCTGCCCACACTAGATAGCGCTGTGAGATTCCCGCACATGTCCAAGTGTTGGGCATGCGAACGGGATTTTTATCTATTCATTCATTCATCAGAATGTCAGACGAACAAACAAACACAGAATATCAGTGTTTGTTCAGTTTATTACAAGAAGGGAGCTACCGGCGCGCAGCTCACTCCTTGTAATATGTTAAGATAGAAGCAGCAGGGAGCAGTGCTCCCCGCCACTTTCTAAGCCCCCCCAGATCCCCCTTACTCTATGGGGGTCAATATGACCCCCCATAATAGCATAAGGGAGATTAAAATCTCCCGAATGCCTCTACTCGCTATACCGCGAGTAGGGGCATGTGTACTAAACAGTGAGCAGCCTGTGGCTGCTCACTGTAAAAAAAAAAACACACCTCCCCCCTCCCGTGCCGCGCAAGTGGGGGCTATTAAAATGAAGAGGAGACGTAGAGCCCCCCCTGCCCCCACCCCTGAGCGGCGGTTGGGGGCCCTAAAGGATAATGGGGGGGACCTATTGTCCTCCCTCCGGCCCCCACCCCTGAGAGGTGGGTGGGGGCCCTAAATGAGAATGTGGGGGCCCTAAAAAACAATAAGGGGGGGACATATTGTCCTCCCCCCGGCCCCCACCCCTGAGCCGTGGGTGGGGGCCCTAAATGAAAATCCCCCCCACCCAAGTAAATCCCACCATCCAAGTAATAGTCACTCCTCCCACCCAAATAAAAATAACCCCTTACCTACCCCCCTCACCCTAAAAATAGTTAAGGGGGAATAAAATAACACATTTCCTGTAAAAAAATAAAACTTACCATTTGATGTCTTCTTTTTTCTAAAATCTTCATTTTTCACACCCAAAAAAGGGCAAATAAAAACCATCATACCCGTCAAGCTTATAAAAAATAAAATAAAATACCAGAGCGCAAAAAAAAAAAAACCTGATGGAAAAGAAAAAACCTGACGCTAAAAAATTAATCCATCTTCATCCGGCAAGGGAACAGCGCATGCTGAGCTCCACAGGGTGGGGGCCCTAAATGAGAATGTGAGGGAGGACCTATTGTAAAGCCTTGCCCCACCCTGCAATTACGCTAAGAACACTCTGATTGGTTGGTTTAAGCCAATCAGAGTGCTCTGTGTCATTTTACACAGCGT
The DNA here is from genome assembly GCF_036172605.1 of Pelobates fuscus. Taxonomy (NCBI): domain Eukaryota; kingdom Metazoa; phylum Chordata; class Amphibia; order Anura; family Pelobatidae; genus Pelobates; species Pelobates fuscus. The sequence continues at coordinate 85,216,704 of NC_086321.1, forward strand.
GGGAAAGTTCTTTGGAATTTTCCCACACTGTGTAAAATGACACAGAGCACTCTGATTGGATGGATTTCAAGCCATCCAATCAGAGTGTTCTGAGTCATTTTACACAGCGTGGGAAAGTTCTTTGGAACTTTCCCACGCTGTGTAAAATGACACAGAGCACTCTCATTGGCTTAAACCAACCAATCAGAGAGTTCTTAGCCTAATTGCAGGGCGGGGCAAGGCTTTACAATAGGTCCCCCCTCACATTCTCATTTAGGGCCCCCACCCACCACTCAGGAGTGGGGGCTAGGTGGAGGGCAATAGGTCCCTCCCCCATTATCCTTTATGTTTTAAAGATAACTAGAGCAGACAGGAAGAAAATGAAGAACAGATCCTGAGAGAGGGACAAGAGGAATCGATTGGGGAAAGGTAAGTTCGGTATGACAGTGCCGCTTTAACCATGTCAAATCATTAACTATATGTCTCATCTGCAGTTCGTAGAATGAATATTAATATGCTGTAAAATGGAAATCAAGGAAATAGTTGGATTAGTTTATTGATTTCCCTCACATGATATGTTAGTACTACATACAATAAAGCACCATGTTTATCAGTATGTCCAGGAAAACATTTTGTCAAGTAGAAGAATTACGTACACAAAAGCCATTAAATATGATTATTGATGACATTCCACCATCTAGTGGCCATCCTGAATATTACATATATTACTGTTAACATTTAATTGAGGCGTACTTTACACTTAGAAACTTTTAAAAACTCTGATCCTTATTTTGTATTTTAGTAAGGTACATTAGACTTCACTAAGGAACCTAAAAGCTTAATTTTGAGGCTCCATGAGCCAATTTTGAAGTTTGTGCATTGTGTGGTATCTGTAAATAACAATAAAAAAAAAACACATTAGTCTTTAGACCAAACAAAGGCCTCAATTTAATATTACTGGATAAGTTTAGCAAATGATTTAATATTTTTGGATACACTTTTAACCCCTTAAGGACCAAACTTCTGGAATAAAAGGGAATCATGACATGTCACACAGGGGTTAAAATTATTTAAGATTATAACAAATATTTCAGTTTTGTTACATTTTGATATTTTTTTGATATACTGATACCTTTTTTTTTTTATTATTATTTTTTTTTTCGGACAAAGAAGAAAAACAAACAGGCTTGTAGCGCCCCAACAGCGTTGACAAGCATTGCATTAACATACAGGAATATACATTGCCAAGGCATGAGATAATTGCACATTTTTTAAACAAAAATAAACAAGCTGATAAATGTTACGCGTGTAAATTAAACAGGTTAGGTATACATGAGGGAGTCGCTTAGTGGTTATCTGAAGCAATCATGAGTAGGATCTAAGTTAGGCTTTGTCGTGAGGCCACTGTTTTAGAGATAGTATGATTAGTGAAACGCACATCTTAATCTAGGAACGTATGAGATGGTGTTAAACGCTGGCTATACACATTGCTGAACTAGTTGAGGACACAAAATGGGCGCTTGCGTTATAGGTAAGTGTCAACGGTGATAACGTCCCGCAGAGGAATAGTGGATTGAAACAAAACCCCACACCTGCTTGCAGAATAGTTTAACCTCACTCAGCCTATGTCCTCCAGGCTTCCAGCACAGTCCAGCCTGTTGTTGTTCCACCAGCGGGGTTTTGTGGGACTCCTTGAGCTGAGGTCATGGATAAGCTGAAATAGAGGCGGATGTCGTATCAGTACCATCGGGGGTCGTGTCTTATCTTGGCCAGCGCTGAATCTTGCTGTTCCTTGGCAAGGATTGTTCGCACATCGGTGCCTGATGCGCTTACATCAACGAGGTCGGGTATCTTATGTTCTTTCAGTGCTGGGGAGGTGGGTTGTCGAGTGGTTGGATGCATGGCATGTGCACGCTGGCCTCCTCACCAGTGTCCAGGCGACACGAAAGTGTAACTAGCCATTTAGCAAACAGGCTATCCAGCTCTTGCTTGAGAGAAGGTTCAAGGTTGCACGTTGCGTCCGCCATTATGGTTGCAGTGCGCGGGTTACTACTGGAACTCCCCACCCCTTCACAACTTAATGGTGCTGGGATATCCCTCACCGGCAGTAGAGGGGGAGAGAGGGTGGGGGAGACTTGAGGTTTCCTGTGCAGCAGCACGCTGAGCGATCGTCCACCTCCCTCGCATGAACTGTGAGTGGGCAACTTGTAGTCAGCTGCCGATATCGGTCAGGAGCATGAGTAAAGCTGTTACTGCCAGGTCCTTCCACCTTCAGGACAAGGCGGCAGTGAGATTTCAGTGTAGAGTTTCAAGAATTTTCGCTATTTTAGAGCTCTTGCACACGGAGCTCTTAAGACGTGCGACCGGTCGGCTCTGCAGTTAGGCTCCGCCCCATACTGATTTTTATATATGAAATTTTTTGATATTTTAATATTTTTTTTTAAAAAAAAACATATTTAAAATGACTATCTGGCATAATTTTTAATTTCTCTATTTTTGCTTCAGTGCATTTGCTTGGGTTCACCTTAACGTTAAAAGAGTAATCTAAACATGGGCCCCTTGCTCACTTTGTCTAGAGGGGTATCAGCATCATCTTGCTGACAAGGGCCAAAGGAAGATGGAATGATTGCCCAGGTTTTTTGTATCTCTTGTGCAGAGAGAACTTGCTAGCATTTCGGATCTGGACTTTCCTTATGGGCAGGATCAGTTCTATATGCACATAATATGGGTTCTTATAATGGCACACATGAGAAAATACCCTTTTTGAGACCTGATCAGAGACTAAGCAAGGTGCAGGCTTTTGAGTTTTCTAAAGTTTCTCTAATTATCATAATGCCTAAGCCATTTTGTTCTTCACAGTGTCTTGTAAAAATTCTTCTAATGAACAATGAATAAGTAGCAATAAAAGGCATTTGCAGACTCTGAAGTAAAAAAAAGTCTCATCCAATGTATCATTTTTTGAAAACTATATTCGTAACTTGCTATTGAGCCACCAGGATTTTTGAGGAGATAATAATAATAATTCATTGTGTTGACTGTAGTCGTGCTTTCAAAATCGGAACAATAAAATATCCATTTTATGTTTTATTTTAGGTTTTTAAAGAAGACTCTCTGAAGTCTCTTTCAAGTCCAGTTTGGTAAGTGTAATTATTATTTTTTTAATTACATAAAACGTCTCACTTTTTGTGTACTCTTATATAACACCTGATGGATAGAAATAGAGAGCTAGAGGCATGATAATATTTGTTTGAGTTCCCCATCCTCCCTCCCCGTGCAGCATCCAACTTATTACATTTCAGTAAGCACAGAGTGTTGTGCGTAAGGGTGCCACAGATTGACTGAGATCAGTCAACTGACAACTCTCAGTAATTCATTGTTGCCTGCCCCTGCGCAGCGGCACTCTATGGTTACTGAAAATAAAATTTTGGAAACAAGTTGACGCACTGGGTGGGAGCTAAGATTAGTGCTGTAGGATATTGCCAGGTTAAACAGTTCAAGAACATCGTAACCCAGAGGTAGGATTGTGGCGGGTGACAACATTGAGAAGAATTTCTTCTAGTCCCTGGAACGCCCTTGTATATAACATTTCACTACTGAAAATTATTAAACTTTGAATAGTCATAATTTAGGGTTGTGGAGGGAACTCTAAAATAATGTACAATGAAGTCACGGGACATCATATATCCTCCATTGTGTACTGTATATATAGTTTAAAATGTTATGTTAAGATCACTTGTAATTTGCTTTGAAATCATCACCAATAGTTTGATTCAGTATTTGTTTAATAAAATGATTTTATTTTAAAACAGTAAATAAAAAAATACAATATATATACATTAATATTTAAATATAACAATTTAACCATAATTAAATTATTCAGAAACTAAAGAACTAAAATGTTTGCTAAAATAATTAACAATGATGCATCTGTGAAACACAAACCTGCACAGTGTTCCCAAAAGGGGAGTGATGCACAAATAAGAGATTGTGTGCCAATGCCAAAACAGGAAATGGTACACATACAGTGTCTTACAAAAAGCCAACAGGGCTCGGAGGACACTGGACGATACCCCATATAGAATAGGTCCGGTGCGGGAAAGTGTTCATGGATCCACTTCACCGCACACAATGGAATTGGACGCCTATTCCTGGGTCCCAAGTGACCATAGACCCACAGAGTAAAAGCCCTGTAGGCTGTCTTCCTGTAGTCACTACAAGAGAATAAAGAAAAAAGATTTTTGTTTACAATTTTGATTTGATTTTAAGACATGAAAACATGAAAAGGAAGAACATCAGTAATAATAAAAAAATTGAATGTACTCTATATGTATGAAAAGTAATCGCTACATTACCTTTTCGTCACCTATCACCTATTTGTGAAGCAAAAATTCATAAAAATATAAACCATCATCACAAAATGTAGGACCATATTATTGTTAATCCTAATTGTCATTTGTGGAATCAAATATCACTTTTTAAGAATAAAGGTATTGTGTGCTTTGATGAGACAGGAGAGACAGTCTATTGGGCACATAAAGAAAGACTACAGCTGGAGTAGATATTAACCCCTTAAGGACACAACTTCTGGAATAAAAGGGAATCATGACGGAATATATCCGTCATCTGTCCTTAAGGGGTTAAAGGGATTCTACAGTGTCAAGAAAACAAAGCCATTTTACTGGCACTATAGAATCCTGGATTGCCCCCCTTCCACCCCCCATTACATGCCGCTGAAGGGGGTTAACTTGATAGCAATATAAAAACTATAAAAATGCTACTTTAAATTAGAAAAAGCCTGCAGAGACATGCTATAGACACCAGAACCACTTGAATAAGCTGGAGTGGTTCTGTTAACTATAGTATCCCATTAAAGCACACTATGGTATATAAATGTAAAATTAAATATTTTCAAATAACCTTTCCAGCATTTCTTCAGGCGACTTTATCCTCCGATTCCCAAAGCTGGCACCAAACCGGTAGAGACACAGTATGTGTTCCATGCTTACAATATCCTGCTGCAGGTCTTGTCCGCAGGAATAATTTCCTTCATTTTTTGAATCTCCCTGCAGCAGATAATCTGTAATCACAATAAAAGTTGTATTTTATTTTTCAAAATCAAATAGTTTACTGCAGTCATAAAAAGTTTAATTGTATATATTTATTTAATTATACGGTTATTCTGAGTACAATGAGAACTATATATTATAGCTCTATTTTATAAACTTTCTAAAAACATTTCACTTACCATTCTCTGTGTCTCCTCATCCTCGTACAGCTCATGACTGCTACTCGACATTTTTTATATAAAACTGTAAGTAGTAATTAAAATAAAAAAACATTAATTTGTTTGGTTATTTAACCCCTTAAGGACCGGCCTGTTTTTGCAATGTTTGTACGTTAAGGACCAGAGCAGTTTTAACACTTTTGTGGTGTTTGCGTTTAGCCATAATTTTCCGCTCTCTCATTTACGGTTCCCATACATGTTATATATTGTTTTTTTCAAGACAACTAGGGCTTTCTTTACATACCATTATTTGTATTATGTCATATATTGTATTTAAAAAAATTATAAAATATGGTGAAAAATTAAAAAAAAAACATGTTTTTGGACTTTTACTTGAAAAATCTTTTACTTATCTACAAAAGCTAATGAAAAAAACTGCTAAATAGATTCAAAATGTTGTCCCGAGTTTAAAAACACCCAGTGTTTACATGCTTTATTGCTTTTTTTTGCAAGTTATAGGCCTATAAATACAAGTAGGAAATTGCTGTTTCAATATATATATATTTTAAATGTATCAATAGTGACATTGTAACACCGTTATCTGTCATAAATCCCCGAAACACACCTAACATGTACATATTTTTTTAAAGTAGACAACCCAGGGTATTCAAAATGGGGTATGTCCAGTCTTTTTTAGTAGCCACCTAGTCACAAACACTGGCCAAAGTTAGCATTTATATTTGTTTGTGTGTTAAAAATGCAAAAAACGCTAACTTTGGCCGGTGTTTGTGACTAAGTGGCTACTAAAAAAGGCTGAACATAACCCATTTGCAATACCTTGGGTTGTCTTCTTTTGCAAATGGTATGCCATCATGGGGCTAATTCACATTCCTTGGCTACCATACACTCTCAAAGGCAACCTAACCAATCTGACAAATTTCAATAAAAAAAAAAATAGTAAAATTAAGCCTTATATTTGACCCTGTAACTTTCACAAACACTATAAAACCTCTACATGTGGGGTACTGTTATACTCAGGAGACTTCGCTGAACACAAATATTAGTGTATCAGAACAGTAAAATGTATCACAGCAATAATATCCTCAGTGAAAGTGCTGTATGTGTGTGAAAAATGCAAAAAACTTCACTTTCACTGACAATATCATCGCTGTGATATGTTTTACTGTTTTGAAACACTAATATTTGTACCCCCGTGTACAGGTTTTAGGGTGTCATAGAAAGTTACAGGGTTAAACACAGTGCTAGCAAATTAAATTATCTGGACTTTCGGCCTGGGTTGGCAGGCAGGTCCCTCAAATTGCAATCATTAAAATTACCTAATTAGGTAAAAATATTACATAAATACGCACGTAGAATTTTAATATATATACATATTTATATATTTGACGTCTACGTGTATATTTATGAAATTATTTATGTAATTATGTATATGGACATATGTATATTTCGTATTATTTTTATTTATTTATTTATACATAGATATATATATATCATTACATTCTAAGTGTATTTTGAAATAAATATATATATATCAATATCAAAATGCTGTTAGAATAAAATTGCATATATATATATATATATATATAATTTTTTTTAATTATTAAAAATTATTTTTATTTTTTGTTATTTATTTTTATTAACATATTATTTGTATTTTATAATAATATATATATACCATATATATAGTAATTATATATATTGTATATATTCGTGTGTAATTTAAATATAAGTGTATTTTTATATTAATATACGTATATATAAATATAAAAATACACTTTGTATGACATTATATATATGATACATATACATATATTATATATAGATATAATACATGTATATATATCATATATATATATATATATTTGTGTTAAGGGCTCATGATAGTACAGAAGATACAAACACTGATAAGTGTAGGATGGTATTAAAAGAGCAAGTCGGTTGTGGTGTGCCGGAACCGACGATGAGGTAGGCCTGTAAATAAAGAGGGCCCACCAAGAAGAAATGTAAAGAGAAAAGGAGTTAATAATGAGGAGTGGGTGGGAGGGTGATGCAGCGCTGACCTCGAACGATATGGAGCCAGGTAAGGGGTGTCCCTTAAGTAGGGAAGAGGTGTGTCATACGCCCCTCCCACAATTACAGGCCAAAAGGCCTTAATACTTGTGTTAAGGGCTCATGATAGTACAGAAGATACAAACACTGATAAGTGTAGGATGGTATTAAAAGAGCAAGTCGGTTGTGGTGTGCCGGAACCGACGATGAGGTAGGCCTGTAAATAAAGAGGGCAAAAGTAGAAAATCAAATTTATTACATACCAGCAATATACATACTTTAACCAGACATGTCTTGAAAGGCATTTCTTACTTCTTGTACCGGGTTAGGTATGTATCTAGAGTAAGCCGATGATTTCCAGCGCCCTAGAGACTTGATAACATGAACTGGAATGTTTGCACTGGATGCTGTGGAGGCCGCTCCTATGCGGAAGGAGTGGCCCGAATAGTTAGCTGATTTGAGGCCCAGCTGTGTAAGTAAAGACCTGACGTGTGTCATAAAGGTGGTGGTAGTGAGTACCGAACCTTGTAGACTGAAAGTGGTTGAGATGGTGGTTCGTTGTTATGCTGGGTATATGAGTCCAGTAGTTTGACGGGGCTCCACCTGTTGTGAGTAGGATAGTACTTAACCTCTACTGAAAGTGCATGTTGACTGGTTTCGGAGTGAGGCAGAGTCAAGATATAATAGTCCATGTGTTTTGTTAAGTGTGAATGAAGTAGGATGTGAGTGGACTGTGTTGTGCTGATGGCGGTAAATTCTCTTGGTCTCAAGAAACCCTAAACAAGGCTACGTATATGGCGGTTTTAACGATGAGGTTTGTGTTGTTGGCAAAGGGTTTAAATCTAGTGAATTGTATAAGTCTTTAAAAATATGGAAATCTATGGGTAGCCTCTGGGCCGTACGTGGGGGTTCGGATCTCTGAATACCCCTAAGGATGTTCTTAATTGGTGGAAGGACACTTGATTTGTCTGGTTGTAAAGTTAGCATGTGATGTTGGATGCCTGTCAGATATGGTTTGATTGTGTTGTATGATAGTTTGAGTTTGAGGTGGCAAAAAGAAGCAAAGCCCAACCAGGATGTCACGATGAAAGGTTGTAAGATGTTGTGTTCAGAAAGGAATCTTTAAATCAAATGAAAGCTCTATCGTAAGTTTCCCAGGTATTAGTAGACAGTGCTAATTGGGACAATGTTCTGCTATGTTGCATAATAGCATCTAGTCCATTACTAGATGGTGGAATAGTGGGGTGTTCGTGGCTGTGAGTGCGGCTGACGGGAGTATTTGACGAAAAGCCTGGAAATTAAAGCGAGACAAATTGTCAACAGCAGTGTTACATACACCTGGAACATGAATACAAAACAAGAGAAAATTATGACATGCAGCCAGCCAAGTGAGTTTCCTCAAGAATCTCATAATAGGCAGTGATTTGGATCGGCCTTGTTTATAATGTGACAAGTTACTTGGTTGTCTGAGTAGCAACGTACAGACGAACCTGCCCATAAATGCACCCATGCCACGGCAACCGTCACGATGGGATATATCTCAAACAGAGCTGAGGTAGTGGAAAAACCCTCCAGGTCCTGAACTTCTGAAGGCCAGCTGCCCCAAAGCCATTCGTTCCTGAAAAAATTGCTGCAAAACCTGTGGTAGACGCCGCGTCTGACCAAATGGTAGGTGAGGAGTCAGACAATTTTGGAAGGAACATGCTTTTACCATTCAAGGTGGTTAAACATTTTCTCCACATAATTACGCCTGCCGTGGCTTGGGTATCCAGGGGTGACCTGTGTCCATCATGTCTAAAAGTGGGAAACATGTAAAGGAGTTGTGAGATGAAAGCCCGGCCTTGAGGTATGATGCGAATGGCAAAATTCAGTGACCCAAGCAGAGACTGTAATTCTTGCGGTTGCAAGTACCGAGTTGTATGTAGAGATTATGTTGATCAGAATGTTTTCTACCTTGGGCGTGGCAGGCTAGCTTGCATGGTGGCTGAGTCTAGTATGATACCCAGGAATGTGATGAAGGTATCTGGTCCTTCAGTCTTGGTGGAGGAGACTGGGACACCCACCTGTTCGAATAGACTGATGGTTTCTTTTAGGCTACTGGGAGGGGAAATATTCTCCTCGACCAGTAAGAAATCATCCAGATAATGTATAACTGTAGGGCATCTGGCTATATTTAATAAAACCAGCATAGGGTTTCGGCGAATACGTCGAAAATGGCCGGACTACTTTGGAACCTAAATGTTAAACGTGAGCAAAATAGTAGTTCCCTGCCCACTTGATCCCATGCAGGTGACACAGTGTAGGGTGGATAGGCAGTAACTTGAAAGCATTGTGATATCAGTCTTACTGAGCCATGCTCCGGCCCCTGCCTGCATGATAGCCGTAATGGCGTGATCTATGGTGGAATATTGCAGTGAAAATTCCTCAGAGGGTATGAGGGAGTTCAGACTAGGAGTGGCAGAGGTGTGAGGTGTTGATAGATCAATGATAAGTCTCTGTTTGTGAGAAGATTTCCCCGTGACAATACCGATGGGGTTTGTCCGCCATGTGGTGAACGGAGGGGACTGGAAGGGCCCCCATAGGAAGTCCTCTGCCACTTCCTGGCTATGAGTGTCTCCACCGCTGTAGGGTTTGTTGTGCAGATTGTAAATTAGGACATTCCAGGATTCCGGAAGGCATGTGTATGAGGCCTGTGTGAATCCTTCTGATAGACCCGAGATAATGAATTCCACCAAATGTCTAGATGGATGATGTGGCAGTAATGTCGTAAGTACAGAAATGTTTATTGATGTTAAGTATAGTTTTGAGATACATTTTATTTGGACACAGATTTAGCATGTGCCCTGAAACAGATGGCTGGAGAAAGTGATTGCAACTCAACCAGTGCTGGAGGGGTCGCAGCGGCCGACCCAGCCATGGTAAGGGGTGTAGTGACCGATTCCCCAGGGGTGATACTGGCAGGCTAACTAGGCCTGAAAGGCGAAAAATTAATCTTGTTTTGTGACAGGTGAGGCCCTGCTAGTTGCCAAGTGGCTATGAGAGGCTCTGTCTATGAGTTGGCGCGAGGGGTTATTGAGGCCACCCGTCGTAGTGGCAGGAATCGTAGGCCTCTCGGTGATAGTAAAAGAAAACAGGGGGAGGGAGTGACAGGTGAGGCCCTCTCTATAATATTGCGAGGCGGCTAACTCACGTGTGGCCCGATGGCGTTTGCCTCCGAAACGTTGAGGCGGGGTGTTGGCCTCGCGGACCACTAAACGATAGGCAGAAATGCCAAGAAGGGAGGTACCTATTTGGGCCTATACCCCTAATTTGCCAGTACTCTATGGCCTAGAAGAATGAAACATGTGAACTACAACGTGAGCAGGCTTACGTACCTGGTAGTATCTATGCAGTTTTGAGATTCGACAGGTATGAAAACCTGGATAAACCTAAAAAGGGATAGAGTGAGAATGGATCCTGTGAGACCTGTGTAATCTGTATAGGCTGTGATTAGGACTTCTAGCAGTATGTGTGGGAGGTGTAAAATCTATGAGTATGATAGTGACATGACTGCCCATGCTTGGTGACAAGCGTTACGCTGAGTCCGATACCTGGCAGCAGGGGATTGGCCGTGTAATGTGTATATATGGAAGGTGATCAGATGATATGCATGTCACTAAACTGATCTGGGAATGCAAGGGACTTTTTAATGTGAAGTGACAATATGCAGAATCATAAATGTTGCTGTAAAGTGACGTATGAATGTATGAACCAGAACGTGTGATTCAAAAACCGAAAGTCTTGTGAGACGTATATGCCGTGTTCTTGAATACTCGTGTTACGTCGTCTGAGTGTGTCAAGAAAAGGCCTGAGTTTGTAAATGCCATGTGAAATGACAATCTATGCAGAAAATGTTGTAACGTGACGTATGAGTGGTTGAACCAATACGTGTGATTCAACCCGAAACCCTCTGTGGAAGGTAGGACCGTGTTCTTATATACTCGTGGTATATCGTATGAGTATGATAAGAAATGGCCTGAATAGTTAGTGCCATGTAATCGTAATGTACATGGTTGTAATAACATCATATCTCCATTATACTCTTTGAAAATAGGACCGTGTCCTTGAACTCGTGGTATGTCGTACGAGCATGACAGAAAAAGGAGCCGTAATGTAGGCTAACCATAACAGTAATATACATGTAATATCTGCATTGTAAAATAAAATAACTATTATTATTAAAACCATATATATATATATATAATAAGCAAACTGAAACAAAATAGACAACCTAAGATCGTGTAAAATAAGTATTTGAAAGTTTAACCGATTACTGTGCAGGAAACGTATGATTGGTTGGATCAGTACGTGTGATTCAACCCGAGTATGCATGAAAAGGAATTAAATCCTTGTGTCATGGTTAACAACAAAGAAATGAGGCCTGTAACGTAGGCTGATGTAATTGTAATGAAATGGATAATTATAAAAAAAAAAAAAAAAAAAAAAAAAAACTCCAGTAAGCGTGGGAGTCCAATGTCTATACAGAAATGTTAGCTGGTTTCATACCCTGATGTAATAAGTGATACCTTAAAAATAGCATGAAAATGGTCTGTCTATTTAACCAAGCAACTTTTTAACCAAATGTAAATGAAATGATGAAATGTAACTCACGAAAAAGATCCAGAGCAGAATAACCGAATCTTAGTATGAAGGGAAACAGAAGTTAGCATGAATAGCTTAACCGTATGCATTTTAATGTGAACAGCAATTGTGCATAGAATATACTATGAATAAGTGCCGACCAGAAAACACAAACCGAAATGACAATCGTTTAAATGAAGCAAGGTTGGTTTTTACATGAAATGCAATAATGTCTGAGAAGCTTGTAGTACACTGAATGACCGGTAGGGGTCAGTGTGTAGGCGAAAATGCAGTGGTTCGTTGGTTTGTACATGAAATGCGATAATGTCTAAGAAGCCTGTAGTACACCCAAAGACCGGTAGGGGGTTTAAACGAATGATATGCATGAACATGCAATGGTTTTAGAACAGACTTAGACAAAATGCAGCCGTAAAGTGAGGACCTGACCCGTGCATGGTGCCGTGGGACTGATGCCTGGCATAACGGGTAGGTTGACTTACAGTTTGTGAGTCACTTGGACACCATCCACGGCGATGGATTGAAGAAAGAAGGTGGTAGGCCGGAAAAGCCTGTGGCTGGATTCCTGACACAGCTCTGCTTAAAAAACCTCATGGAGTAATCAGGTAAAATGGCATCTGGATGACCCGGAAGTGGAAATGATGCAGCGCTGACCTCGAACGATATGGAGCCAGGTAAGGGGTGTCCCTTAAGTAGGGAAGAGGTGTGTCATACGCCCCTCCCACAATTACAGGCCAAAAGGCCTTAATACATATATATATATATATATATATACATATTATTTTTTTACACTGATTGCTATATTTTTTACTTTATTTTAACATTTTACAGATGCAGGGAGACTGCCTGTCAGCACAGACAGTCCCACTGCAGGCAGACACACAGACACCTATTGCGGTCATGTGATCGAGTGATCACATGGCCGTGGGGTCTTGATCTGCCGAGGGGAGACTGCCCGGGCAGACAGGCAGTCCCCCTGGACCGGGAGGAGCGCAGATCGCCGCCGGGGGACCGACGGCGATCAGATTGAAGTGTAAACAGGTATGTTTCTTAATGACGCCATTACGCCGCGCTAGACTGTTTGCCCTAGCTGATTGTCATGAGAGTGGAAGTCTACAAGTGCAACGAAAGAGGTTGGCATTCTGACCCTAAGCGAACTAGAACCAGCCCTTTGCAATAACATTGATGAACAGTCTGTAGTCACAGTACTATATATTTATATATACATATTTTTAAACAAAAGCACGGTGTGTGTGCTTATACATACAATATATACATGCTGTTGAAATTCCGTGAAAGGGGGTACACAGGATCAAGCCTGGAGTTCACACATTCACCCTGCTGAGGTACCAGCCACCAGCAACAGCTAAGTCTGTGCTAACATCATGGAAGCTCCTGCTAGAGGTATAATTGATGGTCTAGTCAGAGCCCGTGAGACCAGTGGTACGTCACATATTGGTTTCAATACCCTCAGCGGAGGCTTGAGTTCAATTGTTGCTTACATGAAGCAAAGCACCAGGGGCATCAACGCTCAATCGGTACCCTTCAGTACAGGTAGAGAATGACATAGATAAGCATTCACCATAGGCAGGATCTTCAGGTGCCAAATGCAAGACGACCATATCTGTTGAAAAGTAGTGAAAGGGGGTTCACAGGATCAAGCCTGGAGTTCACCCATTTTCCTTGCTGGGGTACCAGCCACCAGCACTTTCTGTGCTACAAAATGGAAGCTCCTTCTAGAGGTTAAAATAATGGTTTAGTCAGGGCCCGTGAGACCAGGGGTACGTCACATATGGGCTTCACCACACTCAGTGGAGGCATGATTTCAATCAATGCCTATATGAAGCAAAGTGCAGCTACGTGCTCATCTAGAGTGTTATAACACAAAACCTTTCAAGGCCTGAACTAGGAGTAATTCCAACAGACAAAAAGCATGTCAAGCTTAGTAAAGCCTGTATAGGATTGTAAGAGGATCTCAATGACCGTCTCAGGAATGCCTATACTAATATGGACTCCCGCATCAACACCAGAACTTGAGGATCCTGGTGTGTCAAGGGGCCTTGTAATAGGTCTGGACGTACTGGAATTTCCCTTGGAGGTTCCAGAATCATCTTATTCATCATAGGAATAAGGTCGACACGGTCTTCCACTGTCCATCAGACTAAAATTCTAAATTTGAGTCAGTGTATCCTGAACCTGAGCATTTTGGTCCTAGCATGTAGAAAATACTTTAGGACCTGGTAGTTCGAAGAAATGGCCATCAGATCCATGCAGGGTATCAGACAAATCTGCGTCAACCCAGAGGATACGTCGTGACATGGTTGCCAATCCACCTTGTCCACAGTTATTTGGCTCAAGCACACAGCCATTGTATTCTGAGCCCCTGGCTGTTCTTCTGTGCCCTGATCATTATGGGCTGGAATTCCATCAATATGTATCTGCGAGACCCATCTTGATAGATTGAGGATACAGTTGCATTGATATTTGAGCAAATTTGGACCCACTCGTTCTTCAGCAAGCCTCTGAAGTGAAGAAGAGCCTTGAAAATTACTCTTAATTCCATATAAAATGTATCACGTTTTTTTTAAAATGTATCACGGTTTTTAAAATATATCAGTTTTTAAAATATATCACAGTTTTAAATGCCACACAGCTTAAATGCAACACAGCTTAAATGCTTCCTAGTAAAAGCACAAACGCATAATGTACTACAATCTTAAAAATAAGGTACAGCTGTATAATGCACTAGTTTAAAGATATCAAAGCTTAAATGTATCACAGCATAAAAGCACAACTGCATAATGTACCACAGTAAAACAGGCAAATAAAGTAATGAAGATAAAAAAACATACATGTCCGTAAGTAAAGGGAGCAAATTGCTCACGTCCTAAGGGCTGTAGGACAGGAAAAAGACTGAGGACCTTAGGGATGGAGCCTCCTTTTAAAACCTTGGTGGTTTTCCTGTCCTATCGGCTGTAAGGGGAGGAGCTAACCCATGTGTATATGCTGCCATGATTAGCCAGGAAATATATATATGCATAGGCGTGCGCAGCCTATTGCATTAGGGTGTGCACCCTCAAGCACAAGCACACGCGGCGTGTATATATATATATATATATATATATATATATATATGTATATGTATGTATATATATACACATATATACACACACACACAAAGCTGTGTGTGTGCTGTGTGAGGGTGCTGTTAGTGTGATGTGTGTGTGCTGGTAGTGTACTATGTGGGTGAGGGTGTTTGTGTGTGCGTGCTTGTGAGGGTGCTGTGAATGTACTGTGTGTCAGGGTGCTGTTTGTGTGTGTGTGTGTGTGTGCACTTGTGAGGGTGCTGTAAATGTACTGTGTGTCAGGGTGCTGTTTGTGTGTGAGGGTACTGGTAGTGTTTTGTGTGTGTGTGTGTTAGGGTCCTGTTTGTTTTTGTGAGGGTGCTGTGTGTGTGGGTGCTGTATGTGTGTGTGGGTGCTGTATGTGTGTGTGGGTGCTGTATGTGTGTGGGTGCTGTATGTGTGTGGGCGCTGTGTGTGTGGGTGCTGTGTGTGTGTGGGTGCTGTGTGTGTGTGGGTGCGGTGTGTCTGTGGGTGCTGTGTGTCTGTGGGTGCTGTGTGTCTGTGGGTGCTGTGTGTCTGTGGGTGCTGTGTGTCTGTGGGTGCTGTGTATGTCTGTGGGTGTGCTGTGTATGTCTGTGGGTGTGCTGTGTATGTCTGTGGGTGTGCTGTGTATGTCTGTGGGTGCTGTGTATGTGTGTGGGTGCTGTGTATGTCTGTGGGTGCTGTGTGTGGGTGCTGTGTATGTCTGTGGGTGCTGTGTATGTCTGTGGGTGCTGTGTATGTGTGTGGGTGTGCTGTGTATGTGTGTGGGTGTGCTATGTATGTCTGTGGGTGTGCTGTGTATGTCTGTGGGTGCTGTGTATGTGTGTGGGTGCTGTGTATGTCTGTGGGTGCTGTGTGTGGGTGCTGTGTATGTCTGTGGGTGCTGTGTATGTGTGTGCTGTGTATGTGTGTGTGTGCTGTGTATGTGTGTGGGTGATTGTGGGGGGTGGAGGTGGGGGTACATTATTTAATATCCCCCCTCCCTTCTTACTTTATGTGGGGAGGGGGGATTCTTGTTCCTTGTCCCTGGTGGTCCAGTGGAGGTGGAGGCAGATTAGTTATCCCCCCTCCCTTCTTACCTTATGCCTGGGAGGGGGGATCCTGCTGCTGCTGCCGCCATCCTTCCCTGGTGGTCCAGAGGAGAGTGAACACTAGCCCCGCAGGGCTAGAGTTCACTCACGCGAGATCTGAGCGTTGCCGCGGCCTCTCCTGCCTCCCTCCCTGCATGTGAGCCGGGGAGGGGAGGCTGAGAGCAGAGCCGGCGCTCGGATAGCGCCGGCTCTGCATGAGCCGGCAGGGGGGATCCTGAGATCTCCCCTGCCGGTCTCAATACATAGGCGTGCCGCGGGGATTAGGGTGTGCCCAGGCACACCCGGCACACCCCGTGTGCACGCCTATGTATATATGAAACAGGGGGAGAGGCTGCACTCACCTGAACATGCATAAATTGCATGTTCAGGTGAGGGGCCAATTTATATATATATATATATATATAGTAAATGCACACAAAGAGTATTTACTGTGTATACATACACTATATGTATATATATATATTGCACACAGTGTATGTACTGTGAATACACACTATATATATATGTATAAATATATATCTATATAATATATACACACACATAATGTATACAAAAGAAAATGGTATAATGTTTTGTTTAAAAAAAACAAATAACTAGAAAAGCTAAAATTTCTGGGGAAATTGTGTGAAGTGTTTTTGCCTCCACCAGTAGTCTACAACTGGAGTGGGCGGAGTAACTGGGTGGAGTGGCTGGAGTAACTGTTGTGTGGTTGGAGTGGCTGGAGTAACTGTGGAAAGGTTGGACTGGGCAGAGTAACTTTATGGAGTGGGCAGAGTAACTGTGTGGAGTGTTTGGAGTGGGTAAAGATAGTGAACATTACTCTAACCAATTGATTGATCAAATTTTTAAATGAACAAACTAAAACAAATAGTTTAATGACATATTTTAAAAGGGAATCAAAAAACAGTTAATCCATTTGGGCCAATTTGGGAAACACTGGGAAAAATATTCCCTGATGCCTTGTTATTCAAACCTTTAACCAGAAGCCGGCCAAACTGTCACAAATTCAAAATTAGATTTCCAATAGGGCAGAGAAGAGCGGTTAAAAACAAACTGCTCCAAATTAATCACTTCACTGGTGGTTGCCATCTTCAAACGGTCGTACTTTAACAAAAAAAAGTATAAATCCTACAGCGAAGAGCTTTATATTGTGAGAATCACAAGACCCAGACCTATATTTTGATGCATAGTATGTCTCTGAAATATTAAAAATGAAGGCACAGTCGCAGTTTAGATATTGCCCTTCAAATTTGAGCTGGCTAGAGTGAAGTTTCAATGAATGTCAATGGACGGCGTGAGTTGCAAACAAATGGTCATATTGTGAAAACTATTAGGACTGTGGCTTAGCCGTGGACATTTTAGTGGCAGCAGGGATAGCTGAACGTTTTGCTATAAGTTTTGTGTAGGTGGGCTTGACAATGAGGGAGTGGTGGCAGTTTAGAAATCATGTCCTGATTTTTCAGCTCACACTCTAGCTTTTGTCAGCTCCCACTCTAGTTTTAAACATTTCACCATTCATTCCTATGGGACCAATTTCGCCACAAAAGCGACGATATTTTGTGAACCATTCGGCAAAACGTTCCACAAAGTAATAGCACACCAATCGGGAACAATTCGCACGTTTCGGTACATTACTGTCTATGTAGTGTAAAAACTGTGGGAGGAGTTAGGGTGGTAAATTTGGCTATAATAATAAGAATAATATATATGTGAGATAACAGTAAGTGGTCTTGCTATGCAAGAACACTTAATAAGCTGTAGTTGTTCTGGTTCTATAGTGTCCCTTTAAGGGTAAGACAAGCTTCTGAAGCTGTGTCCTTAAGGGGTTAAGGGTCCTTTAACCCCTTAACACCGCAGCCAAATGTACAAGTTGTGAACGAAACAAAACGTAAACAAAACCTGGCATTTGCGCTATATGTCTGTCCAACCGTAATTCACCTCTTTCATATTAAATGCACCCCCCCTTATTATATATCATTTTATTCAGGGGAAACAGGGCTTTCATTTAATATCAAATATTTAGCTATGAAACATAATTTAATATGAAAAAAATGGGAGAAAATAAGATTTTTTTTTATTTTTTTCGTTCTACATGACATTTTAACTGTTAATGTCATAATACTGTTTGCTTTTACTGCAATAAAATACACATATTTGTATTCAGCAAAGTCTCACGTGTAAAACAGTACCCCCTATGTACAGGTTTTATGGTGTTTTGGGAAGTTACAGGGTCAAATATAGCGTGTTACATTTGAAATTGAAATTCGCCAGATTGGTTACGTTGCCTTTGAGACTGTATAGTAGCCCAGGAAATAAATTTACACCCATAATGGCATACCATTTGCAATAGTAGACGACCCAAGGTATTGCAAATAAGCGATGTCCAGTCTTTTTTAGTAGCCATTTGGTCACAAACACTGGCCAAAGTTAGCGTTCGTATTTGTTTGTGTGTGAAAAATGCAAAAACGCCAATTTTGGCCAGTGTTTGTGACTAAGTGGCTACTAAAAAAGACTGGACATACCCCATTTGCAATACCTTTGGTTGTCTACTATTGCAAATGGTATGCCATCATAGGGGTAATTTTCATTCTTGGGCTACCATAGGGTCATAAAGGCAACGTAAGCAATCTGGCGAATTTTAATGTGAAAAAAATTAAACACAAGTATTATATTTGACGCTGTAATTTTTGAAAACACCATAAAACCTGTACATGAGGGGTACTGTTGTACTCAGGAGACTTCGCTGAACACAAATATTTGTGTTTCAAAACAGTAAAAAGTATTGCAGCAATAATATCGTCCCTGTAAGTGCTGTTTGTGCGTGAAAAATGCAAAAAACGTCACTTTTACTGGCGATATCATGGTTGTAATACATTTTACTGTTTTGAAACACTAATATTTGTGTTCAGCGAAGTCTCCCGAGTAAAACAGTACCCCCCATGTACAGGTTTTATGGTGTCTTGGAAAGTTATAGGGTTAAATATAGTGCTAGCAAATTAAATTCCCTATACTTTCGGCATGGGTGGTCAGGCAGGTCCCGCTAATTGTAATTAATTAGGATACCTAATTATGTAAAATTATTACATAAATATATGTGTAGAATTAATATATGTATATATATACATATGTGTATATATACGTATATATATATATATTTTTTTTTTAATATTTTTATTTATATATAGGTATATATATAGTGATATATACGTATATATTTATGTATATAGATATATATATTATTTCGTTCTACGTGTATTTTGATATAAATATATATATATTAATATCACAATACAGTTAGAACGAAATAAAACACATCTATATATTTTTTAATATTTTATTTTTAATTATTTATTTTATTTTATTTTTTTACGTATTTACATATTTATTTTTTTTATATTATTTATAAATATATATATAACAATAATTATATATATATTTAATCAGTATCAGTCTACGTGTAATTTGATATTAATATATATATATATATATATATATTAATATTTAAATACACGTCGTGTATGTGTAAATGTGTGTGTATGTGTATATATATATATATATACTTAGATCATATATATATAATATATATGATCTAAGTATATTTTATTTGTAACTGTCATTTTTTTTATTTCTTTTTTTAACTAATATTTTATTTTTTTTACAGGACAGGGGGCAGAGACAGTGTCAGCCAGTGATGTCACATCACTGGCTGACACACAGGATCAGTGATCACAGTGACTGCCTGTCACTGTGATCACCTCCTGCAGATTGGGTAATTGACCACAGGGGGGAGTGCCTGGGTGGTACAAGCACTCCCCCCTTCCAATCTGCAGGGGGATCACTGTGCCAGTTACATGTGTCAGCCAATAGGCTGACACATGTAACACTGATCGCAGTGACAGGCTGTCACTGCGATCAGAGCGCTCTGAGATCGCAGTGACAGCCTGTCACTGCGATCTCAGACCTAGCAGATCGCGGTCACTGACCCCAGGGGGACTGCCTGGGGGGCCAGGTAAGTCCCCCGACCGCGATCTGCAGAAGGGGAAAGCCGCCGGCCGCATGTGTCAGCCGATTTGAAATCGGCTGACACATGCTTAATACTGGTCGCAGTGACAGCCTGTCACTGCGATCAGAGACTGCAGATCGCGGTCACCGGCCACAGGGGGGGTTGCCTGGGGGGCCAGGCATCCCCCCCGACCGCGATCTGCAGCGGGCGATTAGCGCCGGCCACGTGGGCGGCCATTATGGCGAGGACGTACTATTACGCCCGCCGGCGTTTAGAGCCGGTTCCTGCAGGGCGTAATAGTACGTCCTCCGGATTTAAGGGGTTAAGTTAAGATTAAGCTGGCAAAAATACCCAACATTTCTAAACATATATATACACACAGTTGCAAGAAAAAGTATGTGAACCCTTTGTAATGATATGTATTTCTGCACAAATTTGTCATAAAATGTGATCTGATCATCATCTAAGTCACAACAATAGACAATCACAGTCTGCTTAAACTAATAACACACAAAGAATGAAATGTTGCCATGTTTTTTTTTGAACACACCATGTAAACAATCACAGTGCAGGTGGAAAAAGTACGTGAACCCCTAGACTAATGACATCTCCAAGAGCTAATTGGAGTGAGATGTCAGTCAACTGGAGTAGGGATCGACCGATATAGATTTTTTAGAGCCGATACCGATACCAATAAGCTGTGAATTTTCAGTCCGATAGCCGATCACATTTTATGAACAATTTGTGCAGAAATCCATATCATTCCAAAAGGTTCACATACTTTTTCTTGCAACTGTGTGTATATATATATATATTCTTCTATTCTTTTACCTAACGAGGCTGCTCTTTAAGTGAAGAGTAAACTGACAAAAATATCCTTTATATAACTCCACTCAGTGTTTTATAAAAACCATTCCTTATAACATGTTTTGTCCTATTCCACTGTATTATCTTATAAAGCACAATCAAACCCACCTTCTCTAGCAAGTCTCGTGTAACAGCACACAGATTAGGAGGATACGTTGGTGTGTCCTTCAGTATAGATTTGGTTATTGTATTGCTCGATTTATCACAGCAGAATGGGTTGTCTCCAGTAACCATATTATAGAGGATGACCCCGAATGACCACCAGTCGACGGAAGCATTGTACCTGTACTTTTTAAGCATCTACCAGAAAAATTAACATAATAAGCAAACTTGACACATAGGAAAATCTTCTATAGTAGCATATAGTTAATACAATATACTATATAGTAGGGGAGAAAATGGGAACAAGACAGGAAACTTTACAATGAATTGTAAATATTGCACACAATATATTGCTCACTTTTAACCCCTTCAGGACCGGCCTGTTTTTGCGATGTTTGTACGTTAAGGACCAGAGCAGTTTTAACACTTTTGTGGTGTTTGTGTTTAGCTGTAATTTTCCGCTCTCTCATTTACAGTTCCCATACAAGTTATATATTGTTTTTTTCAGGACAAAAGGGGCTTTCTTTACATACCATTATTTGTATTATGTCCAATATTGTATTTAAAAAAAAATAATAAAATATGGTGAAAAATTAAAAAAAAAAACATGTTTTTGGACTTTTACTTGAAAAATCTTTTGCTTATCTACAAAAGCTAATGAAAAAAACTGCTAAATAGATTCAAAATTTTGTCCCGAGTTTAAAAACACCCAGTGTTTACATGCTTTATTGCTTTTTTTTGCAAGTTATAGGCCTATAAATACAAGTAGGAAATTGCTGTTTCAATATATATATGTTTTAAATGTATCAATAGTGACCTTGTAACACCGTTATCTGTCATAAATCCCCGAAACACACCTAACATGTACATATTTTTTTAAAGTAGACAACCCAGGGTATTCAAAATTGGGTATGTCCAGTTTTTTTTAGTAGCCACTTAGTCACAAACACTGGCCAAAGTTAGCATTTATATTTGTTTGTGTGTTAAAAATGCAAGAAACGCTAACTTTGGCCGGTGTTTGTGACTAAGTGGCTACTAAAAAAGGCTGAACATACCCCATTTGCAATACCTTGGGTTGTCTTCTTTTGCAAATGGTATGCCATCATGGGGCTAATTCTCATTCCTTGGCTACCATACGCTCTCAAAGGCAACCTAACCAATCCGACAAATTTCAATAAAAAAAAAGTAAAATCAAGCCTTATATTTGACCCTGTAACTTTCACAAACACTATAAAACCTCTACATGTGGGGTACTGTTATACTCAGGAGACTTCGCTGAACACAAATATTAGTGTATCAGAACAGTAAAATGTATCACAGCAATAATATCCTCAGTGAAAGTGCTGTTTGTGTGTGAAAAATGCAAAAAACTTCACTTTCACTGACAATATCATCGCTGTGATATGTTTTACTGTTTTGAAACACTAATATTTGTGTTCAGCGAAGTCTCCCGAGTAAAACAGTACCCCCATGTACAGGTTTTAGGGTGTCATAGAAAGTTACAGGGTTAAACACAGTGCTAGCAAATTAAATTATCTGGACTTTCGGCCTGGGTTGGCAGGCAGGTCCCTCAAATTGCAATCATTAAAATTACTTAATTAGGTAAAAATATTACATAAATGCACATGTAGAATTTTAATATATATACATATTTATATATTTGACGTCTACGTGTATATTTATGAAATTATTTATGTAATTATGTATATGGACATATGTATATTTCGTATTGTTTTTATTTATTTATTTATACATAGATATATATATCATTACATTCTAAGTATATTTTGATATATATATATATATATATATATATATATATATATCAAAATACTGTTAGAATAAAATTGCATATATAAATATTTTTTATAATTATTAAAAATTATTTTTATTTTTTGTTATTTATTTTTATTAACATATTATTTGTATTTTATAATAATATATATATACCATATATATAGCAATTATATATATTGTATATATTCGTGTGTAATTTAAATATAAGTGTATTTTTATATTAATATACGTATATATAAATATAAAAATACACTTAATATGACATTATATATATGATACATATACATATATTATATATAGATATAATACATGTATATATATCATATATATATATACACATATTATTATTATTTTTTTACACTGATTTTACACTGGTTTTTTTTAACTTTATTTTTTTGATTTTTCACTTGCAGGGAGACTGCCTGTCAGCACAGACAGTCCCCCTGCAGGCAGATACACACACACCTATTGCGGTCATGTGATCGAGTGATCACATGGCCGTGGGGTCCTGATCTCCCGAAGGGGGACTGCCCGGGCAGACAGGCAACCCCCCTGGACCGGGTGGAGCACTGATCGCCGCCGTGGGACCGACGGCGATCAGGTAAGTAGCCCCAGACCGTTATGACGGTTCAGGACCGTCAGCGGTCGAAACGCACGTTTTACCGCTGACGGTCCTGAACCGTCAGAGGTCCTGAAAGGGTTAAACAGGCTTTTATTTTGTTTAAGTTCAAAGTAAACTCAATAAATGGACAGATTGTCTAGAACTGATGAATAGTTGGCCATTCAGTTGAGATAATATATAGCAAGGCACTAAGTAGAATTATTTTTTTTTTAATACAGGGAACTTAAATAAATGTTAATGAATAATAAAAGAAACAATAATTTCATTATTTTAATAAAAAATTATGGGATATTTTTTCTTTGGATAACGTTTCAGCAAATTCTCTCTTTCTTTACTCATACAGTGTATAGATCTATATCCTCTTCTTTTACACAACTTATGGCACAACTTATGTATGTGGCATTCAAATAGGATTTCCTAGGTATAAGTTGATTACTATGAAGAAACTGACCCCTTTGAACATATTTTAAGCCAGGGACTATGGCGCCACATACAGAATGATGTGTAATTGTTCCAAGCTAATTTCTTTATAAGTAAAGTTTCTAATTAACAGGATATTGCATTTGAAATGTATTCCTCACCTCAGGGGCAATGTATCCCGGTGTGCCAGCGTACTCTCTGCAAGTACTGCTGCCAAACATGTTTTCTACTGCCAAGCCAAAGTCGGCGATCTTAAGGTGACCCATGCCGTCCCATAAGATGTTTTCAGGCTTTAGGTCTCTGTAAGGAAGATATACCTTATAAATGAGTAATTAGTCTTCAATAATTAGAAACAAACTGTCACATATTTATTGCATGAAAGGACATAAAAGTTACAGTCTAGAACTGAGAGAATATATATATAATGAACTAATACAATAGATTACCGATGGATAATTCCATTCTTGTGTAGGTATTGTATTCCACACACCATTTCAGCAGCAAGAAATCTGAAAAAATGTATTAAAATAAATATTAGCCTTATTTCATTTTATAAACCAAAGCATACTGTGTTGATATACATTTTCTCAGCTGGATTTAATACTGCTCTTATCTCTCTTATAGTAAGATCTCAGATTTGAATGGTTTCCCTTTTTTATAATCTCTTAAATAATGCTTCTTATTTAGACACAGTGATACTTTTGACTGTGTATGAGGCTGATGTCCAGGTTAATGAACAAATAATATATTAAGGCATACTGCCTTATGATATATCTATTGCTTTTTCAGCATCTTCCTTGTTGCTTTGTATTTAAGAGAATTTAGAGAAGTCCTGAGGAACACTATATTCCAGGGAAAGTATTGTTAATTTATTTTGGTTCTATTTTGGTAATTCTAGAACTGTGTCCCGAGGAATTTAGTTGATTTCCAGTTGCAACCACACTCTTTTCCGATTTCGTCCTTTCTCCCACAGTTTTCCCTCATATGAAACGTTCTTATCTATGGTGTATTACATTCTTACAGAGTTATTCACTAAATTTAGAATTGCAGGGAGTTCAAAGTAAATTTGAGGTGAATTTCAACATTTAGGTCAAGAGAGACAAATTAGAGAAATTTTACAACCAATTGTGTTTTCAGTTTGGCTGATTTGGCCTTAAATTTGAAATTCCCTTTAGATACACTTTCAATTCCCACGTTAGTAAATATCCATGTTATTGATTTCCCATGGTCCTCTTTCAGTTACAGTTACATATTTTCAAAACTTACCTTGCGATGTCAATGTCCAGCTTCCCGTTCTTTTCAATCAATGCATCCAGATCACCTCCGTTCAAATATGGCATTACAAAGAACAGATGATCCTATTTGAAAAGAGAGATTAAACAAGATTAAAAGAAGATCTACTATAGCATGACTTTACCTTTCTAGTAATGAAAGGGTTGATGGAAAGCAAAGATGTTCTTACTTTAGTTTGGAAAGTGGCATGTGCTTCAGTGAGGAAGGGACATCCACCTGCAACCTCTAGCACTCTACGTTCTACGAGTGTGCTGTCCTCATCCTCTTCTAGCAGGTAACAAAGTACAATAATTTAATTTGGAAAGTGTCAATATTTAATAAAGAGAGTTGATCAGTATGTGCAGAGGAAACTGCCACATTCACATACTTCACCTCTTGGCTGCTTTTTGTTCTCTATCCCCACCATGTTTCTGCCTACATGTTCTAGACTTGGTGCAAATTGGAATGTGCAGCAAGGAGGTCACTTTGATAACTGACCAGATTTTAGGACAGAAAATGCAGCTGAAAACTATTCTTGGAGACTGAAGACTCTTTCCAGTTTTGCTATTTCGCCTAAAACTAATAATTCTTTGTATTTCTCCAGTTTCAGTTCGGTGAATAAACCACTAGAGGCTAGTTCATAATTTTGCTGCTACTTTTTAGTAACCAGCCACCACTCATTACCATGATTGTAGGTAATGCTAGTGAGTAGCGGCTGTTTACTGACATCAACATTTTATCAGTTAGTTACAGTTAGTTATTTTCTATGTGTTATTATCAGTTAGTTACAGTTAGTTATTTTCTATGTGTTATTATCAGTTAGTTACAGTTAGTTATTTTATATGTGTTATTATCAGTTAGTTACAGTTAGTTATTTTCTATGTGATTAATAATGCC
The DNA here is from genome assembly GCF_036172605.1 of Pelobates fuscus. Taxonomy (NCBI): domain Eukaryota; kingdom Metazoa; phylum Chordata; class Amphibia; order Anura; family Pelobatidae; genus Pelobates; species Pelobates fuscus. The sequence continues at coordinate 85,242,793 of NC_086321.1, forward strand.
AATAGGGCATTCTTCTCTGACTGAAGAAAAGGGTTGGAGAAACCATTTAAGCTCAAGAAACATTGATATATATTGCATGGCCTCCTCTTCCTACTTTTTATGAATGCCGCCCCTCTCTGCATCAACTTACTGAATTTGACCACTGCTGAACTATTTTGATGGCATATACAGGGCACCAGGGCAATGGAGAATCAGGGCCTTCTGACTTTTTGCTACCACTACTCTTCTGCCCCTTCTTTGTACGGCTCTCACAAAGACATTATGTGCATGCAGACTGCACCCAGAATGGCTGTGTGAGAGCCGCACAGTCATGACTGTCACACCCTCATGGCCCCAAAACATAGTCAGATTTACTTTTAACGGTTTAATCCACCCAAAACAGTGATTTAATAAAACACTATTTTTAGATGGAGTAACCCTTGCTGATATGCCCCCCTTCCCCTTAACCCCTTAAGGACTGAGCCAAATGATCAAAACAAAACGTAAACAAAACTTGGCATTTGCGTTATATGTCTGTCCAACCGTAATTCACCTCTTTCATATTAAATACACCCACATTTATTATATATGATTTTATTCAGGGGAAGCAGGGCTTTCATTTAACATCAAATATTTAGGTATGGAACATAATTTAATATGAATAAAATATAAAAAAATTGGAGAAAATTAGATTTTTTTTTAAATTTTCTTAGTTATACATGACATTTTAACTGTGAATGTCAAAATACTGTTTGCGTTTACTGCAATAAAAGACACATATTTGTATTCAACGATGCCTCACGTGTAAAACAGTACCCCCTATGTACAGGTTTTATGGTGTTTTGGGAAGTTACAGGGTCAAATATAGCATGTTACACTTTTCTGTTTTTTCACATTGAAATTCGCCAGATTGGTTGCGTTGCCTTTGAGACTGTATGGTAGCCCAGGAATGAGAATTACTATTTGCAATAGTAGACAACCCAAGGTATTGAAAATGGGGTATGTCCAGTCTTTTTAGTAGCCACTTGAAAAAAGTCCCTAGTGGACTGAAACGTTGACACTGTAATCAACTTTTTGAAGCTTGAATAAATGGCACATTTTTGGCAACAGTATCGAGTCCTGTGAGTGCACTTTCAACAAGCTATTTTTTATTTTTTACTTATGTATATAGATATATATTATTTATTATTTCGTTCTATGTGTATTTTGATATCAATATATATATATATATATATATATATATTAATGTCAAAATACAATTAGAACGAAATTACACACATATATATTTTTTTATTATTTATTTTTTCATTTTTATTTTTTAACGGATTTACATATTTTATTTTTTTATTATATATAAATATATATATAACTATATATATATTTAATCAATATCATTCTACGTGTGTTTTGATATTAATATATATATATTAATAGTAAAATACACTTAGACAGTGTATGTGTAAATGTGTATATATATATATACTTAGATCATATATATAATATATATATATATAAATCATCTTAATATATTTTATTTTTAACTGTAATGTATTTTATTTCTAACATTAAGGGGTTAAGAGGGGAGGAGAAGGGCAGAGACAGTGTCAGACAGTGATTTCACATGCCCCCCCAGACCGCGGTCTGCAGCAGGGTAATGCCGCCGGCCACGTTTAGAGCCAGTCCATTAAGGACGGCATAGAACGCCCTGCGGTCCTAAGGGGTTAAAAATAAAGAAATAAACTAATTCATTGACACACCTCCACTGTGTTTGCTGGCAACATTACAAGCAACGCCCCCACATGTGCAACCCTGGAAATATGTGCTTGGAGGCTACTTGTAATGTTACATATGTGGGTTGTTGCTTGTGATGTTGTGTTCCTGTATGGCAAACATTTTGAGTTAGAATTAATAGTTCTACCTATTTTACAGCGCTGCAGAATATGTTGGTGCTATAAAAGTAATTGTAATAACTGTGTCTGTGTAATGAGGCAGGGATCCCCTGGACTGTAAGGAAGGGGAGGCATGACTGCTGCCACACAGTAAGGGGTGTGGACTGATGGGATACAATTGTGGCAATATGGGGGACAGTATAAGTATGTATGCTAGGGGAGGGTACTCACCATTCCTGAAAGAAGGCTGGAACAGGTTTTTCCCTTTTGTTTCCCTTCTTTCCATATACTACACAAAAAAAAAAAAAAAAAAAAAAAAATTTCAGGAGATTTTATTATTGCCTTACCTGATTGTTGATTTTAAGATGGCTGCAGTGTCTAAGGATGCCCTGATTGGGATGCTGCAGGCTTACCGTTCGTCTCATGGAGCTGGCTCTCTGGCTGAAGTAATGGCCGGTTTACCCCAGGAGGTGAGAGGAGAGGACCTGCTGGATGCTGAGAGCCCATCGCTGGCGAGTGGTAGGAGGCCTAGGCGGTCTAGGCCTCCTACTCGTCTTTCTCCAAGCCCAGTGAGACGAGGTGGCGGTGAGGTGGCTGTTCCGGTCGGGAGAAGCACCAGGATCGTTGATGGCGTGGTGAGCGGTGGATCCCGGGCTGCCAGGAGGCGGCCGCGGGCTGCAATGATGTCGGTGAGTCGGGCCCAACATGGCGGAGCGCGGGAAGAGCGCTCGAGGAGTCCTCCTTCTCTTCCGGCCGCACCGGAAATGACGCGCTCACTCAGGATGGCGGGAAAGAGCGTGGTCGCGCCGGCAGTGACGGGCGGCGCGCGCGTGATGACGTCACGCGCGCAAGTGCCGCGAAACCCGGAAGTGGGGCAGAGGAACCCGGAAGTGGGGCAAAGTCGGCGCAGAGAGGCTCGGGAGAGCCAGGAAAGAGCCTCAATAGGTGAAGGAAGGCACCGGAGAGGCAATATGGCGGGGGGTCGGCCCCTGGCTGCTGAAGGACGTGGAGGAAGCAGCAGAATGGTCACTACCAGCAACCCATCTGGTAGTGGACCCAGCAACTGGCGGACCGGCCGGAGTACTGCTGACCCACAGGATTCGGAGTCTGGATCCCACGAATCAGATGACCAGGACCAGCAAGGAGATGGTGGCGACTGCCCTGGAGAGCGGGCTCACGTGGCAGCTCCTGTCAGCGGTGAGTTGGCCTGCGCTAGCGCTTGGGGTAGCCTAGCTGGGGGGTCACATCAGGAGCAAGGGAATTGTTGCGCCTGCTTAGAGAGGTAGTAGATAGGTTGCCTCCCGCTGCGCACAGTGAGACCCATAGGGAGGTGGTACCTAGGTTGCCACCCGCTGCGCACAGTGAGACACATAGGGGCCTGGGGGTGCAGGCCCCAGCAACGCCGGCATGGGGAGGGGTGTTCCGCCCTCCGCTACCTGGCTGTGAATTGTCTCCGTTGGGCATGCATGTCCCAGTAGAGACATGTGAAAAAATTTTAAAAGGAGAGTTTGTAGATTTTCTCTCACTGGTCCCTCCGGAGAAGGATTCTGTAGATAGGCCACGTCGTGGCGATCCCCAGGACACGGAGAAGAGCAAACAACTCCCACGGACATTTGGGAATTGGTTGCAAGGTTTTGCCGTGTTCGCTACTATCCTGACCAAGAGTTTTCCGGACCGGGCACCTGCCTTGTTCGGCTACCTAGACCTTATTTGGGGTGCATATAAGGTTTATGGTGGTCAGAGCTGGTACCGGTATGACCAGCAGTTCCGCCAAAAGATGGCGGCGTGTCCAGGGTTAGATTTTAGTACCCAGGATGGTAGCCTATGGCTGCTGATCATGACTCCCAGTCGTCCTTCCCCCTTTTCAGGAGCAGCCGGGGCTCCTTCAGGGGCACCGGCTGGTCCAAAGAAAGGAGTGTGCTGGCTCTTTAACGAGAGCCACTGCAGGTGGTACTCCTCCTGCCGTTTTAGGCATGAGTGCTCGCATTGTGGAGGGGCTCACCCCGCTATGCGGTGCTTTAAGAAGGCGAGGCAGCCTGTGCCTAAGGCGGGGGGGCGAGACGACGGGTCAAAGGGGGAAGACCCCAGTGAGCGTGGCAAGGATGTTGCCGTGGCTCGAGCTTTACCCTAGACACCACGACGCAGTGGTGCTGGGGGAAGGGTTTTCCGTGGGTTTTTGGATCCCTTTTGTTTTTTCCCCAGAGCCACGTTGGGCTGACAATCTCCGGTCAGTCAAGGGCAGGGAGCCCCTGTTGGGCGCAAAGTTGGCTAAGGAGACAGCGATGGGTCGCATGGCTGGGCCATTCGATTTTTCCCCTTTTTCTAACTTACGGGTCTCCCCTTTGGGACTTGTCCCAAAAAAGGAGGCTGGCTCTTTTCGGATGATTCATCACTTGTCCTACCCGGCTGGGAGTTCAGTGAATGATGACATTGACAGAGAGTTCAGCAGGGTCCGGTATGCCTCCTTTGATCGGGCGCTGTCGCTGGTTAGAAAAGCGGGAGTAGGGGCACTCATGGCAAAATCTGATATTGAATCGGCATTCCGGTTATTGCCGGTTCACCCGGAATGTTTTCACCTTCTGGGTTGTCAGTTTCAAGGGTCATATTTTTATGACATGTGCCTTCCCATGGGTTGTGCCATTTCCTGTTCCTATTTCGAAATGTTTGCTTCATTTTTGGAATGGGTAGTTGTTCAGTTCTCAGGTATTGCGTCAGTTACGCATTATCTCGATGATTTTTTGTTTGTGGGTCCTCGGGAGGGGGTGGAGTGTGCCCAGTTATTGTCGGCATTCCGGGCAGTGGCGCACAGGTTTGGTGTGCCGGTGGCGGAGCAGAAGACAGAGGGGCCGCTTACCAAATTGTCGTTTCTGGGTATCGAAATCGATTCAATTCGTATGATTTTTCGCCTTCCCGACGAAAAATTAGTGGTTCTGTTGAGGATGGTAGATCTGGTAAAAGGGGCTAGGAAGGTCCAGCTCAGAACGTTACAGGTGTTGCTGGGTCATCTAGCGTTCGCTTGTCGCGTTCTACCTATGGGTCGTGCTTTCTGTCGACGCCTGTCGTTGGCGACGGTTGGTATCAGGGAGCCACATCATTACATCAGAGTCACGGCCAAGCTGCGGGCTGACTTACAGGTATGGAGTTCCTTCCTAAGCAAATATAATGGGCGGTCGTGCTGGTTGCATGAAGCGGTGTCGAATTCAGAGCTGAATCTCTTCACTGATGCGTCTGGGTCAGTCGGTTTTGGGGCCTTTTTTAGGGGCAAGTGGTGTGCTGCGGCGTGGCCTCCAGAATGGCGTGAGTTACCTGTTATGCGTAACCTTACCTTCCTGGAGCTTTTTCCCATAGTAGTGGCCCTGGCATTGTGGGGTGAGAATCTGCGGGATCAGGTGGTGGTTTTTCACACGGACAATATGAGTGTTGTCCATGTGATTAACCGATCGTCTTCTGCGTCTCCTCCTGTTCTGGCTCTCTTGCGGCATCTGGTGTTGCTTAGTTTGCAATTTAATGTGTGGATGCAGGCCCGGCATGTACCGGGGGAGCTGAACGTGGTAGCTGACTCTCTTTCTCGGTTTCAGTGGGACCGGTTTCGGGAGTGGCTCCAGAGGCGGATCGCGAGGGTCTTCGCTGCCCTTCCTACTTATGGGACCTAATTTCGGAGGTTTGATGTCCTTGGTGTCGGACTCCTTGTCAGCTCCTACTTGGAAGGCATACAGGTCGGTATGGGTGGGTTGGTTGGCTTTGGTGGATGGGTCAGTGAGGCTGTCCTCTGAGGCGGCCCGGGTGGAGATCACTTTGAGGTACCTGGACGCGTTGCTCGCTGCTGGTAGGTCTTGTTCGGCGGCAGACAAGGCGTTGTCTGCCCTGTCTTTCCTGTTCCGGTTTCTGGGATGGAGGGACATCACCAGAGATTTTTGCTTACAGAGGGTTATGCGAGGTTGGAGGAGTCGGAGAGGTCCGGACCGACGTCGGCCGATCTCCTTCGATTTGCTGGGCCAATTGTTGACGGCTCTTCAGGCCGTCTGTGTATCACCAGGTGAGTGTCTGCTGTTTCAGGTGGCATTCTCCTTTTGCTTCTTTGGCGCGCTTAGAGTGGGGGAGCTGGTGGCCCCTTCCCGGCAGGCGACCCCCCCTTTACTGCTGTCGGATGTCCGCTGGTCTGACATGTTTGTGGACTTGCATATCCGTAGGTCTAAGACGGATCAGTCGGCAAGAGGCATGTGGTTGCGTGTGGGGAGTACTGGCGGGATGTTGTGCCCGGTGCGGCTGTTTGGCCAGTATCTGGCCATTCGTCCGTCGTCTGTGGCCTTGCTAGTTCATGCGGATGGGTCTCCATTGACGCGTTTTCAGTTTGCGTCAATGCTGGTTAAGGCGTTGCAGCATTGTGGTCTGGATCCAACTGGTTTCTCTCCTCATTCTTTTCGGATTGGTGCAGCCACTCAGGCTAGTGTGTTAGGATATTCGGGGTCTCAGGTGCAGCGATTGGGTAGATGGTCGCGTAGGTATCAGCTGTACGTGCGGCCTCATTTACTGTAACTTGTCTTTGTTTTAGGGTGTTCTTCCCGGTATGTTTGGATTGTAGGACACTCTTTCATCTATTGGGCTGCTCGCCGGGCAGAGTCTCGTTCATATGGCCGAAATTTGGGGATTCCAGACGAGTTAGCAAGGGTTCGTTGGAGGGGTATCCGGGGTCTGTCATGGTGCCAAATCTACCCGGAGTGCGTTTCTCTCAGCAGGTTTGTGTCTGGGTCTGTGGTAATTGTAATCCATGCAGGGGGGAATGACCTAGGGAGGGTAAGGACGGTGGATTTAATACACGATGTACGGCGGGACTTGGCTCGGTGCATGCAATTATTTGAAGAATGTTGTTTGGTGTGGTCAGAGATTGTCCCCCGTCCGTGCTGGCAAGCCTTGCCGCATGCAAAAGGGTTGGAAAAGGCCAGGCGTAAATTTAATGTTGCAATTTCCAGGTTTGTTCGCTGCCTTGGCGGTGTGTCGGTTCGACACACGGAGTTGGAAGGGGACAATCGGAGTTTAATGAGGGCTGATGGGGTTCACCTGAATCCGATTGGGCTGGATATACTTAATGTGGGTATCCAAGGTGGGATTGAAACGGCGCTGTCTGCGGGGGGCGCGATGCCGACAAATGGAGATCAGGGTCGGCACCGCGGTGGCGGAGGTCCTGGCCAGCGCAAGTAATGCAAGACAAGGCTTTGGGGAGTCGCAGCTGCCAGGGCTGATGGCAGAAGGCAGACTGTACGGACTCTTGGAATTATCCAGTATATCTGTCTGTTGGGTAGTCACCCCAACAGCCGACAGGTGGTGATAAAGCTGGCTGAGTTGATATGTTGGTATAATAAAGCTGTGGCCGTTGCCCTTATCCAATACTCAGGTGTCTTGTCGTTATTGGGGGGGGCAACGGGTATGTAAGTGGTCTGCAGTCATGTATGAAGTATTGTATGTGTGGGGATGCTGCTTATGATGTATTTGTAAGGAGCATGCATGTGGTTTTGCATTAGTGGGGATGCTGCTTGTGATATTTTGCATATACACGAGGCTCCTTGTGGGTTTGTGTGTGTGAATGAGGATTTTCGCAGTGCAGTATGTGAGTGGAAAGGGCCTTTAGTGTGTGTGTTGATTAGGGGCTGTTGTATCACTGTGGAGATAAAGGCTTTATGAGCCGCAGTGGGGATAGGAACTGTAGTATGTGCATCGGAACACATGGGGACATAAGGGTTTAGGGGGTGCAGGGGCTATTGAGGGTGTAGAAAGGATAGGTACTGTAGTGGGTGATGGAAGTGATATGGTCTGTAGCAGGCGAAGGGGGTACAAGGGCTGTAGCTGGTGCAGAGAGGGCAGAGAGGGCAGAGGGACTGTAGCGGGAGCAGGGGGATAGGTGCAGTTGTGGGTGAACAGAGATTGGGTGCATTAGTGGGTGCAAGAAGCCAAGAAGCACTCTGAAAGCACAGGAGAGGAGAGAGCAGGAAGTGATGTCACTTCCCATCCCCAGCCCCCGCCTCTTCCCCTGACACAGAGCAATTCAGATGAGATCATGGTGGAGACATGGCACAGAGAGAGCAGGTGTACTGCCAGTTCTCACTGAGAATGGTTACAATGAGAGAGAGCAGGTGTACTGCCAGTTCTCACTGAGAATGGTTACAATGAGAGAGAGCAGGTGTACTGGCAGTTCTCACTGAGAATGGTTACAATGAGAGAGAGCAGGTGTACTGCCAGTTCTCACTGAGAATGGTTAAAATGAGAGAGAGCAGGTGTACTGCCAGTTCTCACTGAGAATGGTTACAATGAGAGAGAGCAGGTGTACTGCCAGTTCTCACTGAGAATGGTTACAATGAGAGAGAGCAGGTGTACTGCCAGTTCTCACTGAGAATGGTTACAATGAGAGAGAGCAGGTGTACTGCCAGTTCTCACTGAGAATGGTTAAAATGAGAGAGAGCAGGTGTACTGCCAGTTCTCACTGAGAATGGTTACAATGAGAGAGAGCAGGTGTACTGCCAGTTCTCACTGAGAATGGTGTGGGGGGGTCATTTACACTGAGATAGGTTGCAGGAGCCCTGCTGCCTGTGGCTGCAATGTATGTGCACATTTTTACCTCTCTAGGTCTCCCCACTCAGACAGAGCTTGGCTGGTTATCCATACCCCTAACAGTCAGGCAGCATCTGTGTGAGATGAAAACAAAGACACATTGCATCTGGTGACATTGCTGGGTGGTTCAGGAAGATCATATGATCATCCCAAATAGCACACAGCATTCCCCACAAACCCCTCCCACCCCCCCCCCACACACACACATAGCATCCCCACCCCCAGGTGTTGGTACAATATGCAAACATATCATTCACAAAACAGCTCCATTAAAATTGTGGATGAATATGTAATTACTGGCTAGGAAAATTATGTATTTTAATGTATACAAAAAATGTTCATCTTAAACAGTCTTAAAGGGACACTAGGTACCCAGACCACTTCAGCTAATTGAAGTGGTCTGGGTGCTGTGTCCCTATTGCAATTAATGCTGCAATGTAAAAAAATTGCAGTTCCAGAGAACTGCAATGTTTAAAATGCAGCTCTAATTCTGTATGCAGCCACTGAAGGCGGTTTCGAAATTGAAACTGACCTTATATGATGCTGGACGTACTCTCGCTCTGCATGAGGACCTCCAGTGGCAGATTTTCCCCATAGAAAATCATTGAAGGGGGGGGGGGGGGGGGGCTATTAAACCTATAGTGCCAGGAAAACAGCTTTGTTTTCCTGGCACTATAGGATCCCTTTAAATATGTACTTGAGTCTGGGATTGAAATGAATGATAGGGTTCACTCTAGAGGAGAGACAAATAACTAAAATAGTTTGGACATTTGAATATGTTATGTAAGTAGAAGTCTGGTAATCTGTAATAAAAAGACAGATCACAAAAATGATTACTTCAATAAAAAACTAAATTCTAGTATAAACTTTGCATACTTTTCCATAGGAACCTGTTCCTAAGACTCGATGAAATGTAAGTCTGTCTAACGAAATTGCAGATGTAACTGGAGGCTCATTACATGTTCCTGTTGTAAATAAAAATAGATAATATTTTATAATCACATAAGAAGATTTCTTGAACACGTTTTCAACAAATTAGCACTTGGCTAATTGGCTCTGAACTCCGGGGGGCGGCATAGCACGTCCACGCCATCCTTTTTACTTACCCGGTCGCCGGCGATCGCGGTGCGGGGACTCACCTGGCAACGTAGGGAGTCCCCCTCCATTAGTTTCAGCCCCCCTGGGCCATGTGATCGCAAGCTCCTTGCGAGGACCTCGCAATCACATGGATGGCATAGCTGTCCAATAGAGTGCCACCAGGGGGAGTACCTGTAATGACAAGTACTCCCCCTGCTGCCTGAAAAAAAAGTTAATACATGTTAAAACAGTTTAGAATTAAAATATATATACTTAGATCATATATTTATACATTTATACAATATATACATAGATATATATTTATATATTATATATATATATATATTAAAATCAAAATACACGTAGAATGATATTGATTAAATATATAACTTCCCAAAACACCATAAAACCTGTACATAGGGGATACTGTTTTACACGTGAGGCATCGCTGAATACAAATATGTGTATTTTATTGCAGTAAAAGCAAACAGTAGAACTAATTTGTTTTAATTTGTATTTTATCACATTTTTTTATATTTTATTCATATTAAATTATGTTTCCTACCTCAATATTTGATGTTAAATGAAAGCCCTGTTTCCCCTGAATAAAATTATATATGATAAGTGTGGGTGCACATAATATGAAAGAGGCGAATTACGCCTGAACAGACATACAGCGCAAATTCACGTTTTTGTTTACGTTTTGTTTTGATCACAACGTGTACATTTGGCTCAGTCCTTAAGGGGTTAATTTAGGAGTATAGAACGTGAAAAACAACATTTTGACACCTACCTTCAAAGAAACCTCAGGTGTGCCAAAACATTTCATCCCTTAGTATATCCTGCAGTCAATTTCTTTCCCAGGTAAACAGCGGACACAAACTGGGCATCCACCTGATCTAAAATAAAACACGATTAATCACACCAGGCAACCTTAATCCATTGCTCCGTGGTCCATTTCTGATGTTTTTTTTTATTTTATTTTTTTAATGTACCAACAAATCTGTTGATTTATTGTTGAAAAATATACATGAGTAGAGGTAAACATACTATAACATAGCAAGGCAATAAAGACTATCATGCCAAGATCCTACAGTCAATTAGTACCAGGGGGAACAGAAAAATATAACAAAAAATCTATATGGTGACTGAACACGTGTTTTGGCCACTAAACGGTGCTTCCAAAGAAGAAACCTGTATTCCTTCATCGTGTCAAGATACCTGCTCCTTCTGTGTTATGATTTTGCACTAGCTTTTCTTTAAATGTGTTATGTTCCTTTCAATTTTATCTGTGTTGTGTCCTTTTTTTAATAAAACGGGTTATAGCAGAGGAGTACATGTCAGGTAGATAGTTGTAACATACGGTATAACCTTGAGCATATCAGCCTCTTTAAAAAAAACATTTTTATATTAACCCCTTAAGGACCGGACTCTTTTTGCGATGTTGTACATTTGCGACCAGGCATCTTTTTGACACTTTTGTGGTGTTTGTGTTTAGCTGTAGTTTTCCGCTCTCTCATTTACTGTTCCCATACAAATTATATATTGTTTTTTTCAGGACAAAAGGGGCTTTCTTTACATACCATTATTTATATAATCTCATGTAATTTAATTTTAAAAAAATGAAAAAATATGATAAAAAATTGAAAAAATACATGTTTTTTTGACTTTTATGTGAAAAATCTTTTACTCATCTACAAAAGCGAATGAAAAAAAACTGCTAAATAGATTCAAAATGTTGTCCTGAGTTTAAAAATACCCAGTGTTTACATGCTTTTTGCTATTTTTTTGCATGTTATAGGGCTATAAGTACAAGTAGGATATTGCGGTTTCAAAACATACATTTTTAAAATGTATCAATAGTGGCATTGTAACACTATTATCTGTCATAAATCTCTGAATACCACCCCACATGTACATATTTTTTTTAAAGTAGACAACCCAAGGTATTCAATATGGGGTATGTCCAGACTTTTTTAGTAGCCACTTAGTCGCAAACACTGGCCAAAGTTAGCGTTCATATTTGTTTGTGTGTGGAAAAAGTAAAAAACTAAATTGAACGCTAATTTTGGCCAGTGTTTGTGACTAAGTGGCTACTAAAAAAGACTGGACATACACCATTTGCAATACATTGGGTTGTCTTCTTTTGCAAATGGTATGCAATCATGGGGGTAATTCTCATTCCTCGGCTACCATAAGCTCTCAAAGGCAACGTAACCAACCTGGCCATTTTCAATGTAAAAATATTTGACCTATATATTTGACCCTGTAACTTTAAAAAACGCTATAAAACCTGTACATGGGGGGTACTGTTATACTCAGGAGACTTTGCTGAACACAAATATTAGTGTTTCAAAACTGGAAAATGTATCACAACAATTATATCATCAGTAAAAGTGCTGTTTGTGTGTGAAAAATGCAAAAAAAGTCACTTTCACTGACAATATCATCGCTGTGATATGATTTACTGTTTTGAATCACTAATATTTGTGTTCAGCGAAGTCTCCTGAGTATAACAGTACCCCCCATGTACAGGTTTTATGGTGTCGTAGAACGTTACAGGGTAAAATACAGTGCTAACAAATTAAATTCTCTGGACTTTCGACCTGGGTTGGCAGGCAGGTCCCTTAAATTGCAATCAATAAAATTACTTAATTATGTAAAAATATTACATAAATACACATGTAGAATTTAAATATATATGCATATTTATATATTTGAAGTCTACGTGTATATTTATATAATTATTTATGTAATTTTGTATATGGACATATGTATATTTCGGATTCGTTTTATTTATTTATATATACATAGATATATATACAATTTCATTCTAAGTGTATTTTGATATAAATATATATATATTAATATCAAAATACAGTTAGAATACAATTTCATATAGAATTTTTTTTTAAAATTTTTATTATTATTTTTACATTTTTTTATTTAATTTAAATTACTTATTATTTGTATTTTATAATAATATATATATACAATATATATAGTTATTATATATATTATATATATATACACGTGTGTAATTTAATTATAAGTGTATTTTTATATTAATATATGTACATATTAAGATAAAAATACACTTAGTATGACATTATATATATGATATATAGACGTATATTATATATATTATATATATATATAATATACGTCTATATATAATATATATATATATATACACATATATAATTATTATTTTTATTTATTAACTTTAATTTTTTTTAGGATTTTACACATGCAGGGAGACTGCCTGTCAGCACAGACAGTCCCCCTGCAGGCAGACACTAGGACACCTATTGTGACCATGTGGTCTCCCTGTTGGGCGATCACATGGCCACAGGGGTCCTAATCCGCCATGGGGAGACTGTCTAGGCTGCAGGCAGTCTCCCCACACCGGGACCAACGCCGATCGCCGCCGGGGGAACGACGGCGATCGGGTAAGTACATTGGACCGTTAGGACGTAAATCTTTTACTCATCTACAAAAGCGAATGAAAAAAAACTGCTAAATAGATTCAAAATGTTGTCCTGAGTTTAAAAATACCCAGTGTTTACATGCTTTTTGCTATTTTTTTGCATGTTATAGGGCTATAAGTACAAGTAGGATATTGCGGTTTCAAAACATACATTTTTAAAATGTATCAATAGTGGCATTGTAACACTATTATCTGTCATAAATCTCTGAATACCACCCCACATGTACATATTTTTTTTAAAGTAGACAACCCAAGGTATTCAATATGGGGTATGTCCAGACTTTTTTAGTAGCCACTTAGTCGCAAACACTGGCCAAAGTTAGCGTTCATATTTGTTTGTGTGTGGAAAAAGTAAAAAACTAAATTGAACGCTAATTTTGGCCAGTGTTTGTGACTAAGTGGCTACTAAAAAAGACTGGACATACACCATTTGCAATACATTGGGTTGTCTTCTTTTGCAAATGGTATGCAATCATGGGGGTAATTCTCATTCCTCGGCTACCATAAGCTCTCAAAGGCAACGTAACCAACCTGGCCATTTTCAATGTAAAAATATTTGACCTATATATTTGACCCTGTAACTTTAAAAAACGCTATAAAACCTGTACATGGGGGGTACTGTTATACTCAGGAGACTTTGCTGAACACAAATATTAGTGTTTCAAAACTGGAAAATGTATCACAACAATTATATCATCAGTAAAAGTGCTGTTTGTGTGTGAAAAATGCAAAAAAAGTCACTTTCACTGACAATATCATCGCTGTGATATGATTTACTGTTTTGAATCACTAATATTTGTGTTCAGCGAAGTCTCCTGAGTATAACAGTACCCCCCATGTACAGGTTTTATGGTGTCGTAGAACGTTACAGGGTAAAATACAGTGCTAACAAATTAAATTCTCTGGACTTTCGACCTGGGTTGGCAGGCAGGTCCCTTAAATTGCAATCAATAAAATTACTTAATTATGTAAAAATATTACATAAATACACATGTAGAATTTAAATATATATGCATATTTATATATTTGAAGTCTACGTGTATATTTATATAATTATTTATGTAATTTTGTATATGGACATATGTATATTTCGGATTCGTTTTATTTATTTATATATACATAGATATATATACAATTTCATTCTAAGTGTATTTTGATATAAATATATATATATTAATATCAAAATACAGTTAGAATACAATTTCATATAGAATTTTTTTTTAAAATTTTTATTATTATTTTTACATTTTTTTATTTAATTTAAATTACTTATTATTTGTATTTTATAATAATATATATATACAATATATATAGTTATTATATATATTATATATATATACACGTGTGTAATTTAATTATAAGTGTATTTTTATATTAATATATGTACATATTAAGATAAAAATACACTTAGTATGACATTATATATATGATATATAGACGTATATTATATATATTATATATATATATAATATACGTCTATATATAATATATATATATATACACATATATAATTATTATTTTTATTTATTAACTTTAATTTTTTTTAGGATTTTACACATGCAGGGAGACTGCCTGTCAGCACAGACAGTCCCCCTGCAGGCAGACACTAGGACACCTATTGTGACCATGTGGTCTCCCTGTTGGGCGATCACATGGCCACAGGGGTCCTAATCCGCCATGGGGAGACTGTCTAGGCTGCAGGCAGTCTCCCCACACCGGGACCAACGCCGATCGCCGCCGGGGGAACGACGGCGATCGGGTAAGTACATTGGACCGTTAGGACGGTTCAGGACCGTCAGCGGTCGGCAAGGCAAAAATGCCGATGACGGTCCTGAACCGTCCTCGGTCCTTAAGGGGTTAAACAGATGGCACTAGACTGAGTAAATGATGAGAGAATTAATAGAGGTTAACCATGCTAAACACCGGGTACGTCAGGCTAGGTATGCATGTGAAGATTCTAAGATAATATACATGTTAAACTAATTTTGACTACCTAGGTGATGTCCAGTTAAACAGAACTAAACATGCTAAAGACAGGGTTTATCAAGCTAGGTGTACTATAGCATAAACAATATTG
This sequence comes from Pelobates fuscus, assembly GCF_036172605.1. NCBI lineage: Eukaryota > Metazoa > Chordata > Amphibia > Anura > Pelobatidae > Pelobates > Pelobates fuscus. The sequence continues at coordinate 85,257,908 of NC_086321.1, forward strand.
CAAAGCGCTACGGAATCTGTTGGCGTTATATAAATGGAGATAATGATAAACATGTCAACGTAAGTTTACAAGAGTGGCTAACTAGATACCTAAGTGTGCATTTTATAGTCATGCATCAGACATATATAATATGAAGAAAAGTATATTTGTCTGGACTGAAGTTGAGATCTGCAGCAGGTTGCTCTACCCGTTAAGTCCTCTCTATGCATGCTTATGGTATGAAGCTGATAGGCTAGTGGCAAATCTTAGAGAGGGTAAGTTTAACCCCTTAAGGACCAAACTTCTGGAATAAAAGGGAATCATGACATGTCACACATGTCATGTGTCCTTAAGGGGTTAAACCACCGGGGCCATTTTGGTTGGTAGGTGGCCTCTAGGCTAGTATATATGCATTAATGGCTGTATAAAGTAGCTTAACCAGGGGGGTGGGATAGTTGCAGAGTAGTGTCACATTGTTTTTGAAATAAAGTAAGATAATAGGGCAACAGGCTGAAATAAAACATAACAGTTGTAGTAGATGGTATTCACAGCTGATGCTGGATCTCAGCCATTTGGTGCGACATCCTTCCAAGTTAACTTGGTTTTCAGCCGATTCCATGGAGTGGTAGTCCCTTCATACCCCATGAAAGTCCATGCCATGGCAGTGTGGCACCACCGCACCTGCTTCGCCCTTCCAGTTTCCATGTCTGTGAGGGCTAGGGACGAGTTCCTGCTGCCAAAGTGTGGGTCTGGACCTTGCGTATTCAGCCCAAGGCCTTGGTGGGAGCCTGTGCCCGAAATTCATTTATCCCATCAGCAGGATCATGGGCCAATGGGGTTACCAATTGCCGGACAGCCCCTTGGGTGTATGGACGGCGGTGGGGGTTTACCTCACATTGGGCCCCCAGCTTGCAAGAAGAGCGGGCAGGGAGTCCAGCATCACTACTCCTTTGTGCTGCATGGGATGTGGGCAGGTGTGTGCCATCCCGCTGGCAGGCCTGAGGCTGTTTTTAGGGATTGTCTCCCAGTGCATGATTGTGCTGTTGAGTAGCCGTAGGTGATATCCCCTGTGATCGATTATCCAAAAGCTCTGGCAGACAGCCTTGAATCTGTCATTAAAGGAGTCCAGTCACTCTTCAGCCCCCTGGCTCGGTCGTGAGTGCAGCGTTTCCTGGCCGGCGGCCATTTTAGTTTTGCCTCGTGGACCTCGATTACCGGACAGGTTTGCTGCTCAGATGTATGTTAGCCACGGTGGGGACCAGAGTAATTCCCACCGGTCCAGGGGGGGGGAGAACATTGTTTGTGGCAGGTCCCGCCTGTTGCTGCGCCGCAGGGTCCAGGTACTTGGCCACTCCACCCATCCGTCTCTCCTGGGCTTGCTGTGAGCGAGATGCAGCTGAGTGCTGCGAGGTGCGGGCTAGCTGACTGTAATTCAGGCTTTTTTAGTGAGTCGATGCGGGAAATCTCACAATGTGCAGCCAGCTGCCACGATGCCCAGCTCCATTTCTGATATTCACAATCCCATTGATTGTGCTTTCTGCGGTGGACAGTGGTCATCATGGGCATCCTGACCGGACTGTGGCTGTGCAGCCCCATATGCAGAAAACTGATATACTGTATGTTTTTACACCTTTCTATCATGGCCAGAATGAAGGAATTTGAGCTACAAAAATTCTTCTGTGTGATCGGACCAGACTGTCAGGGTACCTGAGGTCTCTACCTCTGGGAGAGGTAGAGACTTAGACATCTATCCATCCGGACGGTCTGTTTCCCATGTTCCTCGCGGTTCACCCGGTCACATAAACGCCGGCCGCGAGGGAGCCACTTCCTTTTGTAGCATGACGTCTGGAAGTCGACGTCATGACGCCAACCCGGAACGACCTGTCACTCAATTGTTTGGAGACTAATCAGGACTCGTCGGAGGCGTGTCTACCCTTCTGAGCCAGGGTATTTAACAGTGCTCCTCTCATTTACTCATTGCCCTGTCGTGGTTCTAGCCTGCCTAGTCACACAGTGCTCTGGTATTTTCAGTTATCCCTTTGGTTCCGACCCGGCTTGTTTGACTTACTCTGTTTACCTCTGTTATCCTTGACCCGGCTTGCTCCTCGCTTACCTGTCCTCTCGTTCCCTCGACCTCGGCTTGTCTCTGACCATTCTCTATATTCTCCGTACGTTAGTCCGGCCATTCTAAGGTCCGGTATACGTATCCTGTACCTGTTTGTACTCTGCGTGTTGGATCCCTGTCCCGATCCTGACACAGACAAGCAAGTGCATCCCATGTGCATCAATGAGCCTTGGCATTATCTCCAACATCCATGACATTGTAATGTTATAATCAATGTTATTTACTTCCCCTGCCAGTGGTTTTTTGTTTTTTTTAATTTTTTTTTTTTTAATTCTTTATTTTTGGCAGTGCAGCATTACTTATAACATTTGTCATTGACAGAAATAAAATGCATCATGAATATACATTAGTCAGCGTTGGTACGTACAAAAAGTCAAAGCATACTGCATTGTAATTTTATAAGTAAAGTAACATATAACTTTCATGAACAGAGTAATTACACATCACAGTTTGCGTGGCTTAACATCCCATAATGACAGCGCTAGGCCTCCCCTATCTGGGCAGGAGGGGGGACGTCACATCTGTTCGGGGTGCCGGTCAAGCTTAAGAAGTTGGTGGTTTGAAGTCTACGCTTCTAGTATAAATACCATTGTCAAAATACGGGTTGGCTGTGAGTAAACACGTCGGGTTATTCAGTTTAGCCCTAAGGGTGTGTGTCATAGGCCTATTAGGGTGAATCTAGCATGGGCCTGAAGTACAAGGGCTCTTGTGGCTCGTTGAGACCACTAGTGGTACGCTAAGGCCAAGACCTCTATGGCCTGCTGTGGTGAGTGGTCGCCTAGTATTTGAACTTATCAGGGTGCTTAAGTATAGGGGTAGCATAATTGTTGCTCCCCTGGGTAGAGGTATAGTAATAAATCAAAAAATCAAAAAAGGATGAAGAGTCTGCGCTAATTCAGTTAGGCCGCAACCCTAATGCTTGGGGAATACCGTCCCCCTCTTCAATTGCTATTGTGTCGGCTATCTTTACGGTAACCCGCTATGGATAGGATGCTATGAGGCTTTATGTAGCTTTATGAAAATATCCTATTGGTGTTCGGTCTAGCGGGCGCCTAATGGGGGAGACAAGGCTGTTTGTAAGTGACAACGTTAACCAATACTTATTGGCCAATATACCAACACCAAGATAGCTACGCTAATTAGTACTAGCCGGACAGTCGCGTGAAGACTTCCGTAATCTGCTGTACTCACTTCCTTAGGTATACTGGTATTTAAACAGCGTGTAACAGAGTGCGACCGTGGGGGTTCACATGAGCTCCTAATGTAATCAAGAAGATAAACTCCTGCAGAAGGTAGCCTTCTTGTTGTTATGCAGCAGGTTTAATAAAACATTGCATGTGCAGTAAATCGGCAATTAAAGGCATACGATGGCAACATGTACCCTGATAGAAAATGGTACCCTGAGTGACACAACAGGTATAGTATCTCGTGTAATAAAGATCAAAATTAAATTCTCGAACAATGCGCGCGCAGAATATCGGCAATGAAAGGCATCAGGATTAAAAATATAAAACAAGTATGTGCAGGATATCAGCATTTAAAGACATAGGTTGGTAATATGTACCCTAATTGGAGCAGCAGGTGTGGTATCACATGTATTAAAGGTCAGAATTAGATTATCTAACAATGCATGTGCGGGATCTCAGCAATGAAAGACATCAGGATTACATTATAAAACAATGTTTGTGCAGGATATCAGCAATTATGGACATATGATGGCAATATGTACCCTGAGTGAAACAACAGGTATGGTATCACGTGTGATAAAGATCAGGACTAGGTTACAGGACCCAGCATAAATAAAAATTGTCATGTTAATCACCTGCTCGTTGGCAAGTCATGTAACCTGATCTGACACTTTGATAAAACGGTAGAAAACATTACAGACATTAAAAATTAAAATGTAAAATCAAGGAACGGATATGCAATTTAACCCCTTAAGGACCAAACTTCTGGAATAAAAGGGAATCATGACGTGTCAGACATGTCATGTGTCCTTAAGGGGTTAAAAGACATTCTCATTAGAGGATACCTGATGAACTGAGCTGCGGAATCTAATATTGAACTACTACACTAGCTGGGAGGCCTTGCTCCAGGTTAGTGGGAAGCAGTCTCTAGTTATCCAGTGTGGTTCAATCAGTCTTTCAATGGTGTTATGGTACCGCCTGGTGGGTAGCCGGTGCGGTCATCGCGGTCTGCCGGTAAGTTAAGGCGAGTTTTGGTCTCTGCTCTGGTGTGGTCCGTTCTGGCCGAGTGCCAGGTTGGTCTCCTCCGCTGTCAGTCCTTTTGGTTGCAGCATTATAACTGGCAGTCCCAGCGCGTTAAAAACCTTGGTTGGGTCTTCCCCTGCTGACAAGGCCAATACAGAATCGCCGTGGGGTATTACCAGTGTTCCGGATGCTCCCCATCTGTACCGGATTCCGTGATCTCTGAGAGCCCTTGTGATCGGCTGAAATCTGCGGCGCTCCGCTAACACCGCGAACGGTAAGTCATCAAAAAGTTTTATATGACTGTTGTCCACAGCCACCGTGTCCTGGTTTCTGGAGCGGGAAAGGAGGGCTGCCTTGACCGAGATGTCTCATGTGATCACGATGGTATCTCTTGGGGCGTCTGCAGGGGCAGTAGGGGCTTTCCGGATTCGAAACGCCGATATCAGGGGCTGTGCTCCGCTCACCGCCTGCACCCCCAATGCTCCGGCTACTTTGGTTGCAAAGTTCATCAAGGCATCCTGGTTCACAGATTCTGGAATGCCTCGAAGCCTGATGTTTCTCTTGCGGTGCCTGGCCTCCAGAGACGTGACCGTGTTAGTAAGTCTCTGGATCTGCAGGGACATGGCCTGTATTTGGGTTTGGGAATCTGTTATTAAGCCGTCTCTTTCCTTCCCTCTGGATTCCACTTCATCTACGCGGCGGGTCAGGGTAGTGATTTCAGTCTGCACCCCCGCGAGGTCCGCTTTCCACACCGCCCGTAGGTCTAGTAAAAGTTGCTTGATGTCCCCCTTAGTGGACGGGGAGGCATCTGTATCAGAGTCTGCCCTTTGATGCACTCCACTCACTGTTTTCGGAGCCTCAGTATCAACTTCCTCCATGGAGTCTTCTGAGTCGCTGGAGCCTCGTGCTGTAGCGGGGGCCATTTTGGTCTCGGCCTGGGGCCGCGGCCCATCAAAGGACCGTCGAATATCCGTCTGACCAAAGCCCTCTGTGTGGGACAGCTTACGGTGTTTGCGCCCCATCCTTATGTTGGAGGTAGAGGCGGCAATTTGTCGTCGATTTCACTAGTTTTCGTGGCTTTTTTGTCGTTTTGACGGTCTGTGTAGCAGGAGCTCTGCACAGGCACATCTAGTCGGTTGCTCAGCTGGCCACGCCCCCCCCCCTGCCAGTGGTTTTAATGTTGTGGTTGATCAGTATAAATCTTAGTGGTAATCATTATTGTTTATTTTACACTGTACATAGTTATGTTATAATTAGTAATGTCGCGAACATAAAATTTTCGGTTCGCGAACGGGCGAACCGGGCGAACCGCCATAGACTTCAATAGGCAGGCGAATTTTAAAACCCACAGGGACTCTTTCTGGCCACAATAGTGATGGAAAAGTTGTTTCAAGGGGACTAACACCTGGACTGTGGCATGCCAGAGGGGGATCCATGGCAAAACTCCCATGGAAAATTACATAGTTGATGAAGAGTCTGGTTTTAATCCATAAAGGGCATAAATCACCTAACATTCCTAAATTGTTTGGAATAACGTGCTTTAAAACATCAGGTATAATGTTGTATCGATCAGGTAGTGTAAGGGTTACGCTCGCTTCACAGTGACAGACCAAACTCCCCGTTTAACGCACCGCAAACAGTCCATTTGCACAACCGCAAACTCCCCATTTGCACAAGGTTGGATACCAAGCTAGCCATGTCCCGTTCCTTGTCCTCACTGATGTCATTGAAGGTCGCTTCCTCCACCCAGCCACGTACAACACCAAGGGTCCCCCCTGACAACAAGGTGACAACAAGCCCCCTGTATTTTTTTTTTTAAATGTACACTACTGTTACACCAGATATGAGTTGCACTGGTGTGACACTGTGCCCTGGAAGGACCTGAAACGCACACGTGTGAAGGAAACTGACTGCTATTATTTCACAGTCAAATTTCTAGTTGTTTTTTTTTAATGTACACTACTGTTACACCAGATATGAGTTGTACTGGTGTGACACTGTGCCCTGACAGGCCCTGAAACGCACACGTGTGAAGGAAACTGACTGCTATTATTTCACAGTCAAATTTCTAGTTGTTTTTTTTTTAATGTACACTACTGTTACACCAGATATGAGTTGTACTGGTGTGACACTGTGCCCTGACAGGCCCTGAAACGCACACGTGTGAAGGAAACTGACTGCTATTTTATTACAGTCAAAAAAGTTTTTTTTTTTTTTTTTTTAAATGCAAGCTATTGTGACACCAGATATGAGTGGTGGCACTGGGCAAGAGGGCACAGTATACGCTGTGAGCCTGACACACACGCTGGCAGGCAGGCAACTGCAATTAGATTACACAGGAAAAAAAAAATATATATATATATCACTTTTAGCAACTATCAACAAGCGAATTTCACCCCAGAAGGGGATGACCCAGCAATGTTGCTCCTACCTGACCGACCCGACATGCTTAATAGCGGTCAGCAACTCGACAGAGTCTTACTTACCTCCGCGTGGCAAGTGTGGCCTGGTGCTCACCGGGCAGGAGAGGCGGCTGATCTCCCGATCCTAGGATGCCCAGGAGCAGCTACTTCCCGGCAGGAGCTCCATTACCCCACCCCCTCGGACCTGTGGGGGTTATCCCGGTCCACCCCTGAGAGGCTGTCTGGAGCTAATGGACGCACAGAGCACAGCCACCCAGGCTGACATACTCATCTGCGACTCTCCCAATATGGCGGCAGCCACGTGCCCTCCTGGTACCAGCAAAGTATGGCAGGATATTGAGTCTAAGCTGGACAGACTCTTTAATCGATTTTGGAAGCAAATAACAAGCAGGAAGCCCCAACAAGCTCCACCACAGCCCCAACAAGCTCCACCACAGATAAGCGAAGCAGTCCCCATTAAAATCCACCAACGCAAAAGGCGTCAAAGACGGGACTGGAGGGGGGCGGAGCCTGGCAGCCATCCTGTACAGACGCCATCTAAACTTGCTCTCCCATAGCCAGGAACAATCCGTTGATTATCCCCTACACCAAGCACCATCAAGCCGTGAAAAATAGCCAGTGTTGATCAGCGTTCCCTACCGCATCGATTGATGCCTTTTTTCCAACCACCCAAGCAGCACAGGCAACGGCGCAAATCCGCGGCCTACCGCGCATCGCCAATCCAGGGCCTGGAGGCCTACCTTGACTGAAGCCTACTCGGGTACCACGCACCCAACCTGAACCCGGACACCACGGGTATGGGCCGCCGATCAAACAAACCCACGACAAGCGTGACCACACAAGCCAGCGAAATTGGCGAGATGAGGCTCCGACCGGCGCAAACCGAAACGGCGCACACCACACACCGCCTGACTCCCCCGGCGGACCGCATACTGTCGCGCGAGACCCAGGATGACTTGTCCCCTACGACTAAAGGCGACCTGAAAACACTCTGGACCAACATACAACAGCTGCTGGCGGCTGATGTCGCTATGGTCAAAAAGGACATACAAACGGTCACAGAGAGAGTGGGTACAGTGGAAGCTGATATTACCACCGTACATGACACAGTGTCCACCCTCCAGGAATCGATTCAACGCCTACAGGCAGAGCAGCATGTACTCGCCGGCCAAATTATGTCATTGGAAGACAAACAACGCCGGAATCACATCAAAATCCAGGGCATCCCAAACGCAGTCGCGACTGAGGAACTGCCGCATTATGTAAGGCGACTACTTACAACACTGCTACCCACTAAAAAAATAACCCCGGACGGGATTTACAGAGTGACCAGCTCTACCCGCATACCACCCAACATGCCAAGGGATGTTATCCTGCGCCTGGCGACAACATCAGACAAGATTCAAATAATGACTGCAATAAAAGGCAAAACACCCCTGGCCTTTGAGGGCTCTCAGCTCTCTTTTTTCCAGGATGTCACAAGAGCCACATTATTGAGGCGCAAATCATTCGAACCTGTGACAACAACCCTGCGCAAGGCCGACATCGCTTACAGATGGGGAAACACGGGCGCACTACTTGTCCACCATAACGGGACAGCACACCATCTCACAACCCCAACCGGAGCGCCCACCGTCCTGTGGACACTGGGACTACAACCCCCACAACTCACCTCCATGACCGCGAGCCAACCAGACAGCTGGGAGCAGGACGTCGGCTCCATCCACGACCAACCAACGACCAAGTCACCGACGCCTACCTCCTGACCAAACAGGGACTGAAACCAGGGGCAATATTCATTACAGTGCGGAAACCACCAATGTGAGGACCTGATACCCGTGGGAGAGAAGGGGTAACCCCCACTAACCACTCACACCTGTGACTTTGTCCCCATATAAATGGCACCACTGCATTTCCCTGGGTTTCTTCCCATTATTTTTTTTTTCAAGTTCTCATTTTTTCATGTTTTCATGTTTTGTTGTACTGTATATGAGCCTCGGCACTCTCATGCTTTTATTCCTTCTTTACCTAAAATTTTAATTCAAATGTACTGGTTTAGTACGATATCATCCTCTACACACATGTCATTGAGGCTCACTTATCCTACAGCCACACACAATAGAGAGATTACAGGTGCTTAATGTTTAACCTCGCCACTCCGTCCACCCCCCCCTCCCCCCCCGTCATCCCTAGGGTTACAGGGGACACACAAGATGCCGCATAAGGTACATCACACTCCGGAACCACTTCCACACTAGACAGATCATGAAAATCCACCAAGTTCCACTAGCGGGTACACACAGGCATCCAAACCCACATACCTGCACTAACCTGAACTACAGTCTTACCACCCACACACCTGGAGTATCCCAAGAGGAGTATAAATGCATATTATCAGACCAAACACAACACTATCCACCCTGGGCATGTCACTATACCTGTTTGTTAAAAGAAAATGTGCTTAAAAGTTGAAATATGATCGCTAATGCATGTACCTGCTTGCTCCTATTTTACAACTATGTTCTAAACCGAATCCTGTAAGCATGTACTACCGAGCACAAAAAATAAAGAATTTAAAAAAACTCAAAAAAAAAAAAAGACGGGACCGGAGGCACAAACAGACATGCAGAGCCTGCCCCACATCAAGCACTCGCCTCCACCTTAAGCCACCACAATCCCGCACCGGACGTGAAGCACCACCGGGACAGATCCGACCACCCGACAAAACAAGCTTCCACCACCTCAAGCCGCGAACCCGGCACTCAGCCAGAGACTTGCCTTTGTTGGTCTGCACCTGGCGCCTAAAAGGGAACGGATGAGCACAAGCAGTAAACAGCAGCCTGCCAAGTATGTCCCACTATAGTTGATCCTCCACACCATGCCTTTGATCACATGAACTGCTCTCTGCACATTAACTAATCGTAAAGTAGCAAGCGTTTAAGCATGTCATTATTTCACCTCCTAAAGAGTTTATTGTCGTAGTTCCTTACATGCCTTTACCTTAACCGTTCATGTATTATGTTATTCACTAGTCTCATCTCATGGGGCGACTCACACTTGATTTATAACTAGTGGTGGAGCTGCTAATATAAATACACAGTTGATAACGTGCAAGCTACACCCTAAACATGACAGCCATCTTTCACAACAATGTACTGCTATATACTCATACCCTCAGTGCAACTAGCCATGATATACGTATGTTCAGCCAAGCATGCTCAAATATAACACACTTCTGTCTAAAAAAAATTAAAATAATAATAATAAAAAAAAAAAGAACGCAGCTTCCGAATGAATCTAAAATGGATGCTGTCCAGGAGGTGGGAGGGTCTGCTGCTGATTAGCTGGAATGTGTCTGCTGACTGTGAGGTACAGGGTCAAAGTTTACTCAATGAGTAAACTTTACATCCATGGCGAATGCGAACAAGCTATGTTCGCCAGGAACTATTCGCCAGCTAACTGTTCGGGACATCACTAGTTACTACACATTCAGTTCCAGGAACATTGTAATAAATGCCCCTCGTTCAAGAATAATATAAATTTTATAGCGAAAGAACAAGTGCGTTTGGATGAAAGAGGAGAAGATTTAATGCTTAAATTAAGAAAAAGAGAAAGCTTTTGGATACACAAGTTAAAAACGATGCAACCTCGAGGCTTGAATGTAGACTTTGATTTAGTCTTTTTTTTTAAATAGTTCTTTTAAATAGTTCTTTTAAGGGTCCCTTTAAGAGTCTTTCAAATTCTCTTTATATTATAAGATATTAGGGTTTGCGGGTTTTATTATTATTAAGTATGATTAATTACTTTTTAGAAGGGTATTTTTTATGATTTATAGGTTTCTAGACCATTTTTTATATGGGGTTCACTCTAGATGACACAGGATGTAGTTGGTGTCTCCTTTAAAGGTTTTGGGTATATATCACTTGGATAGTTTTCTTGATACATATTAACTCCTTTTGGTATGTTTAACACATTAAGACACTTTTTGTGACATGTGTTGTTGAAAAGGTATATAGTTTTTATGGAGTATTTCTGTTTTAACCTTTTCTTTTTTTATGTGCCATTTGCCTCCTCTATATATGTTTTATGAGCCACTTTGGGACTGTTTATGGAAAGATGGGAGGACTTTGCATGGACTTCTTGATCTCCCGATTATTATAACAAGGTGCCGATTGTGCACATGCGCACAAGGAGGAACGGCACATGAGAATGAGGCTTGGAACGCCATCAGTGCAGCTGAGCCGCAGCCGTTGCAGCTTGACGTGGATAGGCGGATGACTAAGGCGGGAAGCCTTACCGGGTAATTTAAAACCACGCAGAAAGGAGAAGGACGACGCTGCACAGGAGATCTTTGAAGCGATTACCCCTGAGGAAGTCCGATTGGTAATGGACGAAACGCGTGGGGTTGGACTATTGTAGTGAGGCTTTTATTCTGTTATTTTGGTTTTATTTTTATCTTTGTAACAATAAATAGTTTTACAACGTATAACAGTATCCCTCATATTCATTATCAACTGGAGGAGGATGGCTGTGGAAAATGTTTGATGATATGCCTTTACATCACTACTAACTTGTAAGTGCAATCTATTGTAGTGCAGGATATAAACATATATCATCTACACTTATTTTTGGTTTATTTCTCTCCTACATGTCCACGCTTTCATGCTGAGGACCTCACACCATCTCCCTACTATTGAGATATGCCTGCTATCAATATGCGTCTGTGAGTGCAACCTATTAATTGGTGTATTAATGTATATTGGCTATACTACTCTATGAGTTTTTATTTTTATTTTCTGTAGACCTTTTCTATATACATTGTTTTGCGAGGTCTGGGAGGAGTCCTGTTCTCTACAGTTTAGAACCATTTAGGTATTATTGATACCTGTCTGTGTGCTTGTTTTGTATTTTAACGTGTGATTAGTGTATTTTTACCTAGATTTCAGTAAGGCTTTTGACACTGTTGCACATAGAAGGCTTATCAATAAACTGCAATCTTTAAGTTTGGATTCCAATATTGTTGAATGGGTAGGGCAGTGGCTGAGTGACAGTCAACAGAGGGTTGTAGTCAATGGAGTATATTCAAAGCATGGGCTTGTCACCAGTGGGTTACCTCAGGGATCTGCACTTGGACCCATTCTCTTTAATGTTTTTATTAGTGATATTGCAGAAGGTCTTGATGGTAAGGTATGTCTTTTTGCTGATGATACAAAAATATGTAACAGGTTTGATGTTCCAGGAGGGATAAGCCAAATGACAAATGATTTAGGTAAACTAGAAACATGGTCAGATCTGTGTCATTTAATGTGGATATAAAAACCCAAGGGCAGAGTATCAAATATTTGATAGAGTTCAGATGACTTAAAGGTAGACAGACAAGCAGCAGGAAATGCTAGCAGAATGTTTTGTTGTATAGGGAGAGGTATTAGCAGTAGAAAGAGGGAAGTGCTCATGCCACTGTACAGAACACTGATGAGACCTCCCTTGAAGTATTGTACGCAGTACTGGTGACCGTATCTCCAGAAGGATATTAATACTTGGGATAAAACTTACAAGGAAAGGTTAAAGGATCTTAACATGCATAGTTTGGAGGAAAGACGAAACAAGGGGGATATGATAGAAAATTGAAATACATAAAGGGTAATCAACACTGTAAAGGAGGAGACTATATTTAAAAAAGTAAAAGAAGAAAAACTACCACAACAAGAGGACATAGTCTCAAGTTAGAGGGGCATAGGTTTAAAAATAATATAGTGGAGGCATGGAATTGCCTTCCAGCTGAAGTGGTAGAGGTTAACACAGTGAGGGAGTTTAAGCATGCATGGGATAGGCATAAGGCTAGCCTAGACTTAAGATAAGACGAGGGAATAATTAAAAGTATTTCAAAATATTTGGCAGACTAAATGGGCCGAATGGTTCTTATCTGCCGTCACATTCTATGTTTCTATATACTCAAATTTTCTTTATATCATATGTTATTGTATTTGCAAATGCAATATATGTTTGAAAAAAGTTAGGCCACTATTTTTTTTCTCTAAGTACAAATTGCTTAAGGTCATAAGCATTTTTTTTTTTTTAAATTTTGCTATTTGTGTTCATCATTGAAACACATAATAATTTTTAAAGCTGTTTTTACAACTGATTTTTTTAAACAAATCTCCATTATTTCCAGTTTGCTTTCCTTTGTAAATGAGAACAATTTGAAAAAGTATATATTTTTTTCTATTATAGTTTGTAAATTAGTGGAGCTAAAGAAATGTATGTGAATTTTTTTCCTATGAATTTTGCAAACCCTACTGATTCTTCTGCGGTAATATTCCCAACTGTGAGTGCTACATAGACTTAAAACATTTCAATACCATAGAATATTTTGATATAAGCGTAAAGCGTTTATATTTGAACTATATTTAACTCCAGGCCTTCCTTTTTTTCTGTGAATTTGAGGGACAAGGAATCTTTTTGGTCACTGTACCAAAGTTCAAAGGGGTTAATTAATTTTCATAGAGGGGGCAAGCATAGGTGCGGTGAGTAGATGAGAAGAAAAGCTCTTTGATATACTCAAAAGCCTTTACCATTCACTTGTGATTACTGAATATAATAAGGGAGTCTTGAACAGACACATTAAGCGTTACTATCATTGTGTGTATCAGGTTCATGGGTGCCCAAAGCTCATTGATGTACATGGGGATCGAAGATGTACATGACAGCATTTCTTGACATGTATTAGTCTTTGAAACTCATTATATGTCAGATCCCAGAGTTTTAGTATTATCATTTGCTGGCTGATCTTGGCATGCATGTTTGTACACCATGACCTGTAAACCCTGATATGTCCGGACTGTCACTCATCCCCTGCAGACAGATGTTATAACTGCATTTCATCTTAAAGTGCTTAATGTGGACTTTAACAGCTTGTTGAATCGTGGAACAATTTATTTCACACTTTAAAATTAATATGATTTTTTTCAGCAATTTTGTGGTACAAAGGAAAATATATGCTGCATATAGGGAGATTACCCCCCCCCCCCCCCTGCCAAAGGTATAACTCCCCCTCTGGCAGCGTCACTGGAGTGTCATCAGCCAAACCAGAAAGATCGGGAAGTCAATTATGTACAAGTTTCCTTACACAGTGTGCTATTTATTGTCTGAGAACGGTCAGCTTACATTCTCAGCCAATAAATGACCGGCGGGATTGGCATCCAATTTCTGCAGCTCTGCAGAAACCAGACGTTGTAAATGATTTGCCCCATTACAAGGAACCTGGGCCAGGGTACACTTGGCTTCATAACCACTACAGTAGGCTGTAATGATTATGATGTTTGGATTAACCCTTTAATGCTGTATAGACGTTCATCATTTTTTACCTTTTGTGTCTGTAGATGATGTTGATGGATCTGGACAAATAAATGTGAATTAAAATGAAGTCTCACGTGTCTAGTATTGAACTTGAGACAACAATATAATTACAATAAAATGACAAATTTCACTTTACTCATCAGCTCTCTACTACCACATTGGAGCGCCGGTATCCACACCAAAGCTAAATCTTATGATAACCGCTGAAGGGATCCATCTCTGAGCTAGTTGAAGTGGACATTCAATGGGGGCCCTCCACAGCCAGCTTCCCTTGCAATTATAATACCTGTAAATGCAGCATTATTAGTAAAACGTATTAGAAATTGAAGAGATTTTACTTATTTTATTGCAAATAATGATGGCTTCCACTTTCTGTATTTAACGCTCTGTATTAGTACATAGGAGCACACAAGTAAAAACTAGACCACAAATTAATGAAACTAATCAAATTAGTCTATATAATAAGTTAAGGTGCTATCAATGGTTTATTAGCACCCCTACTGGTAAGGAAGTAATACACAATTTATAACCAAAAGAATGCTAAGTTATATTAAAACCGTGTTATTCACTAAAGTCTGAATTCCAAGTGAATTTCAAATTTAAGGTTGTAAAAGTCATTTATGCTTTCCATTCAGCTACTGTGGCGTTAAATCTGAAATTCACTTTGAATTCTTACTTTCGTGAATAACCCTGTAAGTCTTTATTGAATATACACTTATCAGCCACAACATTAAAAACACCTGCCTCATGTAGGTCTCCTTCGTGATACCAAAACAGGTGTGATGCATCGAGCTATGGACTCCACAAGACCTCTGAATGTGTCCTCTGGTATCTGACACCAAGACATTAGCAGATCCCTTAAGTCCTGCAAGTTGCGAAGTTGGTCTTCCATTGTTCAGAATTGTTGATTTAGCACATCCCATAGATGCTCAATTGGATTGAAATCTGGGGAATATGGAGGCTAAAGCAACATCTTGAACTCTTATTTATGGTCTTCAAACCATTCCTGAACAATTTTTGCAGTGTGACAGTGTGCATTAGCCTGGTGTTAGAGGCCACTGCCATCAGGGAACACCATTGCCATGAAGAGGTGTATGTGGGCTGCAACAATCTCTTAGTAGGTGGGACATGTCAAAGTAACATCCACATGAATGCCAGGACCCAAGATTTTCTTAGCAAAGCATTGCCCAGAGCATAAAACTACCTCTGCGAGTCTGTCTTCTTCCCATAGTGCATCCTGCTGCCATCTCCCCAGATAAACAACGCTAACTCAGTTATCTACATAAAAACATGATTCATCAGACCAGGCAATCTTCCTCCATTGCTCCATGGTCCAATTCTGATGCTGATGTCGCCATTCAAGGCACTTTCAATCATGGACAGGGATTATCTTGGGCACTTTGATCGGTCTGCAGCTACGCAGCCCCAAATGCAGCAAACCGTGATGCACTGTCTGTTCTGACACCTTTCTATCATGGCCAGCATGACGTTTTTCAGTAGTTTGAGCTACATTAGCTCTACTGTGTGATTGGACCAGACAGGCTAGTCTTCGATCCCCATGTACATCAATGAACTTTGGGCACCTATGAACCTGATGCACACTGGGAACATAGCTTTGCATTTTGGAAATGCTATGACCAAAGTCATCATTATTTGGCCCTGGTCAAAGTCACTCAGATCTTTTTTCTTGCCCATTTTTCCTGCTCCTAACACATACAATTAAAAAACTGTCTGTTCACCTGCTGCTTACTATATTCCACCCCTTGACATGTGCCATTGTAACGATATAATCAATTTTACTCACTTCACTTGTCAGTGGTTTTAATGTTGTGGCTGATCAATGTACATGTTATAAAAGTCTCTTACATGTCCCATTCAAAGATCAGGATGATTAGTATATTCATGGATAACAGAAAAAAGACACTGTCAAACAGTAAGACAATATGACACAAATATACATAGTAATCCAAATAATAAGCAATATATTGTGTGGACACTCCAAATATCACTGTTTAGTAAACATGTGGTAGGCAAATACGTATTTCAGGCAAAAAAGCGTTTGCCTAGGCAGATCTTTATTTGATCTTTAACCCTTTAATCTTTTTTTTTTAATTATTATTATTTCAGACATGCACCCGCCTTGTATAGTTTGCTAATACTTCCATATTTCAGGCCTTGGTACTCTTGTCATCATTAATATCTCCTGCTATCCTATTAAACTCCCTGTGACCCCCCCCACCCGGATCCCCATTCCCCCGTTCCCCTCCCCTGTTTGATTTTATTGTATATTCTTATTTATCAATTTGCTTTGCCCTTTTGCTTTTGGAGAGAGAGACACTTATGTGCAGTGTATTTTTCTTATTTTCTTATTGTATTTTGTCTGCCCATCTGAGGGTTGAGATCTTTACCTCTTTTCTCTTCCTCCCCTAAATTCTAATTTTTAAAACAATAAAAGAGTGGTAATACAATACAGTAAAAATTCAAGTGCTAGTAGTAAAAAATCTTAAAAGAACTCAAGAAAAAACTCATAATTCCTTTAGGGGATTCTTTTCATTGTAGAAATAACAGAATCAGTGGTGGCTTGAAATCCATATCAACATGCAAAGGAAAACACGAGAAAACTCAAACGGTGGTGTATGTATGCAGTGAGGTCCCAGTATCCATACCGGACCCCACTACCCCTTGTGGCATCGCAGGCTCTCTCTCACCGGTGTCCTCTCTATTTTCTGCTGTGGACCTTGTTGCTTGACAACGATCAGAGTGTGGATCGGAACGTTGCTGTGTTTGCCATCTTTCTCCAATAAAACTGCTGTTTAAAAAGACCCTGAGTGCCTGGACTACATTGTCTTCACTATATGAAATGGGGGTTTGCCAGCCCTAGGTACAGTGCACCGAGCTCTATAAGTGATGAGAGTGCATATCCCTCCTTTGTTTGCAGGCTCTGCCTCTTGTGGCAGGGTATATGAGATGGCACCCTCTGGGGTGGCTTCCAGAGCTGTCTGCTGTGAAGTGTGAACACAAGCAGGACCCCGCGCTTCCAGTGACTGAAGCCTCTCCCATTGCCGGCGATTCTCTCATCGGCTACACTATGCATCAGTAATCTGCTGTGGTCTGTGGCACATTTCTGCTGTTGGCTTCTGCAGTGATTTCCCGCCATTGAAGCATGGCCCATTGACTTGTACCCGCCAGCACATCCGAGGGGGCAAGGGCATAGTACTCATAGGGCACAAATTTCTCCACATAGGCTACCCAATCAACCCACTGCTCCACTTTCGCATAGAAAGCGTCCATCCAGCCTGGATGGGTCACATTCACCTGGCGATCATGATCCTCGTGAGCTAGGTCCTCTACTGCGATTGCTAGCAGCTCCCCATCACTTACTCTCCATCACCTTTGGAATACCTGTAGTCCTGCATTCTCTGGGCCACTCTGATTGATCAGGTTAACATGCTGGAAGCCTGTGGTGTTGGTTCAGACACTCTATTCTGCTACTTAGCCATGTTGTGTCCTTCAGCAGCATTCTGAGCTCTCGTGTCAACTTTAGCCTTTTCAGATCACTGTACTGCAAGTTATCCCACCGCTTGCCACCAGTTTGTGACGATACGATTAAATATTGTCCGTGGGTTTACATAACTTGCACCACTAAACTTCTCCACTAAATGCTAGGACTCATCTTTGGTAGCGTATGCTGGATATACAGAGCTGATATCTAGTTACTAAATGATATGCTTTCCATCTAGTCTTCTGGCAATACTCTTATTAGTAATTGTACTCTTATTAGTAATCTGTAGAGGACAATGAATAGCAATATCTTGTGAGACCAGCTTCTCTCTTGGCAACTCCTTAGAACTCAGACTCGGACTCTGACTCAGTTTGTATTTCACACCTAACTGTACTTTATGCCTGCATTAATAATAATACAGAAATTCATACAGGCAGGCATCCACACCTCTGACTGCAGTGTGATCTGTTACTGCCTTTAGCAATGACCCAGCTATTTTTTACTTGTTCATGGGTCCTGGGACCAAGCAGCCAGCCAATAGGTCTGAAGACTCTGTTACTGGGATCCCCGAATAACAAACCAGGACAGAGATCCAAAAGAAACTAACACATCATTTTCTACTTTGGACAAGGACTAGCCCTTAGCAACCTGTTCCCAAACATGTGATATGTATATCCTCTATCCCACCTCTGATACTTAGCTCCAAGATTTCTATAGCACTGCAGAGTTCCTGTGGAACCCCCTTCCCTTCTCAGTTAAATGTTCCTCCAGTCTCCACTCCCTCATAAATTCATTGAAAACTCTCTTCTTCAGGAAGGCATATCAACTAAACTGTTAACAGAATTCCCTCCCCGCACCCTGATTCCTCCCCTGCAACTGTAGAAAAAATAAAAACATTCACCTACTTAGCAATCAGTGATTACTTTTCCAGCAATCTACTTTTCTACTCCTACCCTTACCTTTTGTGTCACTATAAGAGACACTCTCTAGCATGTAAGCTCATTGAGCAGGGCCCTCAATCCCTCTGTTCCTGTGTGTCCAACTCGTCTGGTTACAAATACATGTCTGTTAGCCCACCCATTGGACAACACTGCGGAATTTGTTGGCGCTTTATAAATAATAAAAATAATAATAAGGCAGACAAGGTTTAAAAAATGCAAATACACAAAACACTGGAGAACGAGCAATAATATTTCATACATAAACTATATAAAACAGGTAACATTTTCAAACACATTAAAAAGCAACAATATATATATTTAGATTCTTATTTGGTTGCCCTACTCTGTATACCAGCATTATGTAAATGTACACACATTTTCAGTCAGCAGAGGGCGCTTGCAGAGTTATCAAGCTAACAATGTATAGTTTGTATATTAATAGCTACTGTCACAAGCCCTTTTTTCAGAGGCTCTTGGGACCAGGTCCATAGTCTGTAGGCAAGAGGCTGGCCTTCAAGCCTCTCTAAAAGGAGTCTCTATCATATACATCTGATATATATACATTATCATAAACATGTACACAGAAATAAACTAATACATTGATGGGTCTTGCTGATATGACGTTCAATCATTGAGTTCGAGAGTAATCTCCATAGATGCAGTGCAGAATTTCGGTATCTAAAAAACAATTCAGGAACCGAATCAGAAGAAGCAAACAAGTGCAAAGATAGGCCAATCAGAATACCCCAATGAGAGAAAAAGAGGAACAATACAAAAAAAAAATAATATTTAAATATTATCAATTATTAAAAGAGTTAACATTCAATCATTTTTTCCCCATCAATCATCTCTTTTTTTTGTGCTACGGACCGAACACTGAATCACAGATCAAACAGCCATAATTGTCTATTAAATATATATATATATAGGGGTTGTTTTTTTGTGAAAGATTGCAATGAGACATATACAGCTCCAGGTGTTTCACAGTGAACAAGTACCAAAGTAAGCCTTGGTGTATCACAAAAGATTTGATGGCAGATATCAAAGTAATTAAAAAGGGTTTGTTACATAAAAACATTCACAGATTAAGAATAAAAATACATATTTCTGAATAAAACAGAAAAAAAAGAAAAGAACAATACAAAACATTAGTCATGTGTGGAACGGTTGTCATAAACAAAGAATTTATAGGTTATGGACAAATAACGCAGAATAGGAGACCGAGGTCATTGTATTATTTATTTATTTATTTATTATTGCCATTTATATAGCGCCAACAGATTCCGTAGCGCTTTACAATATTATATTAGATGAAATCCTCAGACTTTGTGCACAAGGTGTGTGACCCATACATCCCTAACCTGGTGAAAACCATGAAAAGGCTGTTGTAATGTAGAGGTGGTCTCTTCTAAGGCCTTGATTTCATTAAATCTGTTAATCCAGTCCTGATGGGTATGAGGTGTGACCTGTTTCTCCTTCAGTGGTATGAGTGATTTTGCCATAGGTGTAGAAGGCAAGATCGTTTAGTAGCCTATGTAGGTAAATGAAAGTAGAGTAATAAAACTTTGGCTGGGGAGGTAATAAAGAGGAATTTGTTTTTTCAGTATTGGAAATTAAGGCACAACTTCACAAACTATGAAGTTATGAACACTGAGTGGGAGTAAAGACGAGACTTCTGGTGAAAGATGATAAACTTCTAGGAATTTACGCCGTACCCTCAGAGTGTAGCTATTTGTATCTGACAGAGCAACATAAAATTTGGGACAGTGAGGTAATCTGCCTCTTCACCAAGGATTTGTCATTGTGAAGGCAACTCTAGACCAGTGACCTGGCAAGAAAAGCTGCCACATAACAATGGTGAAAGTCAGGCACGCCAAGTCCACCCGATTCAATAGAAGAACATAAGATATACATTTTCATTTTAGGTTTTCTACCTGCCCATATAATCCAATGAAGAAGGAGGAACTAGGCACATAAAATGGTAAGGCAGCGTATGTGTACAATAGTCTGGGCAAAAGTCATACTATTGGTGTTTCAAAAAGTGATATATTCAAGTAAAGGTAAGTAACTAATATATAAGGTTGACATGTATTATCTGAGAGTTCTATGCCAAGTACGTCAAAGAGCAATGTGCCTTTCCCATGTAACTTGTGAGTGCAACACCTATGTAGTACAATTCATCGTAGTTTACAGAAAACTCACTATATTGTTCCATTTCTGACATTAATGGGAGGAAAGTTATTGAAAACCGTAGGTCATCTGCATATGCAGATACTGCATAAGCTTCATCCCCATAATGACTCTTTTTATTTGAGTCAGTATTTGGAATGCAGCTTAGGGCCAGTGTTGTCCCTGACCACAGTTAAAAAGGTTTTAAATGGAAAGACAAAAAGCAGTGGGGAAAACTAGACTTTGGCTCCGCCAAAGTTTTCGTTTTAACCATTTACATTCAGACAAATAAATAGATTTTTGTTCATTCTGAATTTCTGCTTTTTGTTTAATCATTTTCTGATGAAATTTGATAGTTTGGGAATTTCAAACAAATGAAATTCTGATCCGTGTTGTGGCTGCATCTTGCAGTCATTTGGTAGATAACTCCCTAAATTGGTACCCTTGTGGGATTTCTTTATTTAAGGGAACTAGGGATCTGTTGATAGCTCCTTTTCGGTATCCTTATAGCAATTCCACAAAGATTAGGGAGCTATCTACTCAAAAGCAGATAAATCAAAATTGCTAAAAGGCCTATCTTTTTTCATTTTTGTCTTTCAGCCAATTTTACTAATACTAAGTTTAAAATACTTAGTATTAGTAAATAATGTAGATTAATCCTCCCTCCTGCCCATACCCACTGTGCAGTGAGTAGGGACATGTCTAACAAACGGCAAGCAGTCATGGCTACTCACTGATATACAAAGAAGACTAGCGACTGGGCAGGTAATCCAATAAAGAGGGATCTGGCACAGGTCCCCCATGCCTATGGTGGGGCACCTATAAAGTCTCAAGATTTATTATGATTGCTTGGCTCACGTCAACCAAGTCAAATTGCGTGGTGTGGAAAGCTTCATAAGGTTTTCCTTGCCATGCAAGCTTGGGGACCCCTAGTCATGGGGAAACAATTATTTTTACTATTAGCACCCACCCCCGCCAATGGGTGGGGTTGGGGGGGTAAATAGGTCCACCCCTCCATTTTATTATTTAGGCTTCCCAGTCACCTGTTGGTGGGGGCTGAAGGAGGGACAATTGTTCCACCCCCATTATTATTTAAGGCCCACACCTGCCACCAATTGGTGGGAACTGGGGGGAAACAATATGTCCACTCTATTTAATTATTCTTTTAGGTACCCCTTTATTGGATTAGTGACTGGGAAGCAATCGTTGATTTGATTTGGGAGATAAATATTAAACAAGCTATTAATTTCAATGAAAACATATCCCTTAATCATTAGGTAGTTGGGACAGAATGCTTAGCTACAAATTGAAAATGTAAGGAAGTGAATTGCTGTGCCCCCTGCTTTAGTTGTTGGATTATTGCTATTATAACTCATTGGGTAATGGATAATGAGTTGGAATTTAATGGAGCTGTGGGACCTCTAAAGTGGGTTCCAGCATGAAAAACCACATGGGCTTCAGCAGCATGACATTCACAGCAAATGTTATCCTCTCCAGTAGGTTAAGACCTACAATAATGCTGCATTTTCTCTGGTGACCCTGAGTAACACGCCAATACCATGTAACCAATGAAAAGTTGTAAAATTAAATAACGTAGCTATGTACAGTGTAACATGAACAATAATGATTACCACTAGAATTTACACTGATCAGCCACAACATTAAAACCACTGGCAGGTGAAGTGAATAACACTGACTATATCATTAGAATGTCACCTGTCAATGGGTGAGATATATTAGGCAGACAAGTGAACAGTCAGTTCTTCAATTTCATGTGTTGCAAGCAGGAAGATAGGCAAGCAAAAAGATCTGATTGACTTTGACAAAGACCAAATAGTTTTGACTAGATGACATCTCCAAAACAGCAAGACTTGTGGTGTGTTCACGTTATGCAGTGGTTAGTTCCTACCTAAAGTGATGCAAGCAAGGGCAACCAGTGAACTGCATCAGAGTCATGGACGCTCATTTATGCACATGGTGAATGAAGGCTAGCCCATTTGGTCTGATCACATAGAAGAGCTACTGTAGCTCAAATTGCTGGAGCACTTATTGCTGTCCATTATAGGAGTGTGTCCAAAATCACAGTACATTACCTATTGCTGGATATGGGACTTTGCCGCCATGAACAACTGGTTAGAATGCCAATGAAGACCCCTGTCCACCACGAAAAGTATTCATCATTTACCGGGAGAAGAGATGGCTGCAGGATGCACTGTGGTAGAAACTCAGGTCGACGGAGGCAGTGTTCTGCTCTGAGCAATGTTCTGCTGGGATATCTTGGGTCCTGACATTCATGTGGATGTTACGTTGACAAGTACCACCTACCTTGAGATTTCTGCATACCATGTATACCCCTTTGTGAATATGGTGCTCCATGATGGCAGTGGCCTCTGTCAGCAGGTTATTGCACCCTGCCACACTGGAACAATTGTTCAGAAATGATTTGAGGAACATGAGAAAGAGTTCTAGATGTTACATTGGCTTCCAAATTCCCCAGATCTTAGTCCGATTGAGCATCTGTGGGATATGCTGAAACCACAAATCTGATCCATGGAGCCCCCACCTTGCAACTTGCAGGACTGAAAGAAATTCTTGGTTCCACATACCCCAGAACATGTTCAGAGGTCTTTTAGAGTCCATATCGCCACATGTCAGAGCTGTTTTGGCAGCACGAGGGGGACCTATACAATAACAGGCAGGTGGTTTTATAGTTGTGGTTTATTAGTGCATAACACCATTAGTGTTACTTTTAGATATTATGGGCTACTGGGTAATACTGTATCTGTATATATTATATATGGAAACACTGGCCATAATTAGCGTTCATATTTGTTTTTTGCATTTTTCACACACAAATTTGAATGCTAACTTTGCCCATTGTTTGTGACTAAGTGGCTACTAAAAATGATTGGACATAACCCATTTGCAATACCTTGGATTGTCAACTTTTGCAAACGGTATGCCATCATTGGGTTAAATCTCATACCTGGGCTGCCATATGGTCTCAAAAGCATAACCAGTCTGGCAAATTTCAATGTGTATAAACTGAAAAATTTAATGTGCTATATGTGACCCTGTGACTTTCCAAAACACCATAAAACCTGTACATTGGGGTACTGTACCCCACCTGTACTCATGATTACTGAACATAAATGTGTGTATTTTATTGCAGTAAAAACTAACAGTATTATGGTATTCACTGTTAAAATGCAATTCAGAACTAGAAAAATAAAACTTCTTAATTTCTCACACTTTTTTAGATTTCATTCATATTAAATTATGTTTCATATATGAATATTTGATGTCAAATGAAAGCCCCACTTCTTCTGAAAAAATGATATATAATAAGTGTGGGTGCATTTAATATGAAAGAGGTGAATTATGATTGAACAGACATTTAGTCACATTCCAGGTTTTTTTTAATTTTGTTTTGATCAGAACGTGTACAATCGCCTCCAACTTTAAGGGGTTAAGTTTAGCTCTACCATTACATTTTTATTATTATTTTTTGACATCACATGATTTAGCAAGTCTGTTGCATTGTTTGCATGATCTTGTCATGACAGCCTTGTCTCACTGCAACTTCACAAAGACACGTTTGACATGTCATTGAAGTAGACAATGACATCACACAGAGTATAATCAGGAGCTGCAGTGACATATCATTTCTCTTTAGTGCCTCTGAGTAGTAAAGAGGGTATTTCATTTGCTCTGAGTTTTTCCTATTTGTCTTGCATTTGGTGTATAATTAAAAAACCAATGATGAAGCGCAAGAACAGGAAAAGAAAGAGAGATGAAAACAGCAAAGAAAGGAATGATGAGTCAAACAATCGTCCAACGAGTGCAGAAATAGAATGCAGGGAGGTAAAGCGTCAAAAGGATAAAGTGGAGACGCATGTGAAAAATGAGAAAATCATAGGTGAGAATAGGTAGATAAGTCAGGGTTGGTAGTCTTCATTTAATCAATGGGAATAAAGGAAAAGTGGGCATTTACTTTGATAAAATACACTGAATATGATTTCAGTCTGAAATAGTTATTAATCTTATATACAACAATCTAACGAATATCTGATACATGTTTCTTTCCTAAATTGTAATGTCCACCATGTACAGATGTATAAAGTTATAAATATCAAACAGTATACATTACTTATAGCTTATACACCCATTGTGTATACAGGTGTGTATAATTTAAATTGACTAAAGGTCTACATTCCAGTAGACTGTATTTTATTTTGATTAGGGCCTTACTGTATTGTAGATCAGGTGACTGTTAGATTTTCTACACATTTTACAACACTACCAAACATGTTAGAGTGTTAAATTACAGTACTACTCACTGGTGCTACTACTAACTAGATTTTGGGATGTGAAAATAACTGCACCATGAGTTTGCATTCTTTTTGTACGCAATCAAAAATTTATACCACTTAAAGATTTGCCAGGGATCACGGCATTTCATTAGTCCAAATGGAAATCCAGAACAGAATATACCGGACGTATATTTTCTAAAACAAATCGCCTAATGGGCGAAATTTGTTTCAGACAAACAGAAAAGTTCCACCTTGCACAAATCTAATAAACATGAAATAATCTAATGTAATGTACAATTCACCACCTTTTATTTGATTGGATAAAACTGGTAGCATTAAGTTAGTACTACATATAACATGATTATTAATACCGAGAACTGCTACATTGTTGAAAGCCTGTTCAAGAAATCTTCTTATGTGATTATAAAATATTATTATCTATTTTTATTTACAACAGGAAAATGTAATGAGCCTCCAGCTACATCTGCAATTTCGTTAGACAGACTTACATTTCATCGAGTCTTAGGAAGAGGTTCCTATGGAAAAGTATGCAAAGTTTATACTAGAATTTAGTTTTTTATTGAAGAACTTGCCATTTTTTGTGATCTGTCTTTTGCTACAGATTCCCAGACTCCTACTTGTAACATATTTAAATGTTCAAATTATTTTTGTTACTTTTATCTCCTTTAGAGTGAACCCTTTGATTAATTTTCATCCCAGCCTCAAGTGTATATTTAAAGGACCACTCCACACGCCCTTTATGGGCGAGAAGTATCCTAGTTTAATCCCAGTTTATAAAATTCCACATTGCAAGCTCTGTTTTAATATACCCCCAATGCATACATGCATGACAAATTGATGCACATATTCCTTAGAGGTATATCTAGTATACAATGATTTTCCTTTTTTTTTTTTTTTTTACCCATTTGGGCAGTGGAGGGTCCCTTCAAGACTGTTTTCATGACCAACACATTAAAAAAAATGTGTATACATTAAAATGGAGAGGCGGGAGGTAAAGAAAGAGGAGGGGGGGCTGGGGAAACAATAAATATCAGATTGGATAGGGAGAGTGAAGGGCTACAATGAAGGAGGGTGGAATTGAATGGGGAGCAATTTTCTACTTACGTGGGTTGTCAGTGTGCACAGAATTCACATTAGTCAACCCGCAACAGAAAAAAAGCAGCCAAGAGGTGAAGTATGTGAATGTGGCAGTTTCCCCTGCACCTACCGATCAACTCTCTTTATTAAATATTGACACTTTCCAAATGAAATGATTGTATTTTGTAACCCGTCAACTCCTGTCATTAAGTAACATCCCTCTGCATTGCCTCTTTTCATACTGAAACTACTTACCAAGTGTTCTCCAGCCTTCAACACCTCTGTTTCTTTTTCAGGTCTTGCTGGCCTCAGATAATATAACTAAACAGAACCTGGCAGTGAAAATTGTCAAAAAAAGAGTCCTGCTCGAAGAGGATGAGGACAGCACACTCGTAGAACGTAGAGTGCTAGAGGTTGCAGGTGGATGTCCCTTCCTCACTGAAGCACATGCCACTTTCCAAACTAAAGTAAGAACATCTTTGCTTTCCATCAACCCTTTCATTACAAGAAAGGTAAAGTCATGCTATAGTATATCTTCTTTTAATCTTGTTTAATCTCTCCTTTCAAATAGGATCATCTGTTCTTTGTAATGCCATATTTGAACGGAGGTGATCTGGATGCATTTATTGAAAAGAACGGGAAGCTGGACATTGACATCGCAAGGTAAGTTTTGAAAATAGGTAACTGTAACTGAAAGAGGACAATGGGAAATCAATAACATGGATATTTACTAACGTGAGACTTGAGGGAATTGAAAGTGTATCTAAAGGGAATTTCAAATTTCAGGTCAAAATAGCCAAACTGAAAACAAGATTACTTGGAGAATTTCTCTAATTTTAAACCTAAATGTTGAAATTTACATTGAATCCACTGCAATTCTCAATTTAGTGAATAACCCCATAAGAATGTAATACACCATAGAAAAGAAAGTGGCTGGAGATTCATATGATGGAAAACTGGAAGAAAGGACGAAATAGGAAAAGAGTGTGGCTGCTGATAGATATCAACCAAATTTCTTGGGACACAGTTCTAAAATTTACCAAAATTAATGAACTCCTCTATATCCTCCTTAATATAAAACAACAGGGGAAGATGCTTACAAAATTATATCATAGGGTAGTATATCTAAATAAATATTTTATATATATATATATATATATATATATATATAATATGAGATATTCATTGGGGTTTTTTTCAGGTGTTTTACCTGAACACACCTATATTCATTAACCTGAACATCAGCCTCATCATTCCTTCACTCATACACAGTGAAAAGCATCAGACCAGACATCAGGCAAACCAGGCAAATACCCGGTGGTCCGCAATGGCTATGGGCTGAGACTGACGGGGAGTTCAAAGGTTCTCCCCTGCCGGCCCATGCAGGGCCAATGCAATCCAAGTGCCAGTTTTGCTGTGTGCCATCACGGACAAGTGGGAAGATCAAAAATCTTCCTCACCGGCCCACAAGTACTTCACTGCAGTAGAGCGGAGAGGGGAGAGGACCCGGGGGCTCTAACTTGCAGTTCCACTGGGATCTTCCACTCGTGAACTTGAAGCATTGTCACAGTTACCGTGGCAACACTCCGACAGACCTGATCTCGTGAAAGGAGATCTCTAGCCGGAGGAGCTGCAGGCTTGAGTTCCCTCACCACCGGACCACCAGGGCTTGTAATTGTAGCGGTACTTACCCTTTCCAGGGGCCGGCCGGGGTCCTCTCTTCTCGCCGCGCGCGGTCCTGCTCCTGCATGAGCCGCGCGCGGCTCAGCCAACGAGAAGATCAGTCAGGCGGGCAGTAACCGCGAGAAGCGGTCACGTGTCCCGCCCGACACTAAGAGCGCGCCGCGCGTCTCGGGCGCGCTCTTAAAGGGACAGTGGGAGACTAAATTAGAATCAGTCTCCCATTGGCCCCTGTCAGGCCACATTCCCCATACACTCACGTTTTGGGGGCGTGGATATGACAGGGGCCAATCAAAGTGAACCTTAGGGTTTTTATACTCACCTGTTTCCCCTTGCTCCTTGCCCTATCGTGGTTTCTGTCCAGTTCCCTTTAGTGCTTGTATCGTTCAGTTGGTTTTTTGGTGCTTGACCTTGGCTTTGTTCCTGACTCCGCTCTCTCCTTATCCTTGCTTGCTTATCCGCTGTTTTGTCCTCTGTGTACCAGTCCTCGGCTTGTTCTACGTTACGCTGTCTCTCAGTTCCCTTGACCTCGGCTTGTTCTGACTCTGTCTTTCTCTCGTCCTAGTCCGGCCATTCTAAGGTCCGGTAAGACGAACTCTGTTTCTTGTCTCTTGACTGTTGAACTATTCCTGCGTGTTGGGGTATATTACCGTGACATTACGATAGGGCCATGGACCCCGCAGGTTTAGGACAACAGATGGCCACTCATGAGGCTAGATTCGCAGAACAGGATCACCGTATGGATCAAATGGCTCAAGCCATCCAGACACTGTTATCCAGATCAGCTCCGGTACCTGTACCTGCGCCTCCTGTAAACCCTATACCAGACACTGCTAATATGCCTAATGCTTCAGCACATCTAACCCCGCCACCTAGGTATGGAGGAGACGCTAAGACATGTAGGGGCTTCCTTAATCAAGTGGAGTTCCACTTTGAAATGTACCCACGTTCATTTCCCACTGATAGATCTAAGGTGGGTTTTCTTATGCACCAACTTACGGATAAGGCACTAGAATGGGCAAATCCTATTTGGGAGGCTAATGGGCCTATGGTACACGACTTCACTAGCTTCCTCACAGCATTTCGTAGAACATTTGACACGACTAAAAGGTCAAAAAACGCCGCCAGGGCATTAATGAGAATAAAGCAAGGATCTAAATCTGTAGCCGATTATGCTATTCAGTTCCGTACCCTTGCCTCACAGGTAGATTGGACTAATAATGGGCTTACTACCGCGTTTATGGAAGGTCTGTCTGAAACTATGTTGGATGAGGTAGCAGCTAAGGACCTCCCTATACCCCTGGAGGATCTGATTGACTATCTTATCGATATAGATAACAGGATCCGTGACAGGTTATATACCAGGTCCAGAAATAGACATTTTGTTCCCTTTAACTCCCCTAGAGCTGAGACTCCCGAGGGATCTAAAGGTTCTGAGGAGGAACCTATGCAGTTAGGGGTTGCTAAACTTACTGACGCTGAAAAGCTTTATAGGAGAAAGGAGGGACTTTGTCTTTATTGTGGCAGGAGGGGTCATATGAGACAAGAATGTCCCGTGCGTCCGGGAAACTCTCACACCTAAGACCGTATAGAGGACTGGCCTTGGGTGTGACATCACAGTCCTCACATTTGCCTCTTAATAAATTACTTCTTCCTGTTTCCCTGCACCTTGATAGTAACTGCATAGCAGGGAATATACTAGCCCTGGTTGATTCCGGAGCGGCCGAAAACTTTATTGATTCCAGTTTTGTCAAGGAGAATAACATACCCACCAGAGAGAAGGAGACACCCTTGGCCGTTGAGGCCATAGATGGTAGACCATTATGCTCTCCAATTATCACACATGAGACAGTTCCACTACATATGTCTACAGGGGTGTTACACTCTGAGACCATTCGGTTTCAGATCATTACTTCTCCTTCCTCTCACCTCGTGTTAGGGTATCCTTGGTTACGTACTCATAATCCCACCATTGATTGGGAGTCAGGACAAATAGTTTCTTGGAGTGATTCTTGCCAAGAGTCTTGTATTGTTAAAGTCACCCCTTTGAATTCTACTAATATTCCTCCCGTGCCTACGGTCATACCCTCTCAGTACCTGTCTCTTAAATCTGTTTTTGATAAAAGGGAGGCTGAAAGATTGCCACCTCACAGGCCTTACGATTGTGCAATTGATTTGTTACCTGGTACGATGCCTCCCAAAGGGAGAATATATCCTTTATCTCCTCAGGAGAATCTGGTTATGGAGGAATATATTAAGGAATCTCTAGAGAAGGGATTTATAAGAAGATCCTCTTCCCCGGCAGGGGCGGGTTTCTTCTTTGTATCTAAGAAAGATGGCGAATTAAGGCCTTGTATTGACTATAGGGGCCTAAACAAAATCACCATCAAAAATGCGTACCCCATACCTTTGATCACAGAACTATTTGATAGGCTTAAACAGGCCACAGTTTTTACCAAATTGGACCTTAGGGGTGCTTACAATCTCATACGTATCAAAAAGGATCACGAGTGGAAGACCGCTTTCAATACCAGGAGTGGCCACTACGAGTACACTGTGATGCCCTTTGGTCTTTTTAACGCCCCAGCAGTTTTTCAGGAATTTATTAATGATGTCCTACGTCAATTTATACATACATTCGTTATAGTATACTTGGACGACATATTAATTTATTCTACTGATTTACAGACTCATCACATGCATGTTAAATTAGTGTTGAGAACTCTTCTGGGTAACGGTCTCTATTGCAAACTCGAAAAATGTTCATTTGATCAATCTGAAGTCCAATTCTTGGGTTATATAATCTCGGCCAAGGGTTTTCGTATGGATCCCAAGAAACTGTCTGCCATTATGGAATGGCCTCTACCCCAGGGTTTGAAAGCCATTCAGCGTTTTCTGGGGTTCTCTAATTATTATAGGCGTTTTATTAAAGGGTTTTCTGCCATTGTTGCGCCTATAACCAGAATGACCAAGAAGGATGGTAATACTCATGTCTGGAAACCAGAAGCACTCGAGGCCTTTGAATTCTTGAAGGCTACATTTGCCTCTGCTCCTGTTTTACAGCATCCTGTCCCTTCACTGCCCTTTATTCTTGAAGTTGATGCTTCTGAAATAGGGGTAGGTGCTATCTTGTCTCAAAGAGATTCACCTGAAAAGCCGTTACACCCTTGTGGCTTCTTTTCCAGACAGATGTCCAAAGCAGAGAGGAATTATGATGTAGGCAATCGTGAACTCCTTGCTATCATTTTGGCGCTCAAGGAATGGAGACATCTGTTAGAGGGTACTAGGGATCCCATCCTCATTTTAACGGATCACAAAAACCTCTCTTACCTTAGTGAAGCAAAAAGATTGTCTTCTAGGCAGGCCAGGTGGTCTCTGTTTTTGTCTCGTTTTAATTACATAATCACATACAGACCGGGTGATCGTAATACTAAAGCTGACGCTCTGTCCAGACAATTCGAGACTACTGACAAACTCGAGGTCGATGTTACCCCTGTCATTCCGCCTGACAGAATAATAGCGACTACTGTTATTTCCATTTCGTCTTCTCTCTTACAAGCTATTCAGGCTAAACAATACTTGGCTCCTGGGGAGAGGCCTGCTGATAAGCTGTTCGTTGATTTACCGGAGAGACGAGACATCTTGTCATTATATCACGACACTAGAACTGCTGGACACCCTGGTATTTCTAAGACATTCTCAGCAGTTTCTAGATATTTCTGGTGGGCTTCCTTGCGCAAGGACGTCACTGATTACGTTAATGCCTGTAGCACTTGTGCCAGTATGAAGTCCTCCCACAGAGTTCCTTGTGGGTTGTTACATCCGTTGCCCATACCCGAGAGACCGTGGTCCAATATATCCATGGATTTCATTGTTGAATTGCCTCCCTCTAATGGTAAAACTGTCATCCTGATGATTGTGGATCGTTTTTCTAAGATGGCTCATTTTGTGTCTCTTGTCAAATTGCCATCATCCAAGGAACTTGCCTCTATCTTTGCCAGGGAGGTGTTTCGGTTGCATGGTATTCCCGCTTCGATCGTGTCCGATAGGGGTAGCCAGTTTATCTCCAGATTCTGGAGAACGTTTTGTACTGAGATGGGTATCTCCCTCTCGTTTTCTTCAGCCTACCACCCCCAGTCTAATGGAGCTGCTGAACGTGCCAACCAATCTCTAGAGCAGTATCTTCGTTGTTTCGTGTCCCACCATCAGAACAATTGGGCTGACCTTCTTCCTTGGGCTGAGTTTGCTCGTAATAATGCTGCTCATGAATCCTCCGCTAACAGCCCTTTTTACGTTGTCTATGGCCGACATCCCGTGGTTCTTCCAGCTGCATTCTCCTTACAGGGCATGCCAGCTCTGGACGAACATTTGGCTAGTCTACGTAATACTTGGGAGCAGGTTCAGTGTTCTTTGGTGGCCTCAGCTGCTCGCCAGAAGGTTCAGGCAGACAAGCATCGCAGGGCGGCTCCATCCTATGCTGTGGGAGACCGGGTTTGGCTTTCTACTCGCAATATTCGTCTTCGTGTGCCTTCCATGAAGTTGGCCCCTCGTTTTATTGGTCCTTTTCGTATCTTGCATGTGGTTAATCCTGTCTCGTATGCATTGGATCTTCCAAAAAATTTACGCATTCCTAACGTGTTTCATACCTCCTTGTTAAAACCCCTCCTGTGCAACCGTTATACTCGGCATGTCCCTCCTCCTCCTCCGGTTTCTGTGGAGGGCCATGAGGAGTTTGAAGTGGCGGCTGTAATTGACTCTCGTTTGCTTCGGGGTCGCCTCCAATATCTGGTACATTGGAAGGGCTATGGGTCTGAAGAACGCAGTTGGATTTCCGCTGACGCTGTTCACGCTCCTCGCCTTGTGCGTTCTTTCCACGCTCGTTTTCCTGCCAGGCCTGCTCCTCCCCGCCCGGTGGGCGTGTCTTCAGGGGGGGGTACTGTAGCGGTACTTACCCTTTCCAGGGGCCGGCCGGGGTCCTCTCTTCTCGCCGCGCGCGGTCCTGCTCCTGCACGAGCCGCGCGCGGCTCAGCCAACGAGAAGATCAGTCAGGCGGGCAGTGACCGCGAGAAGCGGTCACGTGTCCCGCCCGACACTAAGAGTGCGCCGCGCGTCTCGGGCGCGCTCTTAAAGGGACAGTGGGAGACTAAATTAGAATCAGTCTCCCATTGGCCCCTGTCAGGCCACATTCCCCATACACTCACGTTTTGGGGGCGTGGATATGACAGGGGCCAATCAAAGTGAACCTTAGGGTTTTTATACTCACCTGTTTCCCCTTGCTCCTTGCCCTATCGTGGTTTCTGTCCAGTTCCCTTTAGTGCTTGTATCGTTCAGTTGGTTTTTTGGTGCTTGACCTTGGCTTTGTTCCTGTCTCCACTCCCTCCTTATCCTTGATTGCTTATCCGCTGTTTTGTCCTCTGTGTACCAGTCCTCGGCTTGTTCTACGTTACGCTGTCTCTCAGTTCCCTTGACCTCGGCTTGTTCTGACTCTGTCTTTCTCTCGTCCTAGTCCGGCCATTCTAAGGTCCGGTAAGACGAACTCTGTTTCTTGTCTCTTGACTGTTGAACTATTCCTGCGTGTTGGGGTATATTACCGTGACAGTAATGTCCCCAGCCTGGACTAAGGAAAGAAGGAAGGGGGGGTTATAAAGTGTATTATATATTTGCCTCTATCTGCATCCCACACACACAATATAGGCCTATACCCCTCAATACATTCACACATTGCACCCCTCACACAGACTGCACCCCACATACACACATTTCACTCCTCACACACAATGTACCCCTCAAATACAGACACTGCACCACTCACACATACACACTGAACCAATCACACATACACACTGCTCCTCTCACACATAGACATTGCATCCCTCACACACACACTGCGCTACTCACACACACACACTACGCTACACACACACACACACAATGTACCCATCTATGCACCCCTGTGCACACACTAGATCCCCTGCAGAAAAACACATGCTACTTTCCCTAAACACACACTATCTACAGCCCCACACATATTACATTACAAACACAACAATATTGAAACTTATCTATTTACACAAAGCACCACATCACAAGCAGCTCACCCAACACACACAATCCCACAAGCAGCCTCCAAATACATGCACAATATTCTCTTATGGAGACACCAGATACAAGTCACAAGAAAACACAGTGCAAGCTTGTCATTAAATTTGCTGCACAGGACAAACACAGGGCCATTTTCTCATGCTAGGGCTCTTTAGAAGGGCTCTGCACATGGTCTGCCCTGGAAGAGCACTGAACCAATATTCTCACTGTGAGAGGGGGTGTGGTTGTCATTCGTGGCAACAAAACGCCCTCTCTCTGCCATGCTCTCTTCTCACTGGGCGCCTGTGATTTAAAAATGCCTGCGACTCATTTTTCCCAAAGCCGCCATGAAAGGCATCACTGTGTTTAAATCAGAAGCATTTTTTGAGAGATCTTAAATAAGGAAAACCAGTCATTACTATAAGAGATATAAAGAGATAATAAATCCAGCTGAGAAAATATATTTCAAAACTACGGTATATGCTTTGTGTTTATAAAATGACATAAGGATAATATTATTTTTCCATTTATTTATTTTTTCAGATTTCTTGCTGCTGAAATGGTGTGTGGAATACAATACCTACACAAGAATGGAATTATCCATCGGTAATCTATTGTATTAGTTAATTATTATATATGTTTATTCTCTCTCAGTTCTAGACTGTAACTTTTCTATCCTTTCATGCAATAAATATGTGACAGTTTGTTTCTAATTATTGAAGACGAATTACTCATTTATAAGGTGTATCTTCCTTACAGAGACCTGAAGCCTGAAAACATCTTATTGGACGGCAAGGGTCACCTTAAGATTGCCGACTTTGGCTTGGCAGTAGAAAGCAGTACTTGCAGAGAGTACGCTGGCACACCGGGATACATTGCCCCTGAGGTAAGGAATACATTTCAAATGCAATAGCTTGTTGATTTGAAACTTAATTTATAAAGAAATTAGAATGGAACAAATTCTGTAGGTGGCACTATAGTCCTTATTATACATCCCAGGGGGTCAGATTCTTTATATTAATCAAATAATACCTAGGAAATCCTATTTGAATGCCGACTGCATAGGTCGTGCCAGGATCTGAAAGAAGAAGATATAGATCTATATTCTGTAATGAGTAAAGAAAGAGGGAATTAGCTGAAATATTATCCAAAGAAGAAATACCCCATTATAGTACAGCTATTAAAATAATAAAAGTTATGAAATTATTGTCATTTTTTATTATTTGTTGAGTCTCATTAAAATTAATTTTACTTAGTGCCTTGCTATATATATATTATCTCAACTGAATAGCCAACTATTCCTCAAATATGGCCATTTATTGAGTTTAATTAGAACTTAAACAAAAAGAAAGCCTGTTTAAAATATATTTTATACAATATTTACAATTCATTCCAAAGTTTCATGTCTGATTCCCATTTTCCACACTCTCTCTCTCCCAGTATACTATGCAGTATATTGTATTAAATATTTGTGACTGTAGTAGATTTTCCTATGTGTCCAATTTGCTTATTATTACTGTGTGTTTCCGGTAGATGCTTAAAAAGTACAGGTACAATGCTTCAGTCGACTGGTGGTCATTCGGGGTCATCCTCTATAAGATGGTTACTGGAGACAACCCATTCTGCTGTGATGAATCGAGCAATACAATAACCAAATCTACTCTGGAGGACACACCAACGTATCCTCCTAATCTGTGTGCTGTTACACGAGACTTGCTAGAGAAGGTGGGTATGATTGTGCTTTATAAGATAATACAGTGGAATAGGACAAAACATGTTATAAGGAATGGTTTTATAAAACACTGAGTAGAGTTATAAAAACGATATTTTTGTCAGTTTACTCTTCACTTAAAGAGCAGTCTCGTTAGGTAAAAGAATAGAAGAATATTTGTGACTGATCGGTAGATAGAAAGCAATTAAAAGCTATTTCATAAAACTTTATTCCACTCAGAAAACACTTCTAAACAAAAGCAAGAAAAGCCCAGACTTAATATAGTATTTAATGTTATAATACAAGTCATAATTATTATAGAAACAAAACTTTTAATATACTTACACTTATTGGATTGATTTTATTTAACTGATTAGTTTACTTTTGTTTCTTTTTACAGCTTCTTTCTAAATTACCTTCAAAACGAATTGGAAACAAAGGAGATATACGCAAACACCCCTTTTTCCAAACAATAAACTGGGAGAAGCTTGAGGCTGGGCTACTATTCTCCCCTTGCTCGCCCAACACAGTAAGTGTACTGATAGAATTTTGAACATATTAGCGACTTGTGAGGTCTCTGAATTATTTTTGAATTTATTTTATTCAGAGCACAAGTCACATTATAGAAAAAAATGTAAATTACAAATATAAATAAAGGGAATAAAATATCTAAGAAACAAAAAGTCTAAGGAAAGGGGAAAGGCAATATACAAAGCAGAAAGACGAATGAAATGTGGAACCATGTGCCATCAAAAACGTTCTATGAAAAAAAGGGATCCCTATATATGAAGAATATGCCTATTCCCAACAGCCACAATTCTCTGTAAATATAAAATAGTGAAAGCTCTATCCTTTGACTTATTTTGTTTTAACCTGTAGTGTGCATAAGACATATTAGTTGATGCTTTGCTTAGGTATATGTTAAACGCACTGTAATTTCATTGAAATTGCCATGGGTCTGTAAGCAGGACTGACTTTAATGGGTGTTCTATAATTACCTGAATTCGGGAGAAAAATCTCACCGGTTTCATGTTAGTAATGGCTTTTTCAATGTTTGACATCTAAAGGTTGGATATAAGAGGCAAAATCTGGAACCATCGAAACATTTTTCTTTCAAATAAACATCTAAACTTTTAAATATCTTTAAAACAACTGTATATACATAAGGTGGAGCTTCTAAAATGGATATTCAGTATGTGTCTGTGGATCCAAAATGCAAAACAATAGTGCAATATAGCTTGAACAAGTTAAATCTGTTATATGAACAAGAGGGATATCACTTACAAGCCTAGAGCCAAATATCTCATATGACCCAAATGGTAAGCGCCTGTGGAGCTTTACAGGATGTCCAAATCCTTCTTCCAGTGTATCTCACACTGCTTGACCTCAGGGTGCTCAGTGTCTCCCCACACTCCACGGTCTCGGAGGTGTATACACGTGATACCAAAGATATGTCTTCAAAATGTGCTTTATTCTAAATCAATAAAAACTTTCACAAACTTTAAAACTTTAAAAAGAAATAAATGTACCAGATAAATATCTCCGGATGATTTTGTAGTCTAATGAACTATCCAAAACGCGTTTCGCCCTTTCAAACGGGCTTCCTCAGTTGGTTGTTGCTAGTCTTTTCGTCTCCCTTCTCTTTAAATGTCCGGATTGATGTTCTCTTCCGGTTTCCACCTTCGGCATATTGATACGCAACATGCGTTCCAGCATCTTACGTATAGATGTTGTCATTTCCGGTTCGTCTCTCCTTCTGTGTCTGAACCGTATATGCGTTCTAGCTTTGTAAAAAAAAAACCTTTATTTGACAAAGCACACACGGTGCTTGGAACGCATCTGCGTTCCACCATACTTCTTAATGTCTATAATGCAGTCTATACGTTTACACATATTCCCTTAAAGTCCATTAAGTTTTGTTATCCTAGAAAAAATGTTTAGTTAAAAAACACATATGTGTGTCAAACGGAATACATTTTCTTACTTAGGGAACCTCCTGAGTTTCTATATTCTATAGAGGTTACATATAAATCAAAATAAGGTAAAACAATTAATATAGGTCATCAGATAATTGTTAAAACTGGGAAGTATGTATTTAAAACATAATATAAAATAATAAAATATGTAAGGATATAAACAACGTGTTATTAAGGGAATAATGGTGATTTTTTTAATTCATAAAATGGCATAATTCGAAATCCTGGTTTAGTCCTTGTGGGATCATGGTGTTAAAGTTATAAATAAAGTGCATTTCCTCAATTCCAATCTTTTTAGTATTATCCCCTCCTCTCCAATCTTTTTTGACCAGTTTAATTGCACTAAAAAACAATCCTTCAGGGTTTTAGTTATGGACCAGTTAAAAATGATTGGAGACACTATGTGACTCCAGTTTAAAATGATTGATTGGATACACTATGTGACCAGGCTTGTGAGTGATATCCCTCTTGTTTCTAGGCTTGTGAGTGATATCCCTCTTTTTTCTAGGCTTGTGAGTGATATCCCTCTTGTTCATATAACAGATTTAACTTGTTCAAGCAATATTGCACTATTGTTTTGCATTTTGTATCCACAGATACATACTGAATATCCATTTTAGAAGCTCTACCTTATGTATGTATGTTTGTAGTTTGTAAAAGTGGTTTAGGGGATACCACTTATAGGTGTTTTTGAGCTCTTTATCACTATTTACTCTCCTCCATATTGTGCACTTATCTGTTGATTTAAAAACAACTGTGTCTAACATATATTAACATAATTGTTTGTGTTTCTATCTGTAGACATCATCACAAGTTGTAAAAGAAACATTGAGCGTGGAGGAAGCCGTTTCACAGGGAGAGACTACACAGAAACCAATAGATTCTAAAGGCCAAAAACGGTTTAATGGATTCACATATGTCAACCCTAAATGGATCACTGGAGTACAGCCCATAGCAGCCCCAGGCCCATCAGGGCTAGGGGCAACATCTGCAACATTCGTATCAATAAAGGTACAAAAATAAATCATGTTATTGGTATCTGAATTAATTAGGATTATGGTCACTCTACTATGACAAAACACATTTGTTTTATAAATGAGAGTTTGGATCTGTATCTTCATATTTTATCAGGGTATAGCTAATACAGATCTAAATGTTCAAACTAAAATGTAAATTTTGTTTGTTTGTTTGTTGTTTTTTGTTTTTGTTGTGATTTTTAATAATCTTGGTTCCTAGTAAGATTCTTATTTCAAGTGGGTTCTTTAGCTTTCTTTGCACATTCCATCCCTATTTTCTTCTATCAGAACCCTCTATTTTCCATTTTATAAGACTTAAAGTGTCTGTATACCTGGGGTGGCTTGTGGGCATTTGAAGCACAAAAGCACAATAAAAGTTTTTGCTCTGAGTACATTTTGAATAATGATAATAACCAAATTAATCGGGG
Source organism: Pelobates fuscus (assembly GCF_036172605.1). Taxonomy (NCBI): domain Eukaryota; kingdom Metazoa; phylum Chordata; class Amphibia; order Anura; family Pelobatidae; genus Pelobates; species Pelobates fuscus. The sequence goes on from NC_086321.1 coordinate 85,296,916, forward strand.
GACCAAAACGTATTGTTAGAGGCATCTCTCTGTAGCTGGCATAGCAAAATGCAGACCAACAGTCCACGGTATAGGTAATTCTCATTCGGTACATCGACAAAACCTGGACCTTAGTTGTTTCGTGAGCACTCCATGGTTGCTCTGTGATGACTAGGCTGTTGTAGACTATACATTGCTATTATATCTGCTGTATGATAAATCTGTTAAGGATAGCGTTGATTATTTTATTTGTAATTAAATGTTTCAGAAGGAAAGCTACCATAAAAATATACCTTCAGATCTTCAAATGGAAGAGTCATTTCCAGGCATATCACATAAGACAATCATCTTAAGAAGAAAAAGAAAGATGAGAGAAAGTGAGAAAGAAACAGATTTTAACAAAAAAAGAAAATAAAAGGCTTCTCTACAATTTTCATTAATTTAATGCCAACTCCAAATGGATCATCGGAGCACAGTCTGCAGCATCTTCAGGACAAAAGAGGTACACAAATAAATCATGTTATTGCTATCTGAATTAACCCCTTGAGGACACATGACATGTGTGACATGTCATGATTCCCTTTTATTCCAGAAGTTTGGTCCTTATGGGGTTAAGTAAGATCTTGGTCACTCTACTTTGGTCTTGTATCCTCATGTATCCTCATATATCATCACAATATTGCTAATGTAGACCAAAATGTTCAAACAATAATATTAATGTCCTTAATGATGATTAATTAATGATTTAGTATTTAAGTTTGAATGGTCTGGGTTTATTTTTTTTATTTATTTCTAGTGAGATTCTTACTTTCAGTGGGATCTTTACCTTTCTTTCCACATCTCTTCACAATTTTCTTCTGTCAGAATCATTTTTTTCCATTTTATGAGCAAATAGTGCTCTATATCTGGGATGGCATTTAAAGCCGGGGTCAGTCTGGAGAATACAAGATCAGGAGACAAAATAGCAGGAACCAAATACATCTACCAGAAACAATGAACTGACCCTGATTACTGGAAAATGTGGAGATTAACTACCCTGTTAATGAGTTGGTAACAAGCGGGGTGTTCTAGGTACCCCTGAGTGACAGTTGGCTAATCTAGACAGGTGAGTATGGCTAAGCATATAACCAGATTCCAGCCCTCAGTGCTGCAGGCAGGGCAAGGCACATTTTCCAATGGGTACACTGACAAAACCTGGACCATAGGTGTGCCATAAGGACTAGGTTGGGAACCACTGCTGTAGACCATACATTGCTATTATATCTGCTGTATAATAGATCTGTCAGGAATTACATTAGTTGGTTTATATGTAATTACATGTCTTTCAAGAGGAAAACTACCATGAACATGCACCTTCTACCCTTAAAATGGAAGAGTCATTTCCATGCAATCATCAGAAGAAGGAAAAGAAAAAAAGAAGAAAGTGATATAGAAATTTAATTTTACATAACATTTGTTTAAAGGTTTCTCAACGATTCTCCTCTCCAATTTCAGCCATCATGTAAAGACGTCCCTAATAGAAAGTGCATGTTCCTTCACGTATATCAACACCAAATGGATCACCGCAGTCCAGCCCAAGGACCACCAGGGCTAAAACATCTGCAACGTCCGCATTAATGAAGGTACAAAAACAAAAAAATCTGAATTAAATATGATCTTGGTCACTCTACTATGACTAAACACATTTATTTATTTTTTAAATTGTCATGTGACTTAGGACCTGTATCCTCATATAGCATCAGGATATTGGTAATACAGACAGACCTAATTAAAATAAAATGTTAACACCCTCTAAATGTTATAGTAACAATGTTATGTGATAGCAAACATCTTTGCATCTCTCACCCCAACTCACAATCTCTCCTTCGATCCAATCCAAACGTGGATTGTGTTTCAGGAGCCAAGGGAAACCGAGTATTATCGGAACTGTAGGTGAAGATATGATTTGAAAGGTCATTTCTTCAGAGTGGAGAATACCCACTGAAACAGTGATTGGCAGAGTTTCGTGTGTGATGAAAGGCTGGGTAAGAGGCCTTCCATCAATGGCCTCGACTGCTATAGGTTTCTCTTTATGTCTTAAGGGCAGGAGATGTTTTGCAGAGAATTCTTTGTCTAGGAAATTCTCCGCTGCCCCAGAGTCAATCATAGCCTCACACTGAACAGTAGTGTTCTCGAAAGATAAGGTTACTTTGACAAGGAAACGGTTCTTAGTCAATTTAGGGGACATATACATCACACATAAGGTCCGTCCCCGTACGTGCCTTAGGTGTGCAAGTTTTCCGGCCGAACCGGGCATGAAGATCTTAGATGTCCCTTCTTGCCACAATACATACATAACCCCTCGTTACGTCTGTGTTGTCTCTCTGCCTCAGTGAGTTTAGCACTACCCAATTGCATGGGTTCAGGTTCTGGAAGAGGCGTTTGGCTACTCACCACTGGGTTAGAGAAACGAGGAGCTATGGACAAATTAGAACGTCTGTTAAGTTGTTTGTTTTTCTCTCTCTCTCTGAGCCGGTTATCAATGTCTATCATGTAGGCAATAAACTCATTAAGATTAACCGGAAGGTCTCTAGCTGCAGTCTCATCTTGTATATTCTCAGCTAAACCTTCAGAGAAAGCAGCCACCAGACCGCTATTGGTCCAATCAACCTCAGACGCTAATGTCCTGAACTCTATTGCATAATCGGCTACAGAACGACTGCCTTGCTTGATTCTCATAAGGGCTTTGGCAGCGTTCTTCTCCCTGCCTTTAGGTTCAAATGTAGCCTTAAAGGCCGTAAGAAAGGTACTGTAATCACGGGCTATTGCGTCACCACTTTCCCATAAGGGGTTAGCCCAAGTCAAGGCTTTTCCAGTTAATTGGTTCATCAGATAGCCTATTTTAGATCTATCTGTTGGGAATGAACCTGGGGAGGCCTCAAAGTGGTATTCTATTTGGTTTAAAAAACCTCTAAATTCCTTAGAATCACCTCCATAACGAGGGGGCGGTGACAAGGTTATGGACGGTGGTTTATGTGGTACGGGAACCACTACAGGTGGCGGAACCACAGGTGGTACAGGAGGGACCTCTAAATAGGCAGTCCTCTGGAGCAAGGTCTGAAATGCCTGGGCAAATTGGTCTAACCTGTGGTCCATATCCTCCACCCTATTTTCACAGGCGATCATATGTTTGCATAGTTCTGCAGGATCCATGGCCATGTCGTAAAGTCACGACTAGTAATGTGGTCCAGCACGCAGAAACTATGTAAACATATACATAAGTCAGAAAAGGAAAAATAACAGGACAGAGCGTAAACCGGACCTTAGAATGGCCGGACTAATACGCTAGAGACAGAGAATGGTCAAAGGGAAAGCCGAGGTCAAGGAAGCCAGAAAATACTCAATACCGATAAGAAAAGCCAAGTCAGGGAAACCAGAGATCAGAATAACCAGGGAAACGCCAAGGATCAGGATACCAGGAAATCAGAAACACGAAACTAGCACTTTCAGGAAACCAGGAAACTGAAACCACGACATGGCAAAGTACTAGGGTGAATTAGGGGTTTAAATACCCCTCTCTAAGCTATGATTGGTCAGAGGGCGACCTCTGACCCCAGAACGTGCGTGTGCGTTGACGTCGTGACGTCACGCACACGTTAGTATAATTCTCGGGGGCGGGGCTATCCATAGACGCGACCACGTGGTCGGCGTCATATTGGATTCGGGCGTGATGCCCGGAAGAACTACATGCGCGGTTCCCGGCTCGCCGACGAGCAGGTAAGCTCGTGTAGTCGGAGCGGTCGTGCCGGTTTTGGCACGACCGTGAGGCTCGGCGGGCCGGTGACCGCAACACTTTCTTTCCACATCCCATCACTATTTTCTTCTATGAGAACCACTTTTTCCATTTTATGAGGTATATAATGCCTCTATTCCTGGGATGCTTTGGTGATATTTGAAGCACAACAACACAATTATAGTTGCTGCACTGGGTAAATTTTAAATAATGATAATAATAAAAGTGAAAACAAATCAGATTATCAGTTAAAACCAGAGGGCAGAGAAGTATCTCTGTAACTAGGATAGCAAATGCAGATCAACAGTCCAGGATATAGGTATCTTTCAATTATTTTTCAATGGGTACATTGACAAATCCTGGACCTTAGTTGTTTTGTGAGCACTCCATGGTTGCTCTGTGATGACTAGGCTGGGATCCACTGTTGTAGACTATACATTGCTATTATATCTGCTGTATGATAGATCTGTTAAGGATAGCATTGATTATTTTATTTGTAATTAAATGTTTCAGAAGGAAAGCTACCATGAAAATATACCTTCGTACCTTCAAATGGAAGAGTCATTTCCAGAAATATCACATAAGACAATCATCTTAAGAAGGAAAAGAAATATGGAAGAAAGTGAGAAAGAAACAGATTTTAACAAAAAAAGAAAATCAAAGGATTCTCAGCAATTTTCCTTCATTTAATGCCATTCCCTGAATATAAACTACTTGGTCCTTCAAGTATGCCAACTCCAAATGGATCATCGGAGCACAGTCTGCAGCATCTTCAAGACAATAGAGGTACAAAACTAAATCATGTTATTGCTATGTGAATTAAGTAAGATCTTGGTCACTCTACTTTGGTCTTGTATCCTCATATATCATCACGATATTGCTAATATAGACCAAAATGTTCAAACAATAATATTGATGTCCTTTAAATGATTTAGTATTTAAGTTTGAATGGTCTGGGTTTCTTTTTCACTTTTTTTGTTTATTTGTTTGTTTGTTTGTTTGTTTGTTTTTATACGCATGGTTTCTAGTGAGAGTCTTACTTTCAGTGTGATCTTTTACAATGGGTACACTGACAAAACCTGGACCATAGGTGTGCCATAAGGACTAGGTTGGGAACCACTGTTGTAGACCATACATTGCTATTATATCTGCTGTATAATAGATCTGTTAGGAATTACATTCATTTGTTTATATGTAATTACATGTTTTTCAGGAGGAAAACGACCATGAACATGCACCTTCTCCCCTTCAAATGGAGGACAATCATCAGAAGAAGGAAAAGAAAGATGGAAGAAAGTGAAAAGGAAACAGATTTTAACAAAACAAAAAAAAAGATTCTCAAAGATTTTCCTTCTCCTCCCCAATTGAAACCAACATTTAAAGCCATTCCCTAATTAGGAACTGCTTGTACAGGAAAAAGCAATATAACAGAGAATGAGGAAAAGTGAGAGAGATAGAGACGTAAAGAGTGACATAAATTTGAATGGGGGGTGGGGGGGGCTGGGGCTGGACGAGTTTTACTTGACGAAAATCCACAGAAAACTCACTTACTGCCTGAAACCTTCAGCCTCCTGTCTTGAAACCTTCCAGTGCAGCTGACAAGCCCGATAATGGATAGAATTGAGCCCAGGAGGGAGAAACTGAGACTGCGGCCTACCTGGGCAGGGAGCGAGGTGGAAGTCCGCTGCTCTACTCTTTGACATGACAGCTGCACATCGGCACCTCGACTTACCATCTTGCTGCTCCCATTTCCCCCCTTTGGACCGGCGAGGGATATCCCAGTCCCCACAAGAGAAGCTGTAAGCAATGCCAGGCTGGAGTATCAACAGCCACTACAGGAACAAATGTCTGTTCTACAAGATTGCCTCGAGACACGCCGAGACATGCTTAATTTAGGCTGCTTAAAAACATCTCAGCATGGATGGTCCAGCAGGCGGCAGTGCATCTACCTTATCCCCACTGGCTGGTGGGTGGCCAATGTTCAGCATGTACCCACACCGTTTCTTGACAGAGGAGCCTTCCTAGGCCAAGAGTTAACCTGGGAGAATCCCCCCTCATTCCCGTTAGAGTGCCTTTCATTAGCCTGATGTCTTTCCTGATATTTTTGTTGTTTTTTTTTCTCCTACATGATTTTCTTTTAGTTTAAACAATGTAGTTCACTAAGATGCATTTACGACAATTATAAGCAGTCTAGGTGGTTAAATCTGCTTAATATGTTTTTGGTGTGACAATATACTCACCTGTTCCTCAGTTAGCAAGTCAACAAAACGCAATGTGTTCAACGTACTAACCTTTTGCTACTGAGGCTGTTTGATAGATAAGTTACCTTTAAAAATGAGGCATCGTTTAAGCATATGTGTCCTATTATGCTGTCTTTCTTATCTGGTCTTACTGTTGGCGCATACTTGTTATTCATGTCTTGTACGAATCTACATATGTCTCAATAAAAATTTGATTTATCAAGTATTTATTAAGCAGTTTTGTTTTTAATGAGATCTATCTATTGTGGGAATCTCGAGCAAGAATATTGAATTAACATTATTTTGCTTAGTATACATATTGGGATACTCCTTATTTTGGAGGAAAAACGACAATAAAAATCAGACATTGGTTTCTCGTTCTGTTAGTAATTATTAAGGATCCACTTGTAACTGTGCTGAAACATTGGGGTTTGTTTGGTACACGTGTCCAGGTCTTTGAGGTAATATGCAAGTGAGCTTAAATGCCTATGTGATTTAAGTGCATGTTATATTGTCTCTATCACTGGTTGGTATAGTTTTGTAATATTGTTTACTTTGTATTTATTACTTTGCTTTGTGTATATAATATAGATATTTGAGTTGTGGATCTTTTTGTATACAGTACTATGGTGTTTGGCATTAAGGGATGCCTCTTTAAGATAGCACCCGCATATGTTCTGACATGTAAACTACAGCCTTTTCCAATTGATTTTGCTTAGCTACCATTGATTTCAGTTTGCCTCTTTTTATTCTGCCCAGATCATGCCACATTGCCCACATGACACACTGCTTACATTTATTTCATTTTGTCTCTATTATATTATGCCCACATTATGCCACACTACCTACATTTACTTCAGTTTGCATCCCTTTTTATTATGTCCACATGCCACATCATTAAACATATTTCAGTTTGCCCACATCATGCCATATTACCCACATGCCATCCTGCCTACAATTATTTTGGTTTGCCTCTCGTTTATTATGCCCATATCATGCCACACTGGCTATTAAGAATCCCCTCCTCACTGCAAGATACATGAAAGCCCATTTGGAATCGGCAAAAAATCCCCTAAAGACTGTGATAAACAAGATCCCCTGATCTGATGAAATGCAGATTGAATTGTTTTGCCTCCATTTAAATCTTCGTGACAGGGGAAACTAGGCACAGGTCATCAGCTGCTCATCACCTGCACAATACAGGTTAAGGGTCTGAATAAATTTGCCAACGTGATATGGCAGGTTTGTCTATCTAATATATGTGCAATGGTGTCAAATATGATTTTTTTTTCCTTATTCCATATGGGATAGTGCATGTAGATTGATGTGGGGAAAATAAACAATTGTAACATATGGCTGCAATATTTAAAAAAAATTGAAGAAATCAAGGGTTAGAAACATAGAATGTGACGGCAGATGAGAACCATTCGGCCCATCTAGTCTGCCCAATTTTCTAAATACTTTCTTTATGCCCTGGCCTTATCTTATAGCTATGATTGCCTTATGCCTATCCCAATCATGCTTAAACTCCCTCACTATGTTAAACTCTATCACTTCAGCTGGAAGGCTATTCCATGCATCTACTACCCTCTCAGTAAAGTAATACTTTCTGAAATTATTTTTATACCTTTGCCCCTCTAATTTAAGACTATGTCCTATTGTTGTGGTAGTTTTTCTTCTTTTAAATATAGTCTCCTCCTTTACTGTGTTGATTCCCTTTATGTATTTAAATGTTTCTATCATATCCCCCCGTTTCGTCTTTCCTCCAAGCAGGGGCGTACCTAGAGCATTTGGCACCCGGGGCGGATCCTGTGCTTGGCACCCCGTCGCCCACCCCCCCAAAAAAAACCTGTACATTTTTTTAAATGTTTTCTTTTTTTTTTTTTACAATATGTAAACTTTGCAAAACCGTTGTCAGCCCCTCCTACAAAACCCTTGTCCTTCCCCGCCCCCTCCTTTAAAACCCCTGTCCTGCCCACTTCTACAAATCCTGTAATGCCCCCATCTACAAAACCCCCACAACCCCCTTCCACAAATCCCCTGCTTACACCCCCTTATAAAGACTCCTGTCCCAATACAAAACCCCTGCACCCTTTTACAAAATCCCTGCAGACCCACACACACACACATTTACAGGCAGACGGTCACACGCACACAGTCACATGTAGACAGTCATGCACACAGTTACAGGCAGACAGTCACATTTACATTGACACACACGGCAGCAGCAGACAGTCACATGCACACAGTCACAGACAGATAATCACACACACGTTTACAGGCAACATCAGACAGTCACACATACATAGTCACATGCAGTCACACACACAGTCATAGCCAGACAGCCACGCACACAGTTACAGACAGTCACATATACAGTCACTCACCCACACAGTCACAGGCAGAGAGTTGCACACACACTTACAGTTACAGACACACAGTCACATGCAGACAGTCACATATACAGTCCCAGACAGTCATGCACATAGTTACAGGCAGACAGTCACGTATACATTGACACACACACACACGGCAGCAGCAGACAGTCACAAGCACACAGTCACAGACAGATAGTCACACACACGGTTACAGGCAACATCAAACAGTCACAGGCAGATAGTCACATGCAGTCACACACACAGTTATAGGCAGACAGTTACACACACAGTCAGTTACAGGTAGTCACACACAGTCAGTTACAGGTAGTCACGCACACAGTTACAGACAGACAGCTACATATACAGTCACTCACACACAGTCACAGGCAGAGAGTTACAAACACACACACACACACTTACAGGCAGACACATACACACACATAACACAAAGTTACAGGCAGACAGTCTCACACACAGACATACATACACACAGTTACAGACAGTTTTACACACACACACACACACAGTTACAGACAGTTTTACACACACACACACACACACACACACACACACACACACACACACACACACAGTTACAGCCAGTGTTACACACACACAGTTACAGACAGTTTTACACACACACACACAGTTACAGACAGTTTTACACACAGTTACAGACAGTTTTACACACACACACACACACACACAGTTACAGACAGATTTACACACACACACACACACACACACACACACACACGTAAGACAGTTTTACACACACACATACACACACAGTTACAGACAGTTTTACACACACACACACACACAGTTACAGACAGATTTACACACACACACACACACACACACACACACACACTGTCACAGTCACACACACTATTACTTACAGACAGTGGGCTGGAGGAGGAGTGGAATCCCTGAAGCCTGAGTAGAGGCAGGGACAGCAGCCGGTAATAGGCAGTTACAAGCCCCGCCCCCACTGCCGGTTTGGTTCCACCCCCGATTTTTAATTAGGGATTATCCTAGCTTACAGTGAACGAATAATCTAAATTTTATTAAAGACAGGAGGCGAATATTTGCTTATCTTTCTTTACTGTAACTCCCAGCAGCAAAGAAATAGTTAACAAGTTGTAAATAAAAATTCAACCAATTATAACATATCATACAACAATATAGTGCTATCAGACTCCTCCCACTTCCTCTTTCTTGATGGTGCCGATCAGCGATAGTAGTAGTCAACCATGTAAACTTGAGATTGTGGAACTTGAATTCTGGTGTACGAGCAATCAACCATGTAAACGATTAGCCAACAGGTACAAATGAACTTCACACTAGGAGAGAAGAAACATAAACTCGCACCTAGGTGGTAGTTCTGGTTACTTGATAAATTAAACCTTAGTGACAAGTGTGGTACAGTGTTACAAAGTCAGAGTAACATTAAACTAAGTGTGATAGTATTACAAAAAAACAGAGTAACATTAAACTTATACTTACACGAACCATTGTGAGAGTATATTCGTGCAATAGCAATAGGAAAAACTTACCCAAAGAGACTTACCCTGGGATGGGTTCCATAATGAACGAAGGGAGGGAAAATATTCGCCTCCTGTCTTTAATAAAATTTAGATTATACGTTCACTGTAAGCTAGAATAATCCCTAATTTTATGGCAAGACAGGAGGCTTCATATTTGCTGTTTTAACGCTCTTGAATGAAAGAAGAGGCCGCGTGTGACGTAGGTTTAAAATAAAAAGTTCGAAAAGTTGATTCTCTTGACCAATCTGCGGCGGATAGAATATCCGCCAGCGAGCTGCCCGACTGGAAGGCAGAGGATGCGGCTGCTCCTCTAATGGAGTGAGCACCAAACGTTTGGTCGATCCCTGCTTGGGTAAGTAGCCATCTTATCCAGCGTGCGATCGTGGGTGAAGAGACCGGTTTGTGGGGTCTAACGTAGGAGACAAGCAGAGGTCCAGTAGGGGCACGCAGTGAGGCCGTGCTCTCCATGTAACAGCGGGTACACCGTGCTATACAGAGGGACGGTCTGTCTGGAAAGTAGGGGTAAAAGACTGAGGAGGAGTTAGTCTTAGTACGTCTAGTAATAGTAAATTTGACACCGTCCGGTGCGAAGGTCACAGCATGAAAGTCAAAGGCCCGAACGTCCGAAACTCTGCAGAAGGACACCAGGCACAGGAGCAGGGCCAATTTCGCAGAGAGTTGGCGTAGGGATAGAGCCTCGTTAGACGGCCAGGAATCCAACAGCTGGAAGACTTTAGAAATATCCCAAAAGTTGGAGTATTTAGCCGCAGGTGGCCTCGTCAATCGTATGCCCTGTAGGAGTCTGCATACGGATGGGTGTTTCCCAACCAGGGAATGATCAACAGTGTCGTGGGCCGCCGAAATGGCAGAACGAAAAATGTTAATCGTCCGATATGATTTACCCTGGTCGAAAAGGGATGATAAATTTTTTTAAATTGGTGAAAGAGGTGCTGAAACGGGATCGAGGGCCCTCTCCAGACACCAGCTGACCCAAACTCGCCATGCGGCGAGGTATGTCCGTCTGGTTCCTGGAGCCCACGAATCCCAAAGGAGCGTCTGAGCAGTGCGTGAAAGTCCCGCGACATGCCAGGCTCCCCGGAAACTGTCCAAGCTACCAATTGGAGGTGGCCCTGTAGGGCGAGCGGGTGATAGTCACCCGTTGGGTTCCTGAGAACCTGGGGAGAGCGAGGTAGTAGGATTGGATAGTCTACCGATAGTTCCAGGAGGGTCGGGAACCAAGTCTGAGCCCTCCATAGTGGAGTGATTACTACTATCTTGGCCATTTGCGCCTTGACCCGGTGAAGGGTCCGCTGGATCATCGAGAAGGAAGGGGAAGCGTAGGCTCCTCTCCGCGGCCAAGGTTGTAGAAACGCGTCAACAGCTAGAGACAGAGGGCCTGGTAGCCAGCTGAAGAAATCGACTGTCTGACGGTTCAGACGGGATGCAAACAGATCAAGTGTGAGGGGTCCCCGTAATAGATGAATATGGTGGAACAGGGAAGTGTCTAATTGCCAATCGCTGGCATCTCTCCAGTGACGCGAAAACCAGTCTGCGACTAGGTTGTCGGGTCCTGGGAGATATTCCGCTCGGATGGACAGATTCCTGTCCAGGCAAAATTGATATAGATCTTTGGTGAGATTGGACAATAGTTTGGATTTGGAGCCTCCGAGGCGGTTTACATACCGCACTGCAGAGATGTTGTCCATCCGAAGCACTAGGGAACAGTTGGACGCGTTCTTGGCTAAGCTGCGGATCGCGAAGGATCCAGCAATGAGCTTGAGACAATTTATATGGAGTGCTTGTTCCGAAGGGGACCAGAGACCTCCTGTGGAGGTTCGGGCGCATGTGGCACCCCAACCCAGAAGGCTTGCATCGGATTCCAGGATAAAATCCGGTTGAGATCCAAAGATCGCTTTCCCATTCCAGGCTTCCATGTTGCGGAGCCACCATTGGAGTTCGATGAGAACTTCGTCTGTCAGGGATATGACTTGGTCGTAAGAGGTTGAGCGATGCAAGTAGGAGGTTTTCAACCGATGCATTGCTCTGTAGTGTAAAGGCCTGGGAAATATAGCCTGAATTGATGCGGACAGGAGTCCAAGAATGTGAGCAAGGTCTCGGAGCCGAGGCCGTTGCGAAGAGAGTAACTTTTGTATTTCTCTCTTTATGTTTTTGATTTTTTGGTAAGGCAGCTGCAAAGTCGCCTGAACTGAGTCCTCAGAAATTTGACTATTTGAGAGGGTTCTAGATCTGATTTCTGGAAATTTATAACAAAACCGAGGTTTTGAAGGAGAGCAGAGGTCATGTCTGTGTGTTTGCGGAGCAAATGTCGGTCTTGGGCCATAATCAGGATATCGTCTAGATATATGATGGAGCGTACTCCTTGGGAACGGAGTAGAGCTATGACCGGTTTCATTAACTTGGTGAAACACCAAGGAGCTGAGCAAAGTCCGAAGGGAAGGCAGGTGAACTGCCAAACTTCGTCTTGCCAGAGAAATTGCAGAAAGGCACGATGACTCGGTGCGATAGGGACCGTGAGGTAAGCGTCCTTCAGATCGAATCGGGAGAACCAATCTCCCACGCAGAGTAGGTCTCTGAGAAGATGGATACCCTCCATCTTGAAATGACGGTATGTGATAAATTGGTTCAATTGTTTTAGGTTGATAATAGGACGGTGTTCTCCCGTCTTTTTTTGTACTAGGAAAATATTGCTGATGAAAGTTTGTGGGAAGGGCGAAGGCTCGATCGCCCTTTTTTCTTGAAGTTTGTGTAACTCCGAATTCAAAATTTGTTTGTCTGCTCTCGACATCTCGAGAGGTGTCGGATGACCGTATTGAATGGGGTGTGTAAGGAAATCTAACTTGAAACCCCTGACTGTATGAAGGATCCAGTGATCCTGAGAGAGCAGTTTCCACTGTTGGAAAAAAAGGGTTAGTCGACCAGCAATTGGTACATTTTTGAAATAAGTAAGGTCCATTACCTGAAGCAGTGCGTCCGCGCAGGGATGCAGAACCACGTCCTCGGAAGGAGCCTCTTGCATTGAAGAGTTGTCTGTGGTATGGTCGGGTGGGTCCTGAAGACCAATAGTCTGTGGGGCGGGGTCTGTAGCCTTGAAAGGCTGCCCTACTGGTAGCTTGACCCCGAAAGCGACCAGCTCTCCCATAAAAACGACTAGATTGGGACCTAAAAACCCTTCGTAATGAGGATTGGGCTTTATTTAGGGTTGTAAAAACCGAGACATGCTTAGAGAGGTCTCGCATAAACTTATCGCCGAACAAAAGACCATCGGCTTCTGGCCCCAATTCCTTTGAACTTAAGTCCACCAATTTGGCATCAATCTTATAGAGTGCTGCTTTCCGTCTCTCTACCGACATTGCCACATTAGCGTTACCCAACAGGCATAGAGCTCGTTGAGCCCATTCCCTGACTGTGTGTGGGTCAAATTTTCCGCTAGTGAGTGCCTCATCTGCCAGAATAAAGATTTGAACTATAGGACCTGAAACGTCCAACAGTTTGTCTTGGGTTGTTTTTAACCCTTGTCCGATACCCTTACGAGGGTCTTTGCCAGACTTGTTCAGATAAGTGACCAGCATAGGGTCAAATTCAGGGGTAGAGGCAACTTTGCCTGGTATAGTGGGTCTTGGGCATTCCGCCCTTAGTTTGTTCCTAATCTCTTTATCCAGTGGCGTGCAAAGCCACATTTTGCAAAAATTGGCAATATGATCAGGAGGGGCCCATTCTGCAGATCGTGGATGACGAATTGTCCTTGGGTCAAACAAAGGAAGGCCTGAAGCGTCCAAAAGGACGTATGAAACAGACTCTTAGATGAGGGTCCACCTTTTATATCTGGATTAAGGAAGGTCTCCTTAACGAACTCCGAAGTTGAGGACTCCTGGGGCACATTCGCCATGGAGTCTTCATCAGAGTAGGTTAGGTCGTAATCATTTAAAATACGGCCAGCGAGTCGTGAAGTAGAGCCCTCAAGGGGATCGGTAGGGTCCTGCATGGTGTGAGGCAGAGAATATTTTAAAACTTTGGCAGGGGCTTTGCCTTTGCCCGCCATTGCGCTATTCCCTTTCCAGGGTCTTTTGCGCGGGGCGCTTTCCTGGTCGGAAAAATGGGAATCCTCTGAATCAGAGGGTAGGTGCGTAGAGGGGCGAACCTCTGGAGCAGTCTGTTCTTGATAGGCTGCTAAAGCTTTGGGAATGGACTCCGCAATGGTGGAGAAAAGCCATTCCCGAAGCTCCGCAGAGATAGCAGGGTCCTGGCGGTCTGACATAGTTATTATAGTAATGGATAATAATTACAGGGATTGGCAGATTGACTGAATTTATGATAAATTGATTTATAGTCTGAAAGACAAGCAGATGAGGCAACTCAGCTAGGATATATATATATATATAGAGAGAGAAAAGTGGGGGTAACCCACTAAGTGGATCTAATCACCAAAGTGAGTAGTGATAAAAATATATATGGGTGTTACCCAGTCAATAAGTGGTGTTCTACCACTGACCTTAAGAGGCAGGTATAAATGTATGCATACAGTAAAAATGATGGGGGTCACCCACTATTATTGAGCAGCTTCAGAAAATAGTAAATAGGTTATGGTGATAAGGAGTGGGGGTACCCACAGGACCAAAGTGGGGGTCACCCACAAGGAAATACAGTAGTGTGTATAGATAAGTATACAATATAAAGGTGGGGGTCACCCACAGCAACAGTGTGGTGTCAGCCACAACAGTATGAGTACAATAATAATATTAAAATTTATATTGAGATAAATTATTTATTTTGAAAACAGAGAGGGGGTCACCCAAGATTGAGCAGGTTTATCCTTGAAGCAAGGTACCTGTAATTTAGATAAAGAAACAAAAAATCAGTCTGTACAAACAGGGATACCAAGATTATTAAAACCCTTAAGGAAAGGGTTAAATCTCAGTGGCTGTGACTTACCTTTGAGACAGGCGATCAGAGCGTGTTCCCTGTCAGAGCCGCGGGGTCCGTCTGAAGGAAAGCGATACCGCGATCTAAGATGGCCGCCGCGTTGTGAGGGAAGGCGTTGCCGGCCGCAAGGGCGGGAGAAAAGGGCGCGAAATTGCGGCGCAAGGTAACGGACTCCTGGGAAATGGAGTCCGTCACTGAGAGTCAGAGGGGAAGGCAATAATCCGGCGGGCCGTTCCTGTAATTAACAGAGAACGGCCCGGCGGAAATTTAAAGGTGTAGGATCGAAAGTAGACTAAAAATAAAATACAAGGGTTATCAAACCCAATATGTTAACAATAAATAGACGAAAAAAATAAACATCTGAAATAAACGAATTTAGTGAAGCAAAGTGCCCTAAAGCAACAAGCATTTATTAAAGAAAAGTATTAATATACAAAATCTTTTGTTTAGAATCAAAAATAAATGACAATATAATAAAACAATGAATTAGAGTAAGCAGTGTTATTGGAATAGACTCACCTGGGAGGCAAGCAGCAAAGAAAGAGGAAGTGGGAGGAGTCTGATAGCACTATATTGTTGTATGATATGTTATGATTGGTTGAATTTTTATTTACAACTTGTTAACTATTTCTTTGCTGCTGGGAGTTACAGTAAAGAAAGATAAGCAAATATGAAGCCTCCTGTCTTGCCATAAAATTAGCTCCGCCCCCAAATAACCTCCGTGCGGCCAGTTCAGCTGCTCTTTGGTGTGTGAGCTGTTCTGGCCGCACGGCACCCTAACTCCCATGGGGGGGGGGAGGGGGGTACTGTGCGGCCGTACAGCTCACACAGCCCCCAGACAGGGTCATGGCACCCCCACCCTAGTGGCACCCGGGGTGGACCGTTCCCCCATAGTACGCCACTGCCTCCATGCTATACATGTTAAGTTCCTTTAACCTTTCCTTGTAAGTTTTATCCTGCAATCCATGAACCAGTTTAGTAGCCCTTCTCTGAACTCTCTCTAAGGTATCAATATCCTTCTGAAGATATGGTCTCCAATACTGCGTACAATACTCCAAGTGAGGTCTCACCAGTGTTCTGTACAATGGCATGAGCACTTCCCTCTTTCTACTGCTAATACCTCTCCCTATACAACCAAGCATTCTGCTAGCATTTCCTGCTGCTCTATTACATTGTCTGCCTACCTTTGAGTCATCTGAAATAATTACCTCTAAAATCATCTAAAATAATTACCTCTATGAATACATTCTTATTATTCATATTATTAAAATGAGTGTATAATTTCAGTCCTCCTTTAATGATTACAAGTCTAGATTTATGTTCGCAGATTTGCATACTAACATTATTGTGTGGTGTTGGAGAGAGTTATTATTTCCTGTTTATAAAATATGTCTGCATTTGTGCATTCTAACAAAATAGTGAAAACGTTTTCTTTGTTTAGTTTAAAGGATTTATAAAGTATGGTTTTAAATCTGGAAGTTATAAATAAATCTCCAATATTGGTCAAATCTAACTATTTAATTATATTTGAATAAGCCATGTTACTCTGTATATAGAGGGGAGCCATGTTACTCTGTATATAGAGGGGAGCCATGTTACACTGTATATAGAGGGAGCCATGTTACTCTGTATATAGAGGGAGCCATGTTTACTCTGTATATAGAGGGAGCCATGTTACTATCTGAGGTGGTTAACTAGGATTGGCCCTGGCATGTTTGTTAGTCTGGCCTGCATGGTTGTCTGGCATGAATAAAAGTAGCATGTTTCAACTATATTATTAGTTAGACTAGTTTGCACTAAAACATGTGCAAATGGACTGTTTGCGGTTGTTTGCGGTGCGTTAAACGGGGAGTTTGGTCTGTCACTGTGAAGCGGGCGTAACCCTTATACTACCTGATCGATACAACATCATACCTGATGTTTTAAAGCACGTTATTCCAAACCATTTTTGGAATGTTTGGTGATTTATGCCCTTTATGGATTAAAACCAGACTCTGCATCAACTATGTAATTTTCCATTGTAGTTTTGCCATGGATCCATGAAGCACTAGGGAACAGTTGGACGCGTTCTTGGCTAAGCTGCGGATCGCGAAGGATCCAGCAATGAGCTTGAGACAATTTATATGGAGTGCTTGTTCCGAAGGGGACCAGAGACCTCCTGTGGAGGTTCGGGCGCATGTGGCACCCCAACCCAGAAGGCTTGCATCGGATTCCAGGATAAAATCCGGTTGAGTTCCAAAGATCGCTTTCCCATTCCAGGCTTCCATGTTGCGGAGCCACCATTGGAGTTCGATGAGAACTTCGTCTGTCAGGGATATGACTTGGTCGTAAGAGGTTGAGCGATGCAAGTAGGAGGTTTTCAACCGATGCATTGCTCTGTAGTGTAAAGGCCTGGGAAATATAGCCTGAATTGATGCGGACAGGAGTCCAAGAATGTGAGCAAGGTCTCGGAGCCGAGGCCGTTGCGAAGAGAGTAACTTTTGTATTTCTCTCTTTATGTTTTTGATTTTTTGGTAAGGCAGCTGCAAAGTCGCCTGAACTGAGTCCTCAGAAATTGGACTATTTGAGAGGGTTCTAGATCTGATTTCTGGAAATTTATAACAAAACCGAGGTTTTGAAGGAGAGCAGAGGTCATGTCTGTGTGTTTGCGGAGCAAATGTCGGTCTTGGGCCATAATCAGGATATCGTCTAGATATATGATGGAGCGTACTCCTTGGGAACGGAGTAGAGCTATGACCGGTTTCATTAACTTGGTGAAACACCAAGGAGCTGAGCAAAGTCCGAAGGGAAGGCAGGTGAACTGCCAAACTTCGTCTTGCCAGAGAAATTGCAGAAAGGCACGATGACTCGGTGCGATAGGGACCGTGAGGTAAGCGTCCTTCAGATCGAATCGGGAGAACCAATCTCCCACGCAGAGTAGGTCTCTGAGAAGATGGATACCCTCCATCTTGAAATGACGGTATGTGATAAATTGGTTCAATTGTTTTAGGTTGATAATAGGACGGTGTTCTCCCGTCTTTTTTTGTACTAGGAAAATATTGCTGATGAAAGTTTGTGGGAAGGGCGAAGGCTCGATCGCCCTTTTTTCTTGAAGTTTGTGTAACTCCGAATTCAAAATTTGTTTGTCTGCTCTCGACATCTCGAGAGGTGTCGGATGACCGTATTGAATGGGGTGTGTAAGGAAATCTAACTTGAAACCCCTGACTGTATGAAGGATCCAGTGATCCTGAGAGAGCAGTTTCCACTGTTGGAAAAAAAGGGTTAGTCGACCAGCAATTGGTACATTTTTGAAATAAGTAAGGTCCATTACCTGAAGCAGTGCGTCCGCGCAGGGATGCAGAACCACGTCCTCGGAAGGAGCCTCTTGCATTGAAGAGTTGTCTGTGGTATGGTCGGGTGGGTCCTGAAGACCAATAGTCTGTGGGGCGGGGTCTGTAGCCTTGAAAGGCTGCCCTACTGGTAGCTTGACCCCGAAAGCGACCAGCTCTCCCATAAAAACGACTAGATTGGGACCTAAAAACCCTTCGTAATGAGGATTGGGCTTTATTTAGGGTTGTAAAAACCGAGACATGCTTAGAGAGGTCTCGCATAAACTTATCGCCGAACAAAAGACCATCGGCTTCTGGCCCCAATTCCTTTGAACTTAAGTCCACCAATTTGGCATCAATCTTATAGAGTGCTGCTTTCCGTCTCTCTACCGACATTGCCACATTAGCGTTACCCAACAGGCATAGAGCTCGTTGAGCCCATTCCCTGACTGTGTGTGGGTCAAATTTTCCGCTAGTGAGTGCCTCATCTGCCAGAATAAAGATTTGAACTATAGGACCTGAAACGTCCAACAGTTTGTCTTGGGTTGTTTTTAACCCTTGTCCGATACCCTTACGAGGGTCTTTGCCAGACTTGTTCAGATAAGTGACCAGCATAGGGTCAAATTCAGGGGTAGAGGCAACTTTGCCTGGTATAGTGGGTCTTGGGCATTCCGCCCTTAGTTTGTTCCTAATCTCTTTATCCAGTGGCGTGCAAAGCCACATTTTGCAAAAATTGGCAATATGATCAGGAGGGGCCCATTCTGCAGATCGTGGATGACGAATTGTCCTTGGGTCAAACAAAGGAAGGCCTGAAGCGTCCAAAAGGACGTATGAAACAGACTCTTAGATGAGGGTCCACCTTTTATATCTGGATTAAGGAAGGTCTCCTTAACGAACTCCGAAGTTGAGGACTCCTGGGGCACATTCGCCATGGAGTCTTCATCAGAGTAGGTTAGGTCGTAATCATTTAAAATACGGCCAGCGAGTCGTGAAGTAGAGCCCTCAAGGGGATCGGTAGGGTCCTGCATGGTGTGAGGCAGAGAATATTTTAAAACTTTGGCAGGGGCTTTGCCTTTGCCCGCCATTGCGCTATTCCCTTTCCAGGGTCTTTTGCGCGGGGCGCTTTCCTGGTCGGAAAAATGGGAATCCTCTGAATCAGAGGGTAGGTGCGTAGAGGGGCGAACCTCTGGAGCAGTCTGTTCTTGATAGGCTGCTAAAGCTTTGGGAATGGACTCCGCAATGGTGGAGAAAAGCCATTCCCGAAGCTCCGCAGAGATAGCAGGGTCCTGGCGGTCTGACATAGTTATTATAGTAATGGATAATAATTACAGGGATTGGCAGATTGACTGAATTTATGATAAATTGATTTATAGTCTGAAAGACAAGCAGATGAGGCAACTCAGCTAGGATATATATATATATATAGAGAGAGAAAAGTGGGGGTAACCCACTAAGTGGATCTAATCACCAAAGTGAGTAGTGATAAAAATATATATGGGTGTTACCCAGTCAATAAGTGGTGTTCTACCACTGACCTTAAGAGGCAGGTATAAATGTATGCATACAGTAAAAATGATGGGGGTCACCCACTATTATTGAGCAGCTTCAGAAAATAGTAAATAGGTTATGGTGATAAGGAGTGGGGGTACCCACAGGACCAAAGTGGGGGTCACCCACAAGGAAATACAGTAGTGTGTATAGATAAGTATACAATATAAAGGTGGGGGTCACCCACAGCAACAGTGTGGTGTCAGCCACAACAGTATGAGTACAATAATAATATTAAAATTTATATTGAGATAAATTATTTATTTTGAAAACAGAGAGGGGGTCACCCAAGATTGAGCAGGTTTATCCTTGAAGCAAGGTACCTGTAATTTAGATAAAGAAACAAAAAATCAGTCTGTACAAACAGGGATACCAAGATTATTAAAACCCTTAAGGAAAGGGTTAAATCTCAGTGGCTGTGACTTACCTTTGAGACAGGCGATCAGAGCGTGTTCCCTGTCAGAGCCGCGGGGTCCGTCTGAAGGAAAGCGATACTGCGATCTAAGATGGCCGCCGCGTTGTGAGGGAAGGCGTTGCCGGCCGCAAGGGCGGGAGAAAAGGGCGCGAAATTGCGGCGCAAGGTAACGGACTCCTGGGAAATGGAGTCCGTCACTGAGAGTCAGAGGGGAAGGCAATAATCCGGCGGGCCGTTCCTGTAATTAACAGAGAACGGCCCGGCGGAAATTTAAAGGTGTAGGATCGAAAGTAGACTAAAAATAAAATACAAGGGTTATCAAACCCAATATGTTAACAATAAATAGACGAAAAAAATAAACATCTGAAATAAACGAATTTAGTGAAGCAAAGTGCCCTAAAGCAACAAGCATTTATTAAAGAAAAGTATTAATATACAAAATCTTTTGTTTAGAATCAAAAATAAATGACAATATAATAAAACAATGAATTAGAGTAAGCAGTGTTATTGGAATAGACTCACCTGGGAGGCAAGCAGCAAAGAAAGAGGAAGTGGGAGGAGTCTGATAGCACTATATTGTTGTATGATATGTTATGATTGGTTGAATTTTTATTTACAACTTGTTAACTATTTCTTTGCTGCTGGGAGTTACAGTAAAGAAAGATAAGCAAATATGAAGCCTCCTGTCTTGCCATAAAATTAGCTCCGCCCCCAAATAACCTCCGTGCGGCCAGTTCAGCTGCTCTTTGGTGTGTGAGCTGTTCTGGCCGCACGGCACCCTAACTCCCATGGGGGGGGGGAGGGGGGTACTGTGCGGCCGTACAGCTCACACAGCCCCCAGACAGGGTCATGGCACCCCCACCCTAGTGGCACCCGGGGTGGACCGTTCCCCCATAGTACGCCACTGCCTCCATGCTATACATGTTAAGTTCCTTTAACCTTTCCTTGTAAGTTTTATCCTGCAATCCATGAACCAGTTTAGTAGCCCTTCTCTGAACTCTCTCTAAGGTATCAATATCCTTCTGAAGATATGGTCTCCAATACTGCGTACAATACTCCAAGTGAGGTCTCACCAGTGTTCTGTACAATGGCATGAGCACTTCCCTCTTTCTACTGCTAATACCTCTCCCTATACAACCAAGCATTCTGCTAGCATTTCCTGCTGCTCTATTACATTGTCTGCCTACCTTTGAGTCATCTGAAATAATTACCTCTAAAATCATCTAAAATAATTACCTCTATGAATACATTCTTATTATTCATATTATTAAAATGAGTGTATAATTTCAGTCCTCCTTTAATGATTACAAGTCTAGATTTATGTTCGCAGATTTGCATACTAACATTATTGTGTGGTGTTGGAGAGAGTTATTATTTCCTGTTTATAAAATATGTCTGCATTTGTGCATTCTAACAAAATAGTGAAAACGTTTTCTTTGTTTAGTTTAAAGGATTTATAAAGTATGGTTTTAAATCTGGAAGTTATAAATAAATCTCCAATATTGGTCAAATCTAACTATTTAATTATATTTGAATAAGCCATGTTACTCTGTATATAGAGGGGAGCCATGTTACTCTGTATATAGAGGGGAGCCATGTTACACTGTATATAGAGGGAGCCATGTTACTCTGTATATAGAGGGAGCCATGTTTACTCTGTATATAGAGGGAGCCATGTTACTATCTGAGGTGGTTAACTAGGATTGGCCCTGGCATGTTTGTTAGTCTGGCCTGCATGGTTGTCTGGCATGAATAAAAGTAGCATGTTTCAACTATATTATTAGTTAGACTAGTTTGCACTAAAACATGTGCAAATGGACTGTTTGCGGTTGTTTGCGGTGCGTTAAACGGGGAGTTTGGTCTGTCACTGTGAAGCGGGCGTAACCCTTATACTACCTGATCGATACAACATCATACCTGATGTTTTAAAGCACGTTATTCCAAACCATTTTTGGAATGTTTGGTGATTTATGCCCTTTATGGATTAAAACCAGACTCTGCATCAACTATGTAATTTTCCATTGTAGTTTTGCCATGGATCCCCCTCCGGCATGCCACAGTCCAGGTGTTAGTCCCCTTGAAACAACTTTTCCATCACTTTTGTAGCCAGAAAGAGTCCCTGTGGGTTTTAAAATTCGCCTGCCCATTGAAGTCAATGGCGGTTCGCCGGTTCGCCGGTTCGCGAACGTTTGCGGAAGTTCCCGAAGTTCGCGACATCACTATTAACTATATGTCTCATCTGCAGTTCGTAGAAATAATATTAATATGCTGTAAAAATGGAAATCAAGGAAATACCGTATATACTCGAGTATAAGCCGAGTTTTTCAGCACATTTTTTGTGCTGAAAAACCCCAACTCGGCTTATACTCGAGTCAATAGTCTGTATTATGGCAATTTGCATTGCCATAATACAGACAGGGGCTGTGGGGGCTGCAGAGATGTTACTTACCTCTCCTGCAGCTCCTGTCAGCTCCCTCCTCCTCCGCGCCGTCTGGTCAGCACCTCGGTCAGCTCCCAGTGTAAATCTCGCGAGAGCCGCGGCACTGCGCAGCGGCACTCTATGGTTACTGAAAATAAAATTTTGGAAACAAATTGACGCACTGGGTGGGAGCTAAGATTAGTGCTGTAGGATATTGCGAGGTTAAACAGTTCAAGAACATCGTAACCCAGAGGTAAGATTGTGGCGGGTGACAACATTGAGAAGAATTTCTTGTAGTCCCTGGAACGCCCTTGTATATAACATTTCACTACTGAAAATTATTAAACTTGAATAGTCATAATTTAGGGTTGTGGAAGGAACTCTAAAATAATGTACAATGAAGTCATGGGACATCATATATCCTCCATTGTGTACTGTATATATACCGTATATACTCGAGTATAAGCCGACCCGAATATAAGCCGAGGCCCCTAATTTTATCCCAAAAAACTGGGAAAACTTATTGACTCGAGTATAAGACTAGGGTGGGAAATGCAGCAGCTACTGGTAAATTTCTAAATAAAATTAGATCCTAAAAAAAATATATTAATTGAATATTTATTTACAGTGTGTGTATAATGAATGCAGTGTGTGCGTATGTGTGTGTGTATGAGTGCAGCGTGTGTGTATGAGTGCAGCGTGTGTGTATGAGTGCAGCGTGTGTGTATGAGTGCAGCGTGTGTGTATGAGTGCAGCGTGTGTGTATGAGTGCAGCGTGTGTGTATGAGTGCAGCGTGTGTGTATGAGTGCAGTGTGTGTGTGCATGAATGCAGTGTGTGTGTGTATGAATGCAGTGTGTGAATGCAGTGTGTGCAGGGCCGGTGCAAGGATATTTGCCGCCGTAGGCAAAAAAGATTTTGCCGCCCCCTCCCCCCCATATGTCCTGACTTCCCCTCCTCCTCCCTCAGTGGTCCTTACCTCCCCACCCCCATGTTCCTTCACCCCCCCCCAGTGGTCCTGACTCACCCCTCCCCTAGTGGTCCTTACCCTCCCCTCCCCTAGTGGTCCTTACCCTCCCCTCCCCTAGTGGTCCTTACTTCCCCCTCCCCTCCCATAGTGGTCCTTATCCCACCCCCTCCCTCTCATAGTGGTCCTTATCCCCCTTCTCCCTCCCATAGTGTTCCTTATCCCCCCCCCATCCCTCCCATAGTGGTCCATATACCCCCCCTCCCTCCCATAGTGGTCCTTATACCCCCCCTCCCTCCCATAGTGGTCCTTATCCCCCCCACCCTCCCATAGCGGTCCTTATACCCCCCTCCCTCCCATAGTGGTCCTTATACCCCCTCTCCCTCCCATAGCGGTCCTTATACCCCCCTCCCTCCCATAGTGGTCCTTAACCCACCCCCACCCTCCCATAGTGGTCCTTATACCCCCCCCCCCCTCCCATAGTGGTCCTTATACCCCTTTTTTTATTATTATTATTTTTTATTATTTCTTATTATTTTATTTATATATTTTTTTTTCGTCCCCCCTCCCTGCTTGATATATGGCAGGGAGGGGGGCTCTCCTTCCCTGGTGGTCCAGTGGCAGTTCAGTGGGGGGGAGAGGGGGGCTGGCAGAGCTGTAACTTACCTGTTCTGCAGCTCCTGTCAGCTCTCTCCTCCTCTGCGCTGTCCGTTCTGCTCTTCTGTCAGCTCCCAGTGTAAGTCTCGCGAGAGCCGCGGCTCTCGCGAGACTTACACTGGGAGCTGACCGAGGTGCTGAACGGACGGCGCAGAGGAGGAGAGAGCTGACAGGAGCTGCAGAACAGGTAAGTTACAGCTCTGCCAGCCCCCCTCTCCCCCCAGTCTGTATTATGGCAATGCAAATTGCCATAATACAGACTCTGACTCGAGTATAAGCCGAGTTGGGGTTTTTCAGCCCAAAAAATGGGCTGAAAAACTCGGCTTATACTCGAGTATATACGGTAGTTTAAAATGTTATGTTAAGATCACTTGTAATTTGCTTTGAAATCATCACCAATAGTTTGATTCATAAAAAAACACAAACCTCACTTCTCATATATTGGCTTACTGCGAATAAGCTTGTTTTATTTAAAAAAAAAAAAAAGTGCAGCAAATCTTGACCTTGTTTGTCTAAACGTTGTCATTATACCTCTTGTCATAAAGTCATTAAGAAAGCTTGTACCTAACACTGCACGCCTAAAATAAAGAATAAAAAAAAACAAAAAACACAAGTATGTGTTTAATAAAATGATTTTATTTGAAATAAAATGTTTTTAACAGTAAATAAAAAAATACAATATATATACATTAATATTTACATTTAACAATTTAACCATAATTAAATTATTCAGAAACTAAAGAACTAAAATGTTTGCTAAAATAATTAACAATGATGCATCTGTGAAACACAAACCTGCACAGTGTTCCGAAAAGGGGAGTGGTGCACAAATAAGAGATTGTGTGCCAATGCCAAAACAGGAAATGGTACACATACAGTGTCTAACAAAAAGCCAACAGCATTGGGCTCGGAGGACACTGAACGATACCCCATATAGAATAGGTCCGGTGCGGGAAAGTGTTCATGGATCCACTTCACCGCACACAATGGAATTGGACGCCTATTCCTGGGTCCCAAGTGACCATAGACCCACAGAGTAAAAGCCCTGTAGGCTGTCTTCCTGTAGTCACTACAAGAGAATAAAGAAAAAAGATTTTTGTTTACAATTTTGATTTGATTTTAAGACATGAAAACATGAAAAGGAAGAACATCAGTAATAATAAAAAAAAATTGGATGTACTCTATATGTATGAAAAGTAATCGCTACATTACCTTTTGGTCACCTATCACCTATTTGTGAAGCAAAAATTCATAAAAATATAAACCATCATCACAAAATGTAGGACCATATTATTGTTAATCCTAATTGTCATTTGTGAAATCAAATATCACTTTTTAAGAATAAAGGTAGTGTGTGCTTTGATGAGACAGGAGAGACAGTCTATTGGGCACATAAAGAAAGACTACAGCTGGAGTAGATATTAAAGGGATTCCACAGTGTCAAGAAAACAAAGTCATTTTACTGGCACTATAGAATCCTGGATTGCCCCCCTTCCACCCCCCATGACATGTCGCTGAAGGGGGTTAACTTGATAGCAATATAAAAACTATAAAAATGCTACTTTAAATTAGAAAAAGCCTGCAGAGACATGCTATAGACACCAGAACCACTTGAATAAGCTGGAGTGGTTCTGTTAACTATAGTATCCCATTAAAGCACACTATGGTGTATATAAATGTAAAATTAAATATTTTCAAATAACCTTTCCAGCATTTCTTCAGGCGACTTTATCCTCCGATTCCCAAAGCTGGCACCAAACCGGTGGCGACACAGTATGCTTACAATATCCTGCTGCAGGTCTTGTCCGCAGGAATAATTTCCTGCATTTTTTTAATCTCCCTGCAGCAGATAATCTGTAATCACAATAAAAGTTGTATTTTATTTTTCAAAATCAAATAGTTTACTGCAGTCATAAAAAGTTTAATTGTATATATTTATTTAATTATACGGTTATTCAGAGTACAATGAGAGCTATATATTATAGCTCTATTTTATAAACTTTCTAAAAACATTTCACTTACCATTCTCTGTGTCTCCTCATCCTCGTACAGCTCATGACTGCTACTCGACATTTTTTATATAAAACTGTAAGTAGTAATTAAAATAAAAAAAACATTAATTTGTTTGGTTATTTAACCCCTTAAGGACCGGCCTGTTTTTGCAATGTTTGTACGTGAAGGACCAGAGCAGTTTTAACACATTTGTGGTGTTTGCGTTTAGCCATAATTTTCCGCTCTCTCATTTACGGTTCCCATACAAGTTATATATTGTTTTTTTCAAGACAACTAGGGCTTTCTTTACATACCATTATTTGTATTATGTCATATATTGTATTAAAAAAAAAAAAAAATATGGTGAAATTTTTTTTAAAAAAAAAAACATGTTTTTGGACTTTTACTTGAAAAATCTTTTACTTATCTACAAAAGCTAATGAAAAAAACTGCTAAATAGATTCAAAATTTTGTCCCGAGTTTAAAAACACCCAGTGTTTACATGCTTTATTGCTTTTTTTTGCAAGTTATAGGCCTATAAATACAAGTAGGAAATTGCTGTTTCAATATATATATGTTTTAAATGTATCAATAGTGACCTTGTAACACCGTTATCTGTCATAAATCCCCGAAACACACCTAACATGTACATATTTTTTTAAAGTAGACAACCCAGGGTATTCAAAATTGGGTATGTCCAGTTTTTTTTAGTAGCCACTTAGTCACAAACACTGGCCAAAGTTAGCATTTATATTTGTTTGTGTGTTAAAAATGCAAGAAACGCTAACTTTGGCCGGTGTTTGTGACTAAGTGGCTACTAAAAAAGGCTGAACATACCCCATTTGCAATACCTTGGGTTGTCTTCTTTTGCAAATGGTATGCCATCATGGGGCTAATTCTCATTCCTTGGTTACCATACGCTCTCAAAGGCAACCTAACCAATCCGACAAATTTCAATAAAAAAAAAGTAAAATCAAGCCTTATATTTGACCCTGTAACTTTCACAAACACTATAAAACCTCTACATGTGGGGTACTGTTATACTCAGGAGACTTCGCTGAACACAAATATTAGTGTATCAGAACAGTAAAATGTATCACAGCAATAATATCCTCAGTGAAAGTGCTGTTTGTGTGTGAAAAATGCAAAAAACTTCACTTTCACTGACAATATCATCGCTGTGATATGTTTTACTGTTTTGAAACACTAATATTTGTGTTCAGCGAAGTCTCCCGAGTAAAACAGTACCCCCATGTACAGGTTTTAGGGTGTCATAGAAAGTTACAGGGTTAAACACAGTGCTAGCAAATTAAATTATCTGGACTTTCGGCCTGGGTTGGCAGGCAGGTCCCTCAAATTGCAATCATTAAAATTACTTAATTAGGTAAAAATATTACATAAATGCACATGTAGAATTTTAATATATATACATATTTATATATTTGGCGTCTACGTATATATTTATGAAATTATTTATGTAATTATGTATATGGACATATGTATATTTCGCATTGTTTTTATTTATTTATTTATACATAGATATATATATCATTACATTCTAAGTATATTTTGATATATATATATATATATATCAAAATACTGTTAGAATAAAATTGCATATATAAATATTTTTTTTATAATTATTAAAAATTATTTTTATTTTTTGTTATTTATTTTTATTAACATATTATTTGTATTTTATAATAATATATATATACCATATATATAGCAATTATATATATTGTATATATTCGTGTGTAATTTAAATATAAGTGTATTTTTATATTAATATACGTATATATAAATATAAAAATACACTTAATATGACATTATATATATGATACATATACATATATTATATATAGATATAATACATGTATATATATCATATATATATATACACATATTATTATTATTTTTTTACACTGATTTTACACTGTTTTTTTTTAACTTTATTTTTTTGATTTTTCACTTGCAGGGAGACTGCCTGTCAGCACAGACAGTCCCCCTGCAGGCAGATACACAGACACCTATTGCGGTCATGTGATCGAGTGATCACATGGCCATGGGGTCCTGATCTGCCGAGGGGGGACTGCCCGGGCAGACAGGCAACCCCCCTGGACCGGGTGGAGCACTGATCGCCGCCGTGGGACCGACGGCGATCAGGTAAGTAGCCCCAGACCGTTATGACGGTTCAGGACCGTCAGCGGTCCAAACGCACGTTTTACCGCTGACGGTCCTGAACCGTCAGAGGTCCTGAAAGGGTTAAACAGGCTTTTATTTTGTTTAAGTTCAAAGTAAACTCAATAAATGGATGGAACTGATGAATAGTTGGCCATTCAGTTGAGATAATATATAGCAAGGCACTAAGTAGAATTATTTTTTTTTTAATACAGGGAACTTAAATAAATGTTAATGAATAATAAAAGAAACAATAATTTCATTATTTTAATAAAAAATTATGGGATATTTTTTCTTTGGATAACGTTTCAGCAAATTCTCTCTTTCTTTACTCATACAGTGTATAGATCTATATCCTCTTCTTTTACACAACTTATGGCACAACTTATGTATGTGGCATTCAAATAGGATTTCCTAGGTATAAGTTGATTACTATGAAGAAACTGACCCCTTTGAACATATTTTAAGCCAGGGACTATGGCACCACATACAGAATGATGTGTAATTGTTCCAAGCTAATTTCTTTATAAGTAAAGTTTCTAATTAACAGGATATTGCATTTGAAATGTATTCCTCACCTCAGGGGCAATGTATCCCGGTGTGCCAGCGTACTCTCGGCAAGTACTGCTGCCAAACATGTTTTCTACTGCCAAGCCAAAGTCGGCAATCTTAAGGTGACCCATGCCGTCCCATAAGATGTTTTCAGGCTTTAGGTCTCTGTAAGGAAGATATACCTTATAAATGAGTAATTAGTCTTCAATAATTAGAAACAAACTGTCACATATTTATTGCATGAAGGGACATAAAAGTTACAGTCTAGAACTGAGATAATATATATATAATGAACTAATACAATAGATTACCGATGGATAATTCCATTCTTGTGTAGGTATTGTATTCCACACACCATTTCAGCAGCAAGAAATCTGAAAAAATTAATTAAAATAAATATTAGCCTTATTTCATTTTATAAACCAAAGCATACTGTGTTGATATACATTTTCTCAGCTGGATTTAATACTGCTCTTATCTCTCTTATAGTAAGATCTCAGATTTAAATGGTTTCCCTTTTTTTATAATCTCTTAAATACTGCTTCTTATTTAGACACAGTGATACTTTTGACTGTGTATGAGGCTGATGTCCAAGTTAATGAACAAATAATATATTAAGGCATACTGCCTTATGATATATCTATTGCTTTTTCAGCATCTTCCTTGTTGCTTTGTATTTAAGAGAATTTAGAGAAGTCCTGAGGAACACTATATTCCAGGGAAAGTATTGTTCATTTATTTTGGTTCTATTTTGGTAAATTCTAGAACTGTGTCCCGAGGAATTTAGTTGATTTCCAGTTGCAGCCACACTCTTTTCCGATTTCGTCCTTTCTCCCACAGTTTTCCCTCATATGAAACGTTCTTATCTATGGTGTATTACATTCTTACAGAGTTATTCACTAAATTTAGAATTGCAGGGAGTTCAAAGTAAATTTGAGGTGAATTTCAACATTTAGGTCAAGAGAGACAAATTAGAGAAATTTTACAACCAATTGTGTTTTCAGTTTGGCTATTTTGGCCTTAAATTTGAAATTCCCTTTAGATACACTTTCAATTCCCTGCAAGTCTCACGTTAGTAAATATCCATGTTATTGATTTTCCATGGTCGTCTTTCAGTTACAGTTACATATTTTCAAAACTTACCTTGCGATGTCAATGTCCAGCTTCCCGTTCTTTTCAATCAATGCATCCAGATCACCTCCGTTCAAATATGGCATTACAAAGAACAGATGATCCTATTTGAAAAGAGAGATTAAACAAGATTAAAAGAAGATATACTTTAGCATGACTTTACCTTTCTTGTAATGAAAGGGTTGATGGAAAGCAAAGATGTTCTTACTTTAGTTTGGAAAGTGGCATGTGCTTCAGTGAGAAAGGGACATCCACCTGCAACCTCTAGCACTCTACGTTCTACGAGTGTGCTGTCCTCATCCTCTTCTAGCAGGTAACAAAGTACAATAATTTAACTTGGAAAGTGTCAATATTTAATAAAGAGAGTTGATCAGTATGTGCAGAGGAAACTGCCACATTCACATACTTCACCTCTCCGTTGCTTTTTGTTCTCTATCCCCACCATGTTTCTGCCTACATGTTCTAGACTTGGTGCAAATTGGAATGTGCAGCAAGGAGGACACTTTGATAACTGACCAGATTTTAGGACAGAAAATGCAGCTGAAAACTATTCTTGGAGACTGAAGACTCTTTCCAGTTTTGCTATTTCGCCTAAAACTAATAATTCTCTTTTCATTTCTCCAGTTTTAGTTCGGTGAATAAACCACTAGAGGCTAGTTCATAATTTTGCTGCTACTCTTTAGTAACCAGCCACCACTCATTACCATGATTGTAGGTAATGCTAGTGAGTAGCGGCTGTTTACTGACATCAACATTTTATCAGTTAGTTACAGTTAGTTATTTTCTATGTGTTATTATCAGTTAGTTACAGTTAGTTATTTTCTATGTAATTAATAATGCCAATAGGGCATTCTTCTCTGACTGAAGAAAAGGGTTGGAGAAACCATTTAAGCTCAAGAAACATTGATATATATTGCATGGCCTCCTCTTACTACTTTTTATGAATGCCGCCCCTCTCTGCATCAAGTTACTGAATTTGACCACTGCTGAACTATTTTGATGGCATATACAGGGCACCAGGGCAATGGAGAATCAGGGCCTTCTGACTTTTTGCTACCACTACTCTTCTGCCCCTTCTTTGTACGGCTCTCACAAAGACATTATGTGCATGCAGACTGCACCCAGAATGGCTGTGTGAGAGCCGCACAGTCATGACTGTCACACCCTCATGGCCCCAAAACATAGTCAGATTGACTTTTAACGGTTTAATCCACCCAAAACAGTGATTTAATAAAACACTATTTTTAGATGGAGTAACCCTTGCTGATATGCCCCCCTTCCCCTTAACCCCTTAAGGACTGAGCCAAATGATCAAAACAAAACGTAAACAAAACTTGGCATTTGCGTTATATGTCTGTCCAACCGTAATTCACCTCTTTCATATTAAATACACCCACATTTATTATATATGATTTTATTCAGGGGAAGCAGGGCTTTCATTTAACATCAAATATTTAGGTATGGAACATAATTTAATATGAATAAAATATAAAAAAATTGGAGAAAATAAGATTTTTTTTAAATTTTCTTAGTTATACATGACATTTTAACTGTGAATGTCAAAATACTGTTTGCGTTTACTGCAATAAAATACACATATTTGTATTCAACGATGCCTCACGTGTAAAACAGTACCCCCTATGTACAGGTTTTATGGTGTTTTGGGAAGTTACAGGGTCAAATATAGCATGTTACACTTTTCTGTTTTTTCACATTGAAATTCGCCAGATTGGTTGCGTTGCCTTTGAGACTGTATGGTAGCCCAGGAATTAGAATTACTATTTGCAATAGTAGACAACCCAAGGTATTGAAAATGGGGTATGTCCAGTCTTTTTAGTAGCCACTTGAAAAAAGTCCCTAGTGGACTGAAACGTTGACACTGTAATCAACTTTTTGAAGCTTGAATAAATGGCACATTTTTGGCAACAGTATCGAGTCCTGTGAGTGCACTTTCAACAAGCTATTTTTTATTTTTTACTTATGTATATAGATATATATTATTTATTATTTCGTTCTATGTGTATTTTGATATCAATATATATATATATATATATTAATATATATATATATATTAATATCAAAATACAATTAGAACGAAATTACACACATATATATTTTTTTATTATTTATTTTTTCATTTTTATTTTTTAACGGATTTACATATTTTATTTTTTTATTATATATAAATATATATATAACTATATATATATTTAATCAATATCATTCTACGTGTGTTTTGATATTAATATATATATATATTAATAGTAAAATACACTTAGACAGTGTATGTGTAAATGTGTATATATATATACTTAGATCATATATATAATATATATATATATATATATATATATATAAATCATCTTAATATATTTTATTTTTAACTGTAATATATTTTATTTCTAACATTAAGGGGTTAAGAGGGGAGGAGAAGGGCAGAGACTGTCACGATTCCGGGAACCCAACACGCTAACAGACACACACACACACAGAAAAGATGCCGTACCGGACCTTAGAGTGGCCGGGCTAAGCACCCACAGAATAGTCAGGAGACAAGCCGAGTCAGGGGAACCAGAAAACAGGATAACGATAAACAAGCCGAGGTCAAAGGGTAGGAGAAAGTCACAGAGTCAGATTAACAAGCCAGAGAGTACGTAACCAGAAATCACAAGTTCAGAATCAATACTATACAGCAAAGACCACAACAGGGCAGGGAGGAACAGGAAAGGTGAGTATAAATACCCTAGGTTAAATTCTGATTGGATAACTTCCAATCAGAATTAACAATCACACGTGGGAGATATCTAAGCCTCCCACTGTGATTGTGGTACTGTTGCTTTAACGCCGGGTCACTCACGTGACCCCGGCGTTTGCATAAATCAACGACCTTCCAGCGTGCAGCGTTATACATGCTGCCGCTGGGAGGCGTGACGGATGCGAGCGGCGAGCGGCGGAGAGGAGACGCCGCTCGCCGACAGGTAGGAGGAGGGGAGACCACGGGCGGCGATGGACTGAGGGTGAGTGCTGCGAGCTGCGAGCAGCCTCCCCTACTAGCCGCCCGCGGACCCCTGACATAACCCCCCCCTCGAGGATCGCCCAACGGGCGGGAAGCCGAAGGCTTCAAAGGAAACCGCGCATGAAAGGAGCGTACTAAAGAGGGCGCGTTCACGTCAGAGGCAGAAACCCATGACCGCTCCTCAGGACCGTATCCCTTCCAGTCAATCAGATACTGCAAGCGACCCCGAGAAAAACGAGAATCAAGCAGGGCAGCCACGTCGTACACGTCACTAGAGGCTGCGCGGAGGGAAACAGGACACCTGAGAGGACCAGAGAATCGATTACAGAGCAGGGGCTTCAAAAGGGAGGTGTGAAAGGTGTTAGGAATACGCATGGAAGGAGGCAAGGCCAGGGAGTAGGACACAGGATTGACCCTACGCAATACCTTGAAGGGGCCAAGGAACCTGGGTGCGAATTTCATAGAGGGGACCCTGAGGCGGAGATTCTTAGAGGACAACCAAACCCTATCACCCGGAACATAAGAAGGAGCAGCACCTCTACGGCGATCAGCAAATCTCTTCTGAGCAACAGCCACTCGAGAAAGAGTAGCATGGACCTGATCCCACATCTTCCGTAAGGAGGTTAGGTGCTCGTCCAAAGCGGGTATTCCCTTGTCGGAGAATACGCCGGGAAGGACAGAGGGTTGGAACCCATAAGCAACCAAAAAAGGACTTAAGCCAGTGGACGAATGAGTCACAGTGTTTCTGGCGAACTCAGCCCAGGGAAGGAGGTGAGACCAGTTGTCCTGGTGTGCATTCGTGAAGCAGCGTAAATACAGCTCCACAGATTGATTCGCCCGTTCGGCAGCTCCATTGGATTGTGGATGATAGGAGGAGGTAAATGACAAGGAAATCCCCATCTCAGCACAAAAGCCCCTCCAAAACCGAGAGACAAACTGAGGACCCCTGTCGGATACGATATCCTGTGGTATACCATGCAAGCGGAAAACCTCATTGGCAAACACCCGAGCCAACTGAACCGCAGAAGGTAGTTTTTTGAGTGGAATAAAGTGTGCCATCTTAGAGAACCTATCAGTCACAGTCAAAATTACTGTCATTCCATCGGATGAAGGAAGATCAACAATAAAGTCCATGGATAGGTGGGTCCATGGTTTCTTGGGTACGGACAAAGGCATCAGGAGACCCTGGGGTTTAACAGTAGGGGACTTACACTGTGCACAAACACGACAAGCCTGCACATAATCCACTACGTCTTTCTTAAGTGAAGGCCACCAGAATTGTCGAAGGAGACCTTTGTATGTTTTGGTAACCCCTGGGTGACCAGCCGTTTTGGCGGTGTGAAATAAAACCAACAATTTCTTTCTATCTCTTTCTTTCACGTACAATCTATCAACAGGTGTCTCAGAGGGTGCTTGGGTTTGGTATGCCTTGATACCATCCAGGAAAAGGGACGAAATAACCAAACGGGTAGCGGCTATTATCTTAGACGTGGGTACAATGGGTTCAGGAGCGGGGGCAATAGACTCCAAAGGTTCGTATTGTCGGGAGATAGCATCAGCCTTGACATTACGGTACCCAGGCCTATATGTGATAATGAACTGAAAGCGTGAAAGAAATAAGGACCATCTGGCTTGACGAGAGGACAATCTTTTAGCATCAGCTATATAGGAGAGATTCTTATGATCAGTGATAACCAGGATTTCGTGTCTGGCTCCTTCTAATAAGTATCTCCACTCTTTAAAAGCCATCACAATAGCTAATAGTTCCCTGTTCCCGACATCATAATTTTTCTCCGAATCAGATAGTTTTTTAGAAAAGTAGCAACATGGATGGAGGGGTTCGTTATAGGATAGTCTTTGTGACAATACAGCTCCCACACCTGATTCTGAAGCGTCTACTTCCATTACAAAGGGAAGGGAAGGATCGGGATGGTGTAACACAGGGGCAGTGGCAAATGCCTTTTTGAGAGTCTCAAAGGCTTTAATGGCGTCAGGAGTCCAAACCCTGGGGTGTAAACCCTTTTTAGTCAGTTTAGTGATAGGAGCAATGACTGATGAAAAGTTTTTAATAAATCTGCGGTAATAATTGGCAAAGCCTATAAACCGCTGTATTGCTTTAAGGCCTTGAGGAAGAGGCCAAGACAACATGGCTTCTAATTTTGAAGGATCCATGCTGAACCCCTGTTCAGAAATGATGTACCCTAGGAATTGTACTGATGTTTGGTCGAATAAACATTTCTCCAATTTACAATAAAGACCATTTTGTAACAATCTCTTAAGTACCTTCCTCACATGGGAATGATGAGACTCCAGATCAGGAGAAAACACAAGTATATCATCGAGATAGACCACGGCACAGACATGTAGTAAATCTCTAAGGACATCATTGATGAGGTCCTGAAAGACAGCAGGAGAATTACACACTCCGAAAGGCATGACTAGATACTCGTAATGCCCACTGCGTGTATTGAACGCTGTCTTCCATTCATCGTTTTCTTTTATGCGAACCAAGTTATAAGCCCCCCTGAGGTCTAGTTTGGTAAAAAATCTAGAACCTTTGACACGGTCAAACAACTCAGTAATGAGAGGGATAGGATAAGCATTTTTAACTGTTATATTATTCAGGCCTCTATAGTCTATACATGGCCTTAAATCGCCCTCTTTCTTGGCAACAAAAAAGAAACCAGCACCAGCCGGAGAGGAGGACCTTCTGATAAAACCTTTACGTAAGGATTCCTGTATGTACTCCTCCATGACCTGGTTTTCTTTCTCAGAAAGCGGGTAGACCTTGCCCCTAGGAGGCATCTTTCCAGGTAACAGGTTTATGGCACAATCATAATCCCGATGTGGGGGTAGTCTATCAGCTTCCCTTTTTTCAAAGACCAATGCGAGGTCTGCATAGACAGGGGGGACAGAAACAGAAAGGGGTTTAGCTGTAGGGACATTGAGTAAACAAATGGGACGTAAACGGACCATACAGTCTTGTTGACAGGATTCCCCCCAGGAGAGTATATCCAAACAACCCCAATCAAGTACCGGGTTATGCTTAACTAACCAGGGGAAGCCCAGTATGATGGAAGCTGTAGGGGAGTCAATTATTTGGAAGGTTATCCTTTCTTTGTGTAAGGCACCCACGGCCATTACCATTTCTTGGGTCTCATGGGTCACCAGGGGTTTCTCAAGTGGTCTACCATCTATGGCCTCAACGGCCAAGGGTGTGGCCTTTTGGATCAGATTCAAGGCTGCGGTTTTAGCAAAGTTCTCATCGATAAAGTTATCTGCAGCACCTGAATCGATCAAGGCTTTAGTTGTAATCGTGGTTTGATTGACCAAAAGAGTAACCGTAATGAATGGTCTGGAGATGGACACATGAGGGGAAAAAACCATAACACCCGAGGCCGACCCCTCTCTAGGCCTTAGGTGCTGTAGTTTCCCTGCAAACTAGGACAGTTACTTCGGAGATGCCCCCTCTTACCACAATAAAGGCACAAACCCTCCCTTCTGCGGTATGTCCTTTCAGCTTCAGATAAGCCTACAGCACCTAATTGCATGGGTTCGGGAGGTGGTTGAGTAGGGGGAGGTAACGCTAGTAGTGCAGTACTGGGTAAAGCAGGTAACCCCTGTGTATTCATTCTTCTTTGACTACGCCTCTCTCTTATACGGTTGTCAATTAGAATGATATAATCTATTAGATCATCCAGAAGAATAGGCAATTCCCTGGATGCTATTTCGTCTAATATGTAAGCGGCCAAACCCTCCTGAAAAGCTGTTACGAGGGAGTCGTTATTCCAAACCACTTCAGCTGCCAGAGTGCGGAATTCAATGGTATAATCCGCTACTGATCTACTGCCCTGTCGGATCCTGAGCAGAGCTTTGCCAGCTGAAGCAACCCGGCCGGGCTGATCAAACGTACGTTTGAAAGCTGTTAGAAAGTCTGCAAAGGACATTGGGGACGTGTTCTCCCACATGGGGTTGGCCCATGCTAGAGCTTTTCCTGACAAATGGTTGATCAGAAAAGCAATTTTGGCTCTGTCAGTGGGGTATGAGCGCGGATTCATCACCAAATGAATATCAATTTGGTTGAGGAAACCACGGCACGATGCTGGATCACCGCTATAGCGCTGAGGTGGCGTCATGTGAACCACGTGAGCAGGAGCGGTTACCGGATCAGGGCTGGGTTCTGGCCCAGCAGCAACAACTTCTTGAACGGCAGGTTGCAAGTGGGCAGTACGAGCCAGTATGGTTTGTAAAGCCTGGGCAAACTGATCCATACGATGGTCTAAACCATCCATTCTAGCCTCCTGATTAACTAGGAGCTGTGGAATGTCAGCAGGTTCCATAATGGCCCTGTTGTAATGTCACGATTCCGGGAACCCAACACGCTAACAGACACACACACACACAGAAAAGATGCCGTACCGGACCTTAGAGTGGCCGGGCTAAGCACCCACAGAATAGTCAGGAGACAAGCCGAGTCAGGGGAACCAGAAAACAGGATAACGATAAACAAGCCGAGGTCAAAGGGTAGGAGAAAGTCACAGAGTCAGATTAACAAGCCAGAGAGTACGTAACCAGAAATCACAAGTTCAGAATCAATACTATACAGCAAAGACCACAACAGGGCAGGGAGGAACAGGAAAGGTGAGTATAAATACCCTAGGTTAAATTCTGATTGGATAACTTCCAATCAGAATTAACAATCACACGTGGGAGATATCTAAGCCTCCCACTGTGATTGTGGTACTGTTGCTTTAACGCCGGGTCACTCACGTGACCCCGGCGTTTGCATAAATCAACGACCTTCCAGCGTGCAGCGTTATACATGCTGCCGCTGGGAGGCGTGACGGATGCGAGCGGCGAGCGGCGGAGAGGAGACGCCGCTCGCCGACAGGTAGGAGGAGGGGAGACCACGGGCGGCGATGGACTGAGGGTGAGTGCTGCGAGCTGCGAGCAGCCTCCCCTACTAGCCGCCCGCGGACCCCTGACAGAGACAGTGTCAGACAGTGATTTCACATGCCCCCCAGACCGCGGTCTGCAGCAGGGTAATGCCGCCGGCCACGTTTAGAGCCAGTCCATTAAGGACGGCATAGAACGCCCTGCGGTCCTAAGGGGTTAAAAATAAAGAAATAAACGAATTCATTGACACACCTCCACTGTGTTTGCTGGCAACATTACAAGCAACGCCCCCACATGTGCAACCCTGGAAATATGTGCTTGGAGGCTACTTGTAATGTTACATATGTGGGTTGTTGCTTGTGATGTTGTGTTCCTGTATGGCAAACATTTTGAGTTAGAAGTAATAGTTCTACCTATTTTACAGCGCTGCAGAATATGTTGGTGCTATAAAAGTAATTGTAATAACTGTGTCTGTGTAATGAGGCTGTATGAAGTATTGTATGTGTGGGGATGCTGCTTATGATGTATTTGTAAGGAGCATGCATGTGGTTTTGCATTAGTGGGGATGCTGCTTGTGATATTTTGCATATACACGAGGCTCCTTGTGGGTTTGCGTGTGTGAATGAGGATTTTCGCAGTGCAGTATGTGAGTGGAAAGGGCCTTTAGTGTGTGTGTTGATTAGGGGCTGTTGTATCACTGTGGAGATAAAGGCTTTATGAGCCGCAGTGGGGATAGGAACTGTAGTATGTGCATTGGAACACATGGGGACATAAGGGTTTAGGGGGTGCAGGGGCTATTGAGGGTGTAGAAAGGATAGGTACTGTAGTGGGTGCTGGAAGTGATATGGTCTGTAGCAGGCAAAGGGGGTACAAGGGCTGTAGCTGGTGCAGAGAGGGCAGAGAGGGCAGAGGGACTGTAGCGGGAGCAGGGGGATAGGTGCAGTTGTGGGTGAACAGAGATTGGGTGCATTAGTGGGTGCAAGAAGCCAAGAAGCACTCTGAAAGCACAGGAGAGGAGAGAGCAGGAAGTGATGTCACTTCCCATCCCCAGCCCCCGCCTCTTCCCCTGACACAGAGCAATTCAGATGAGATCATGGTGGAGACATGGCACAGAGAGAGCAGGTGTACTGCCAGTTCTCACTGAGAATGGTTACAATGAGAGAGAGCAGGTGTACTGGCAGTTCTCACTGAGAATGGTTACAATGAGAGAGTGCAGGTGTACTGGCAGTTCTCACTGAGAATGGTTACAATGAGAGAGAGCAGGTGTACTGCCAGTTCTCACTGAGAATGGTTAAAATGAGAGAGAGCAGGTGTACTGCCAGTTCTCACTGAGAATGGTTACAATGAGAGAGAGCAGGTGTACTGCCAGTTCTCACTGAGAATGGTTACAATGAGAGAGAGCAGGTGTACTGCCAGTTCTCACTGAGAATGGTTACAATGAGAGAGAGCAGGTGTACTGCCAGTTCTCACTGAGAATGGTTACAATGGGAGAGAGCAGGTGTACTGCCAGTTCTCACTGAGAATGGTTACAATGAGAGAGAGCAGGTGTACTGCCAGTTCTCACTGAGAATGGTTAAAATGAGAGAGAGCAGGTGTACTGCCAGTTCTCACTGAGAATGGTTAAAATGAGAGAGAGCAGGTGTACTGCCAGTTCTCACTGAGAATGGTTACAATGAGAGAGAGCAGGTGTACTGCCAGTTCTCACTGAGAATGGTGTGGGGGGGTCATTTACAGTGAGATAGGTTGCAGGAGCCCTGCTGCCTGTGGCTGCAATGTATGTGCACATTTTTACCTCTCTAGGTCTCCCCACTCAGACAGAGCATGGTTGGTTATCCATACCCCTAACAGTCAGGCAGCATCTGTGTGAGATGAAAACAAAGATACATTGCATCTGGTGACAGTGCTGGGTGGTTCAGGAAGATCATATGATCATCCCAAATAGCACACAGCATCCCCCACAAACCCCTCCCACCCCCACACACACACACACAGCATCCCCACCCCCAGGTGTTGGTACAATATGCAAACATATCATTCACAAAACAGCTCTTTTAAATTGTGGATGAATATGTAATTACTGGCTAGGAAAATCATGTATTTTAATGTATACAATTTTTTTTCGTCTTAAACAGTCTTAAAGGGACACTAGGTACCCAGACCACTTCAGCTAATTGAAGTGGTCTGGGTGCTGTGTCCCTATTGCAATTAATGCTGCAATGTAAAAAAATTGCAGTTCCAGAGAACTGCAATGTTTAAAATGCAGCTCTAATTCTGTATACAGCCACTGAGGGCGGTTTCGAAATTGAAACTGACCTTATATGATGCTGGACGTACTCTCGCTCTGCATGAGGACCTCCAGTGGCAGATTTTCCCCATAGAAAAGCATTGAAGGGGGGGGGGGGGGGGGGGGCTATTAAACCTATAGTGCCAGGAAAACAGCTTTGTTTTCCTGGCACTATAGGATCCCTTTAAATATGTACTTGAGTCTGGGATTGAAATTAATGATAGGGTTCACTCTAGAGGAGAGACAAATAACTAAAATAGTTTGGACATTTTAATATGTTATGTAAGTAGAAGTCTGGTAATCTGTAATAAAAAGACAGATCACAAAAATGATTACTTCAATAAAAAACTAAATTCTAGTATAAACTTTGCATACTTTTCCATAGGAACCTGTTCCTAAGACTCGATGAAATGTAAGTCTGTCTAACGAAATTGCAGATGTAACTGGAGGCTCATTACATGTTCCTGTTGTAAATAAAAATAGATAATATTTTATAATCACATAAGAAGATTTCTTGAACACGTTTTCAACAAATTAGCACTTGGCTAATTGGCTCTGAACTCCGGGGGGCGGCATAGCACGTCCACGCCATCCTATTTACTTACCCGGTCGCCGGCGATCGCGGTGCGGGGACTCACCTGGCAACGTAGGGAGTCCCCCTCCATTAGTTTCAGCCCCCCTGGGCCATGTGATCGCAAGGTCCTTGCGAGGACCTCGCAATCACATGGATGGCATAGCCGTCCAAAAGAGTGCCACCAGGGGGAGTACCTGTAATGACAAGTACTCCCCCTGCTGCCTGAAAAAAAAGTTAATACATGTTAAAACAGTTTAGAATTAAAATATATATACTTAGATCATATATTTATACATTTATACAATATATACATAGATATATATTTATATATTGATATATTATATATATATATTAAAATCAAAATACACGTAGAATGATATTGATTAAATATATATATAATTATCATTATATATATATTAAAATCAAAATACACGTAGAATGATATTGATTAAATATATAACTTCCCAAAACACCATAAAACCTGTACATAGGGGATACTGTTTTACATGTGAGACATCGCTGAATACAAATATGTGTATTTTATTGCAGTAAAAGCAAACAGTAGAACTAATTTTTTTTAATTTGTATTTTATCACATTTTTTTATATTTTATTCATATTAAATTATGTTTCATACCTCAATATTTGATGTTAAATGAAAGCCCTGTTTCCCCTGAATAAAATTATATATAATAAGTGTGGGTGCACATAATATGAAAGAGGCGAATTACGCCTGAACAGACATACAGCGCAAATTCACGTTTTTGTTTACGTTTTGTTTTGATCACAACGTGTACATTTGGCTCAGTCCTTAAGGGGTTAATTTAGGAGTACAGAAGGTGAAAAACAACATTTTGACACCTACCTTCAAAGAAACCTCAGGTGTGCCAAAACATTTCATCCCTTAGTATATCCTGCAGTCAATTTCTTTCCCAGGTAAACAGCGGACACAAACTGGGCATCCACCTGATCTAAAATAAAACACAATTAATCACACCAGGCAACCTTAATCCATTGCTCCGTGGTCCATTTCTGATGTTTTTTTTTATTTTATTTTTTTTATGTACCAACAAATCTGTTGATTTATTGTTGAAAAATATACATGAGTAGAGGTAAACATACTATAACATAGCAAGGCAATAAAGACTATCATGCCAAGATCCTACAGTCAATTAGTACCAGGGGGAACAGAAAAATATAACAAAAAATCTATATGGTGACTGAACACGTGTTTTGGCCACTAAACGGTGCTTCCAAAGAAGAAACCTGTATTCCTTCATCGTGTCAAGATACCTGCTCCTTCTGTGTTATGATTTTGTACTAGCTTTTCTTTAAATGTGTTATGTTCCTTTCAATTTTATCTGTGTTGTGTCCTTTTTTTAATAAAACGGGTTATAGCAGAGGAGTACATGTCAGGTAGATAGTTGTAACATACGGTATAACCTTGAGCATATCAGCCTCTTTAAAAAAAACATTTTTATATTAACCCCTTAAGGACCGGACTCTTTTTGCGATGTTGTACATTTGCGACCAGGCATCTTTTTGACACTTTTGTGGTGTTTGTGTTTAGCTGTAGTTTTCCGCTCTCTCATTTACTGTTCCCATACAAATTATATATTGTTTTTTTCAGGACAAAAGGGGCTTTCTTTACATACCATTATTTATATAATCTCATGTAATTTAATTAAAAAAAAATGAAAAAATATGATAAAAAATTGAAAAAAGACATGTTTTTTTGACTTTTATGTGAAAAATCTTTTACTCATCTACAAAAGCGAATGAAAAAAAACTGCTAAATAGATTCAAAATGTTGTCCTGAGTTTAAAAATACCCAGTGTTTACATGCTTTTTGCTATTTTTTTGCATGTTATAGGGCTATAAGTACAAGTAGGATATTGCGGTTTCAAAACATACATTTTTAAAATGTATCAATAGTGGCATTGTAACACTATTATCTGTCATAAATCTCTGAATACCACCCCACATGTACATATTTTTTTTAAAGTAGACAACCCAAGGTATTCAATATGGGGTATGTCCAGACTTTTTTAGTAGCCACTTAGTCGCAAACACTGGCCAAAGTTAGCGTTCATATTTGTTTGTGTGTGGAAAAAGTAAAAAACTAAATTGAACGCTAATTTTGGCCAGTGTTTGTGACTAAGTGGCTACTAAAAAAGACTGGACATACACCATTTGCAATACATTGGGTTGTCTTCTTTTGCAAATGGTATGCAATCATGGGGGTAATTCTCATTCCTCGGCTACCATAAGCTCTCAAAGGCAACGTAACCAACCTGGCCATTTTCAATGTAAAAATATTTGACCTATATATTTGACCCTGTAACTTTAAAAAACGCTATAAAACCTGTACATGGGGGGTACTGTTATACTCAGGAGACTTCGCTGAACACAAATATTAGTGTTTCAAAACTGGAAAATGTATCACAACAATTATATCATCAGTAAAAGTGCTGTTTGTGTGTGAAAAATAAAAAAAGTAACTTTCACTGACAATATCATCGCTGTGATATGATTTACTGTTTTGAATCACTAATATTTGTGTTCAGCGAAGTCTCCTGAGTATAACAGTACCCCCCATGTACAGGTTTTATGGTGTCGTAGAACGTTACAGGGTAAAATACAGTGCTAACAAATTAAATTCTCTGGACTTTCGACCTGGGTTGGCAGGCAGGTCCCTTAAATTGCAATCAATAAAATTACTTAATTATGTAAAAATATTACATAAATACACATGTAGAATTTAAATATATATGCATATTTATATATTTGAAGTCTACGTGTATATTTATATAATTATTTATGTAATTTTGTATATGGACATATGTATATTTCGGATTCGTTTTATTTATTTATATATACATAGATATATATACAATTTCATTCTAAGTGTATTTTGATATAAATATATATATATTAATATCAAAATACAGTTAGAATACAATTTCATATAGAATTTTTTTTTTAAATTTTTATTATTATTTTTACATTTTTTTATTTAATTTAAATTACTTATTATTTGTATTTTATAATAATATATATATATAGAATATACGTCTATATATAATATATATATATATACACATATAGAATTATTATTTTTATTTATTAACTTAAATTTTTTTTAGGATTTTACACATGCAGGGAGACTGCCTGTCAGCACAGACAGTCCCCCTGCAGGCAGACACTAGGACACCTATTGTGACCATGTGGTCTCCCTGTTGGGCGATCACATGGCCACAGGGGTCCTAATCCGCCATGGGGAGA
Source organism: Pelobates fuscus (assembly GCF_036172605.1). Taxonomy (NCBI): domain Eukaryota; kingdom Metazoa; phylum Chordata; class Amphibia; order Anura; family Pelobatidae; genus Pelobates; species Pelobates fuscus. The sequence goes on from NC_086321.1 coordinate 85,340,999, forward strand.
CTGTCTAGGCTGCAGGCAGTCTCCCCACACCGGGACCAACGCCGATCGCCGCCGGGGGAACGACAGCGATCGGGTAAGTACATTGGACCGTTAGGACGGTTCAGGACCGTCAGCGGTCGGCAAGGCAAAAATGCAGATGACGGTCCTGAACCGTCCTCGGTCCTTAAGGGGTTAAACAGATGGCACTAGACTGAGTAAATGATGAGAGAATTAATAGAGGTTAACCATGCTAAACACCGGGTACGTCAGGCTAGGTATGCATGTGAAGATTCTAAGATAATATACATGTTAAACTAATTTTGACTACCTAGGTGATGTCCAGTTAAACAGAACTAAACATGCTAAAGACAGGGTTTATCAAGCTAGGTGTTCAGGAGAGTAGTACTATAGCATAAACAATATTGCAAAGCGCTACGGAATCTGTTGGCGTTATATAAATGGAGATAATGATAAACATGTCAACGTAAGTTTACAAGAGTGGCTAACTAGATACCTAAGTGTGCATTTTATAGTCATGCATCAGACATATATAACATGAAGAAAAGTATATTCGTCTGGACTGAAGTTGAGATCTGCAGCAGGTTGCTCTACCCGTTAAGTCCTCTCTATGCATGCTTATGGTATGAAGCTGATAGGTTAGTGGCAAATCTTAGAGAGGGTAAGTTTAAACCACCGGGGCCATTTTGGTTGGTAGGTGGCCTCTAGGCTAGTATATATGCATTAATGGCTGTATAAAGTAGCTTAACCAGGGGGGTGGGATAGTTGCAGAGTAGTGTCACATTGTTTTTGAAATAAAGTAAGATAATAGGGCAACAGGCTGAAATAAAACATAACAGTTGTAGTAGATGGTATTCACAGCTGATGCTGGATCTCAGCCATTTGGTGCGACATCCTTCCAAGTTAACTTGGTTTTCAGCAGATTCCATGGAGTGGTAGTCCCTTCATACCCCATGAAAGTCCATGCCATGGCAGTGTGGCACCACCGCACCTGCTTCGCCCTTCCAGTTTCCATGTCTGTGAGGGCTAGGGACGAGTTCCTGCTGCCAAAGTGTGGGTCTGGACCTTGCGTATTCAGCCCAAGGCCTTGGTGGGAGCCTGTGCCCGAAATTCATTTATCCCATCAGCAGTATCATGGGCCAATGGGGTTACCAATTGCCGGACAGCCCCTTGGGTGTATGGACGGCGGTGGGGGTTTACCTCACATTGGGCCCCCAGCTTGCAAGAAGAGCGGGCAGGGAGTCCAGCATCACTACTCCTTTGTGCTGCATGGGATGTGGGCAGGTGTGTGCCATCCCGCTGGCAGGCCTGAGGCTGTTTTTAGGGATTGTCTCCCAGTGCATGATTGTGCTGTTGAGTAGCCGTAGGTGATATCCCCTGTGATCGATTATCCAAAAGCTCTGGCAGACAGCCTTGAATCTGTCATTAAAGGAGTCCAGTCACTCTTCAGCCCCCTGGCTCGGTCATGAGTGCAGCGTTTCCTGGCCGGCGGCCATTTTAGTTTTGCCTCGTGGGCCTCGATTACGGGACAGGTTTGCTGCTCAGATGTATGTTAGCCACGGTGGGGACCAGAGTAATTCCCACCGGTCCAGGGGGGGGGGAGAACATTGTTTGTGGCAGGTCCCGCCTGTTGCTGCGCCGCAGGGTCCAGGTACTTGGCCACTCCACCCATCCGTCTCTCCTGGGCTTGCTGTGAGCGAGATGCAGCTGAGTGCTGCGAGGTGCGGGCTAGCTGACTGTAATTCAGGCTTTTTTAGTGAGTCGATGCGGGAAATCTCACAATGTGCAGCCAGCTGCCACGATGCCCAGCTCCATTTCTGATATTCACAATCCCATTGATTGTGCTTTCTGCGGTGGACAGTGGTCATCATGGGCATCCTGACCGGACTGTGGCTGTGCAGCCCCATATGCAGAAAACTGATATACTGTATGTTTTTACACCTTTCTATCATGGCCAGAATGAAGGAATTTGAGCTACAAAAATTCTTCTGTGTGATCGGACCAGACTGTCAGGGTACCTGAGGTCTCTACCTCTGGGAGAGGTAGAGACTTAGACATCTATCCATCCGGACGGTCTGTTTCCCATGTTCCTCGCGGTTCACCCGGTCACATAAACGCCGGCCGCGAGGGAGCCACTTCCTTTTGTAGCATGACGTCCGGAAGTCGACGTCATGACGCCAACCCGGAACGACCTGTCACTCAATTGTTTGGAGACTAATCAGGACTCGTCGGAGGCGTGTCTACCCTTCTGAGCCAGGGTATTTAACAGTGCTCCTCTCATTTGCTCATTGCCCTGTCGTGGTTCTAGCCTGCCTAGTCACACAGTGCTCTGGTATTTTCAGTTATCCCTTTGGTTCCGACCCGGCTTGTTTGACTTACTCTGTTTACCTCTGTTATCCTTGACCCGGCTTGTTCCTCGCTTACCTGTCCTCTCGTTCCCTCGACCTCGGCTTGTCTCTGACCATTCTCTATATTCTCCGTACGTTAGTCCGGCCATTCTAAGGTCCGGTATACGTATCCTGTACCTGTTTGTACTCTGCGTGTTGGATCCCTGTCCCGATCCTGACATTACGACAGGGCCAATGGATCCTGCAAGTACAAACAGTCAGCTTGGTCCCTCTGATCCTAGGTTCGAAGCCATGGAACACAGAATGGATCAAATGGCCCTAGCGCTACAGGCGTTATTATCTCGTGCCAATAATCCACCAGAGGAGACACGTACTACTTCTATCTCCCCTGTAAGTTCTGGCCTAGAGGTAGCCACTGTAGGTGCCTCCTCCCGCATTACCCCACCAGTACGTTATGGTGGTTCACCTGAGAAGTGTCGTGGTTTTTTAAACCAGATTAGTATCCACTTTGAATTGCAACCTCGTTCCTATCCTACAGATAGGGCAAAGGTTGGATTTATTATCACCTTACTCATTGAGAAAGCTCTGAGATGGGCCAACCCACTATGGGAGAACGATAACCCGTTAGTATATAATTATAATGCCTTTGTAGCTGCCTTTAGAAGAACTTTTGACCCTCCTGGTAGAAAGGTCAATGCAGCCAGATTACTGTTGCGCCTGAGACAGGAGAACCGAACACTTGTGGATTATGCACTAGAGTTCAGGTCTCTGGCGTCAGAAGTTAAGTGGAATGAGCAGGCTTATATAGATGTATTTTTGAACGGGCTATCATACGTAATCCTTGATGAGGTTGCTACTAGAGAACTCCCTGAAAATTTGGAGGATTTAATTTAGTTCATTTCTCGTATTGATGAGCGTTTAAGAGAGAGACAAAACACTCGAGAGAGGAACCTTAGACCTTCCTTTAAATTAGCTCCCGCATTTCAAAGTCCTGATTCCACTACCTCACTGTTTCCTGAACCTATGCAGATAGGCAATACTCGCCTCTCAGAAGAAGAGAGGCAGTACAGGAGAAGAGAGGGATTATGCATGTATTGTGGAGTCAGAGGTCACTTACGCCTGAATTGTCCTAATCGCTCGGGAAACGCTCGCACCTAAGTTTCTCTAGAGGACAGGCCTTGGGTGTTTCTATTTTGTCCTCTATCACAGGCTTCTGCTACCAGTTTCTTTAACTTGGGAGAAGGGAGTACTAAAGACTATGGCTTTGATAGATTCCGGAGCTGCTGAGAATTTTATCGACCAAGCCTTTGCTACTAAACACACTATCCCATCCCAGTTAAGGGATACACCCTTGGCCGTTGAGGCCATAGATGGTAGACCTTTACTTGAGCCTGTTATCTCCCGTGAGACCATACCCGTTAACTTAACTGTTGGTATCTTACACGAGGAAAAGTTATCACTTATGCTCATTTCGTCCCCTTCTGTCCCCATAGTCCTGGGGTACCCTTGGTTAAAAAGAGATAACCCTATTATCGATTGGGAGTTAGGGGAGATACTCTCATGGGGTCAGGGCTGCCAGGAGAGGTGTTTACGCAGGGTTTCTCCATTGGCTGTTATAAACACACCAGGTACTTCCACTCAGTCTACAGAGAGACAGATACCGTCTCTCTACCAGGACTTAAAAGCAGTATTCGACAAGAAGAATGCTGATACCTTACCTCCACACAGGTCATTTGATTGTAAAATTAAGCTTCTACCTGGTACTATGTCTCCGAGGGGCAATGTATATCCTCTATCCACTCAAGAGAACTCAGTTCTAGAGGAATATATTCGTGAAAAAGGGTTCATTAGGAGATCCTCTTCTCCCGCCGGGGCTGGGTTTTTTTTCGTTAAAAAGAAGGATGGTACTCTCAGACCTTGTATTGATTACCGAGGTTTGAATAAGATAACCATCAGAAATGCCTATCCGATTCCTTTGATTACCGAGCTGTTTGATCGTTTAAAGGGCTCTAAAATTTTCACCAAGTTAGATCTCAGAGGGGCGTATAACTTGGTGAGAATCCAGCATGGACACGAGTGGATGACAGCGTTCAATACCCGTTATGGTCACTATGAATACACGGTTATGCCATTTGGTCTTTGTAATGCTCCGGCAGTATTTCAGGATTTGATTAATGAAGTTCTTAGGGAGTTTCAACATGATTGTGTTATTGTATACCTGGATGACATACTTATACACTCTAGGGACATTGAGACCCACCACAGACAAGTCAGAAAGGTATTGCACAAACTTCTGCAACATGGCTTATACTGTAAATTGGAGAAATGCAGTTTTGACCAGTCTCAGATAGACTTTCTTGGTTACGTGATTTCTGGGGAAGGCTTTAAGATGGATCCTGACAAACTCCAATCTATTTTAGATTGGCCATTGCCTAAGGGACTCAAGGCGATTCAGAGGTTTATTGGTTTCTCTAATTATTATAGGCGCTTTATTAAGGGATACTCTTCTATTATTGCGCCTATTACCAATATGACCAAACAAGGGGCTGATACTAAGACCTGGTCTACTGAGGCCCTTGTTGCTTTCAAGACTCTCAAAGAACTTTTTGCTTCTGCCCCAATTTTAGTCCATCCTGATACGACTCTGCCGTTCCTACTCGAGGTCGATGCCTCTGAGACGGGAGTAGGTGCTGTTCTGTCACAAAGGTTAGGGGTGGACAAACCGTTACACCCTTGTGGTTTTTTCTCTAAGAAACTATCTGGCCCTGAAAGCAGATATGACATCGGTGACAGGGAACTGTTAGCGGTCATTAGGGCTCTAAAGGAGTGGAGACATTTATTAGAAGGGACCTTACATCCTGTTACGATTCTAACGGACCACAAGAACTTGTCCTATATTGGGGAGGCTAAGCGCCTATCCGCCAGGCAAGCTCGCTGGTCCTTATTCCTGACTCACTTCAATTATGTGATTACTTATAGACCTGGTTCTAAGAACTCTAAAGCCGATGCTTTATCTCGCCAATATGAACCGTCCACTATAGCTGAGCCAGTTCTTTCCTCGATAGTTCCTAAATGTAATATCATCGCTAACACGAATCTCAGGATTCATTCTCCGTTGCTTGCTGAGATCGTGAAGTTACAACATCTAGCTCCTAAACAGACTCCTGGGGATAGACACTTCGTTCCTCCTGCTCTCCAACTGGAAGTGTTACGGTGTTTCCACAACAGCAAGGTAGCTGGGCATCCTGGCATTCGCAAGACGTATGCTTTAATCTCCAAAGATTTCTGGTGGCCTGCTTTACGTAAGGATGTTAAGGATTTCATCGGTACATGTGAGGTCTGTACTAAGACTAAGCAACCTCATACGCTTCCATGTGGATTTTTGCATCCCTTAGAGGTTCCAGAGAAGCCATGGTCCTGTTTAGCTATGGACTTCATTGTCGATTTACCTATCTCTAAAAAACAAACTGTTATCCTCACCGTGGTTGACAGATTCACCAAGATGGCTCACTTCGTTCCTCTGCCTAAACTCCCGTCTTCCCCCGAATTGGCAGAGATATTCGCAAGGGAGATTTTTCGTTTACATGGGATACCCTCCCAAATTGTGTCTGACAGAGGTTCCCAATTTGTTTCCCGTTTTTGGAGGTCCTTCTGCTCTCAACTGGGTATCAAATTGAATTTCTCTTCTGCCTATCATCCTCAGTCTAACGGAGCTGCTGAACGCACCAACCAAAAGATTGAACAATATTTACGTTGTTTTGTTTCTGAACACCAGGACGATTGGGTTGGTTTGATTCCTTGGGCGGAGTTTGCACACAACAATCTCGTTTGTGATTCTACTCATTCAAGCCCCTTCTTCATGAATTATGGCTTTCATCCATCTATTCTTCCCTCGGCTTCTCCTTCCCAAGGGTTACCGTCGGTTGATGTTCATGTTGCCAATTTGAGGAAGTTGTGGGATCAGACTCGACAAATTCTTCTGCACAATTCTATGCTGGTGAAGAAACACGCTGATAAACGTAGAAGGGCGGCTCCGGTGTTTGTTCCAGGTGATAGAGTATGGTTGAGTACAAGAAACATTCGTTTAAAAGTGCCTTCCATGAAGTTCGCTCCTCGTTATATTGGACCTTACAGGGTGCTGACTCGAATTAACCCAGTTGCGTATCGTCTAGCTCTTCCATCTGCCTTACGCATCCCTAACTCATTTCATGTTTCATTGCTGAAACCACTAGTCTGTAACAGATTTTCCTCCACGGTCTCCTCCCCTCGCCCTGTTCAGGTGGAGGGTCAGGAGGAGTATGAGGTTAACGCTATCATCGATTCTCGAATCTCCCGGGGGAGAGTACAATATCTGGTCGATTGGAAGGGATATGGTCCTGAGGAGAGGAGTTGGGTGCCTCAAGAGGATGTTCATGCTCCTCGTCTCCGCAGAGCGTTTCACTTCCGCTTCCCATCTCGTCCCGGTTCATTCCGCCCGGTGGGCGTATCTGAGAGGGGGGGTACTGTCAGGGTACCTGAGGTCTCTACCTCTGGGAGAGGTAGAGACTTAGGCGTCTATCCATCCGGACGGTCTGTTTCCCATGTTCCTCGCGGTTCACCCGGTCACATAAACGCCGGCCGCGAGAGAGCCACTTCCTTTTGTAGCATGACGTCCGAAAGTCGACGTCATGACGCCAACCCGGAATGACCTGTCACTCAATTGTTTGGAGACTAATCAGGACTCGTCGGAGGCGTGTCTACTCTTCTGAGCCAGGGTATTTAACAGTGCTCCTCTCATTTGCTCATTGCCCTGTCGTGGTTCTAGCCTGCCTAGTCACACAGTGCTCTGGTATTTTCAGTTATCCCTTTGGTTCCGACCCGGCTTGTTTGACTTACTCTGTTTACCTCTGTTATCCTTGACCCGGCTTGTTCCTCGCTTACCTGTCCTCTCGTTCCCTCGACCTCGATTTGTCTCTGACCATTCTCTATATTCTCCGTACGTTAGTCCGGCCATTCTAAGGTCCGGTATACGTATCCTGTACCTGTTTGTACTCTGCGTGTTGGATCCCTGTCCCGATCCTGACACAGACAAGCAAGTGCATCCCATGTGCATCAATGAGCCTTGGCATTATCTCCAACATCCATGACATTGTAATGTTATAATCAATGTTATTTACTTCCCCTGCCAGTGTTTGTTTTTTTTTTTTTTAATTTTTTTTTTTTAAATTCTTTATTTTTGGCAGTGCAGCATTACTTATAACATTTGTCATTGACAGAAATAAAATGCATCATGAAAATACATTAGTCAGCGTTGGTACGTACAAAAAGTCAAAGCATACTGCATTGTAATTTTATAAGTAAAGTAACATATAACTTTCATGAACAGAGTAATTACACATCACAGTTTGCGTGGCTTAACATCCCATAATGACAGCGCTAGGCCTCCCCTATCTGGGCAGGAGGGGGGACGTCACATCTGTTCGGGGTGCCGGTCAAGCTCAAGAAGTTGGTGGTTTGAAGTCTACGCTTCTAGTATAAATACCATTGTCAAAATACGGGTTGGCTGTGAGTAAACACGTCGGGTTATTCAGTTTAGCCCTAAGGGTGTGTGTCATAGGCCTATTAGGGTGAATCTAGCATGGGCCTGAAGTACAAGGGCTCTTGTGGCTCGTTGAGACCACTCGTGGTATGCTAAGGCCAAGACCTCTATGGCCTGCTGTGGTGAGTGGTCGCCTAGTATTTGAGCTTATCAGGGTGCTTAAGTATAGGGGTAGCATAATTGTAGCTCCCCTGGGTAGAGGTATAGTAATAAATCAAAAAATCAAAAAAGGATGAAGAGTCTGCGCTAATTCAGTTAGGCCGCAACCCTAATGCTTGGGGAATACCGTCACCCTCTTCAATTGCTATTGTGTCGGCTATCTTTACGGTAACCCGCTATGGATAGGATGCTATGAGGCTTTATGTAGCTTTATGAAAATATCCTATTGGTGTTCGGTCTAGCGGGCGCCTAATGGGGGAGACAAGGCTGTTTGTAAGTGACAACGTTAACCAATACTTATTGGCCAATATACCAACACCAAGATAGCTACGCTAATTAGTACTAGCCGGACAGTCGCGTGAAGACTTCCGTAATCTGCTGTACTCACTTCCTTAGGTATACTGGTATCAGTGGCGGATCCAGGGGGGGGGCAACGGGTCCTTTGCCCCCCCCGAGATTCTCCCCTGCCGGCTAATGCAGGGCTGACATTGCCCAAGTGCCAGCCCTGCAATGTGCCTGCGGACCGGGGAGGGAGATCAGTGATCTCCCTCCCCGGTCCGCAGGCACATTACTGACAGCCGACCGGCAGGGGAGGGAGAGAGGACCCGGGAGCTGTTACCAGCAGCTCCTCCGGGTCCTCCTCTCGCGAGATTTGGAGCGTTGCCGCGGTAACCACGGCAACGTTCCAAATCTCGCGAGAGTGAACTCTAGCCCTGGAGCGCGGGCTAGAGTTCAGTCCTACCACTGGGACCACCAATGAACCCCACTGGACCACCAGGGAAAGAATGATGTCCCCCCTCCTCCCAGTAAAGGTAAGAAGGGAGGGGGGACATAACATTTATTTAATTAAATAAAAAAAAAAAAACACACACACATTAAAAAAAAATCCTTCTTATCACACACACACATTGCCCCTGCCCCCCATAAACACACACATTGCCCCTGCCCCCCATACACACACACACACACATTGCCCCTGCCCCCCATACACACACACATTGCCCCTGCCCCCCATACACACACATTGCCCCTGCGCCCCATACACACACACACATTGCCCCTGCCCCCCATACACACACTGCCCCCCATACACACACACATTGCCCCTGCCCCCCATACACACACACACACATTACCCCTGCCCCCCATACACACACACATTGCCCCTGCCCCCCATACACACACTGCCCCTGCCCCCCATACACACACATTGCCCCTGCCCCCCATACACACACATTGCCCCTGCCCCCGATACACACACATTGCCCCTGCCCCCGATATACACACACATTGCCCCTGCCCCCCATACACACACACATTGCCCCTGCCCCCCATACACACACACATTGCCCCTGCCCCCCATACACACACACATTGCCCCTGCCCCCCACACACACACACATTGCCCCTGCCCCCCATACACACACACATTGCCCCTGCCCCCCATGCACACAAACATTGCCCCTGCCCCCCATACACACACATTGCCCCTGCCCCATACACACAAACATTGCCCCTGCCCCCCATACACACACATTGCCCCTGCCCCCCATGCACACACATTGCCCCTGCCCCCCATACACACACATTGCCCCTGCCCCCGATACACACACATTGCCCCTGCCCCCGATATACACACACATTGCCCCTGCCCCCCATACACACACATTGCCCCTGCCCCCCATACACACACACATTGCCCCTGCCCCCCATACACACACACATTGCCCCTGCCCCCCCCACACACACACATTGCCCCTGCCCCCCATACACACACACATTGCCCCTGCCCCCCATACACACAAACATTGCCCCTGCCCCCCATACACACACATTGCCCCTGCCCCCATACACACAAACATTGCCCCTGCCCCCCATACACACACATTGCCCCTGCCCCCCATACACACACATTGCCCCTGCCCCCCATACACACACACACACACACATTGCCCCTGCCCCCCATACACACACACATTGCCCCTGCCCCCCATACACACACACATTGCCCCTGCCCCCCATACACACACACATTGCCCCTGCCCCCCATACACACACACACATTGCCCCTGCCCCCCATACACACACACACACATTGCCCCTGCCCCCCATACACACACACACACACACACACATTGCCCCTGCCCCCCATACACACACACACATTGCCCCTGCCCCCATACATACACACATTGCCCCTGCCCTCCATATACACACACACACACACATTGCCCCTGCCCCCCCTACATACACACATTGCCCCTGCCCCCCATATACACACACATTGCCCCTGCCCCCATATACACACATTGCCCCTGTCCCCCATAAACACATTGCCCCCATATACACATACACTGCCCCCCATACACACACTGTCCCCATAAACACATTGCCCCCACACACATACATTGCCCCACACATACACTGCAATACACACACACACTGTAACTGTCACACACACATACTGATCCACACACACACTGCACCCCTGACATATACTGCCGCCCTCACGTACACACTGCAACCTTCACACACACACACTGCTAATACACTGCCCCCCTCACACACACACACACACACACATTGCACCACTCACACATTCCACTGCTCCTCTGCCCTACTACAGCCCCATTTCCCAGAGGACCTCAGGTAAGTTGTCAAACAGTTCTTAAACAGTTTGACTACTTACTCTGGGAGGGGGTCTTGGCATTATTGGCACTATAACCACCACACTTAGCTGTAGTGGTTATTGTGTCTGGATTATTTATTTAAATAATCTACAAGTGCCCCTCCCGAGATCAGGCTCTGGATCCGCCACTGACTGGTATTTAAACAGCGTGTAACAGAGTGCGACCGTGGGGGTTCACATGAGCTCCTAATGTAATCAAGAAGATAAACTCCTGCAGAAGGTAGCCTTCTTGTTGTTATGCAGCAGGCTTAATAAAACATTGCATGTGCAGTAAATCGGCAATTAAAGGCATAAGATGGCAACATGTACCCTGATAGAAAATGGTACCCTGAGTGACACAACAGGTATAGTATCTCGTGTAATAAAGATCAAAATTAAATTCTCGAACAATGCGCGCGCAGAATATCGGCAATGAAAGGCATCAGGATTAAAAATATAAAACAAGTATGTGCAGGATATCAGCATTTAAAGACATAGGTTGGTAATATGTACCCTAATTGGAGCAGCAGGTGTGGTATCACATGTATTAAAGGTCAGAATTAGATTATCTAACAATGCATGTGCGGGATATCAGAAATGAAAGACATCAGGATTACATTATAAAACAATGTTTGTGCAGGATATCAGCAATTATGGACATATGATGGCAATATGTACCCTGAGTGAAACAACAGGTATGGTATCACGTGTGATAAAGATCAGGACTAGGTTACAGGACCCAGCATAAATAAAAATTGTCATGTTAATCACCTGCTCGTTGGCAAGTCATGTAACCTGATCTGACACTTTGATAAAACGGTAGAAAACATTACAGACATTAAAAATTAAAATGTAAAATCAAGGAACGGATATGCAATTTAAAGGACATTCTCATTAGAGGATACCTGATGAACTGAGCTGCGGAATCTAATATTGAACTACTACACTAGCTGGGAGGCCTTGCTCCAGGTTAGTGGGAAGCAGTCTCTAGTTATCCAGTGTGGTTCAATCAGTCTTTCAATGGTGTTATGGTACCGCCTGGTGGGTAGCCGGTGCGGTCATCGCGGTCTGCCGGTAAGTTAAGGCAAGTTTTGGTCTCTGCTCTGGTGTGGTCCGTTCTGGCCGAGTGCCAGGTTGGTCTCCTCCGCTGTCAGTCCTTTTGGTTGCAGCATTATAACTGGCAGTCCCAGCGCGTTAAAAACCTTGGTTGGGTCTTCCCCTGCTGACAAGGCCAATACAGAATCGCCGTGGGGTATTACCAGTGTTCCGGATGCTCCCCATCTGTACCGGATTCCGTGATCTCTGAGAGCCCTTGTGATCGGCTGAAATCTGCGGCGCTCCGCTAACACCGCGAACGGTAAGTCATCAAAAAGTTTTATATGACTGTTGTCCACAGCCACCGTGTCCTGGTTTCTGGAGCGGGAAAGGAGGGCTGCCTTGACCGAGATGTCTCGTGTGATCACGATGGTATCTCTTGGGGCGTCTGCAGGGGCAGTAGGGGCTTTCCGGATTCGAAACGCCGATATCAGGGGCTGTGCTCCGCTCACCGCCTGCACCCCCAATGCTCCGGCTACTTTGGTTGCAAAGTTCATCAAGGCATCCTGGTTCACAGATTCTGGAATGCCTCGAAGCCTGATGTTTCTCTTGCGGTGCCTGGCCTCCAGAGACGTGACCGTGTTAGTAAGTCTCTGGATCTGCAGGGACATGGCCTGTATTTGGGTTTGGGACTCTGTTATTAAGCCGTCTCTTTCCTTCCCTCTGGATTCCACTTCATCTACGCGGCGGGTCAGGGTAGTGATTTCAGTCTGCACCCCCGCGAGGTCCGCTTTCCACACCGCCCGTAGGTCTAGTAAAAGTTGCTTGATGTCCCCCTTAGTGGACGGGGAGGCATCTGTATCAGAGTCTGCCCTTTGATGCACTCCACTCACTGTTTTCGGAGCCTCAGTATCAACTTCCTCCATGGAGTCTTCTGAGTCACTGGAGCCTCGTGCTGTAGCGGGGGCCATTTTGGTCTGGGCCTGGGGCCGCGGCCCATCAAAGGACCGTCGAATATCCGTCTGACCAAAGCCCTCTGTGTGGGACAGCTTACGGTGTTTGCGCCCCATCCTTATGTTGGAGGTAGAGGCGGCAATTTGTCGTCGATTTCACTAGTTTTCGTGGCTTTTTTGTCGTTTTGACGGTCTGTGTAGCAGTAGCTCTGCACAGGCACGTCTAGTCGGTTGCTCAGCTGGCCACGCCCCCCCCCCTGCCAGTGGTTTTAATGTTGTGGTTGATCAGTATAAATCTTAGTGGTAATCATTATTGTTTATTTTACACTGTACATAGTTATGTTATAATTAGTAATGTCGCGAACATAACATTTTCGGTTCGCGAACGGGCGAACCGGGCGAACCGCCATAGACTTCAATAGGCAGGCGAATTTTAAAACCCACAGGGACTCTTTCTGGCCACAATAGTGATGGAAAAGTTGTTTCAAGGGGACTAACACCTGGACTGTGGCATGCCAGAGGGGGATCCATGGCAAAACTCCCATGGAAAATTACATAGTTGATGAAGAGTCTGGTTTTAATCCATAAAGGGCATAAATCACCTAACATTCCTAAATTGCTTGGAATAACGTGCTTTAAAACATCAGGTATAATGTTGTATCGATCAGGTAGTGTAAGGGTTACGCTCGCTTCACAGTGACAGACCAAACTCCCCGTTTAACGCACCGCAAACAGTCCATTTGCACAACCGCAAACTCCCCATTTGCACAAGGTTGGATACCAAGCTAGCCATGTCCCGTTCCTTGTCCTCACTGATGTCATTGAAGGTCGCTTCCTCCACCCAGCCACGTACAACACCAAGGGTCCCCCCTGACAACAAGGTGACAACAAGCCCCCTGTATTTTTTTTTTTTTTTAAATGTACACTACTGTTACACCAGATATGAGTTGCACTGGTGTGACACTGTGCCCTGGAAGGACCTGAAACGCACACGTGTGAAGGAAACTGACTGCTATTATTTCACAGTCAAATTTCTAGTTGTTTTTTTTAATGTACACTACTGTTACACCAGATATGAGTTGTACTGGTGTGACACTGTGCCCTGACAGGCCCTGAAACGCACACGTGTGAAGGAAACTGCCTGCTATTATTTCACAGTCAAATTTCTAGTTGTTTTTTTTTTTAATGTACACTACTGTTACACCAGATATGAGTTGTACTGGTGTGACACTGTGCCCTGACAGGCCCTGAAACGCACACGTGTGAAGGAAACTGACTGCTATTATATTACAGTCAAAAAAGTTTTTTTTTGTTTTTTTTAAATGCAAGCTATTGTGACACCAGATATGAGTGGTGGCACTGGGCAAGAGGGCACAGTATACGCTGTGAGCCTGACACACACGCTGGCAGGCAGGCAACTGCAATTAGATTACACAGGAAAAAAAAAATATATATATATATCACTTTAAGCAACTATCAACAAGCGAATTTCACCCCAGAAGGGGATGACCCAGCAATGTTGCTCCTACCTGACCGACCCGACATGCTTAATAGCGGTCAGCAACTCGACAGAGTCTTACTTACCTCCGCGTGGCAAGTGTGGCCTGGTGCTCACCGGGCAGGAGAGGCGGCTGATCTCCCGATCCTAGGATGCCCAGGAGCAGCTACTTCCTGGCAGGAGCTCCATTACCCCACCCCCTCAGACCTGTGGGGGTTATCCCGGTCCACCCCTGAGAGGCTGTCTGGAGCTAATGGACGCACAGAGCACAGCCACCCAGGCTGACATACTCATCTGCGACTCTCCCAATATGGCGGCAACCACGTGCCCTCCTGGTACCAGCAAAGTATGGCAGGATATTGAGTCTAAGCTGGACAGACTCTTTAATCGATTTTGGAAGCAAATAACAAGCAGGAAGCCCCAACAAGCTCCAACACAGCCCCAACAAGCTCCACCACAGATAAGCGAAGCAGTCCCCATTAAAATCCACCAACGCAAAAGGCGTCAAAGACGGGACTGGAGGGGGGCGGAGCCTGGCAGCCATCCTGTACAGACGCCATCTAAACTTGCTCTCCCATAGCCAGGAACAATCCGTTGATTATCCCCTACATCAAGCCGTGAAAAATAGCCAGTGTTGATCAGCGTTCCCTACCGCATCGATTGATGCCTTTTTTCCAACCACCCAAGCAGCACAGGCAACGGCGCAAATCCGCGGCCTACCGCGCATCGCCAATCCAGGGCCTGGAGGCCTACCTTGACTGAAGCCTACTCGGGTACCACGCACCCAACCTGAACCCGGACACCACGGGTATGGGCCGCCGATCAAACAAACCCACGACAAGCGTGACCACACAAGCCAGCGATATTGGCGAGATGTGGCTCCGACCGGCGCAAACCGAAACGGCGCACACCACACACCGCCTGACTCCCCCGGCGGACCGCATACTGCCGCGCGAGACCCAGGATGACTTGTCCCCTACGACTAAAGGCGACCTGAAAACACTCTGGACCAACATACAACAGCTGCTGGCGGCTGATGTCGCTATGGTCAAAAAGGACATACAAACGGTCACAGAGAGAGTGGGTACAGTGGAAGCTGATATTACCACCGTACATGACACAGTGTCCACCCTCCAGGAATCGATTCAACGTCTACAGGCAGAGCAGCATGTACTCGCCGGCCAAATTATGTCATTGGAAGACAAACAACGCCGGAATCACATCAAAATCCGGGGCATCCCAAACGCAGTCGCGACTGAGGAACTGCCGCATTATGTAAGGCGACTACTTACAACACTGCTACCCACTAAAAAAATAACCCCGGACGGGATTTACAGAGTGACCAGCTCTACCCGCATACCACCCAACATGCCAAGGGATGTTATCCTGCGCCTGGCGACAACATCAGACAAGATTCAAATAATGACTGCAATAAAAGGCAAAACACCCCTGGCCTTTGAGGGCTCTCAGCTCTCTTTTTTCCAGGATGTCACAAGAGCCACATTATTGAGGCGCAAATCATTCGAACCTGTGACAACAACCCTGCGCAAGGCCGACATCGCTTACAGATGGGGAAACACGGGCGCACTACTTGTCCACCATAACGGGACAGCACACCATCTCACAACCCCAACCGGAGCGCCCACCGTCCTGTGGACACTGGGACTACAACCCCCACAACTCACCTCCATGACCGCGAGCCAACCAGACAGCTGGGAGCAGGACGTCGGCTCCATCCACGACCAACCAACGACCAAGTCACCGACGCCTACCTCCTGACCAAACAGGGACTGAAACCAGGGGCAATATTCATTACAGTGCGGAAACCGCCAATGTGAGGACCTGATACCCGTGGGAGAGAAGGGGTAACCCCCACTAACCACTCACACCTGTGACTTTGTCCCCATATAAATGGCACCACTGCATTTCCCTGGGTTTCTCCCCATTATTTTTTTTTTCAAGTTCTCATTTTTTCAAGTTTTCATGTTTTGTTGTACTGTATATGAGCCTCGGCACTCTCATGCTTTTATTCCTTCATTACCTAAAATTTTAATTCAAATGTACTGGTTTAGTACGATATCATCCTCTACACACATGTCATTGAGGCTCACTTATCCTACAGCCACACACAATAGAGAGATTACAGGTGCTTAATGTTTAACCTCGCCACTCCGTCCACCACCCCCCCCCCCCTCCCCGTCATCCCCAGGGTTACAGGGGACACACAAGATGCCGCATAAGGTACATCGCACTCCGGAACCACTTCCACACTAGACAGATCATGAAAATCCACCAAGTTCCACTAGCGGGTACACACAGGCATCCAAACCCACATACCTGCACTAACCTGAACTACAGTCTTACCACCCACACACCTGGAGTATCCCAAGAGGAGTATAAATGCATATTATCAGACCAAACACAACACTATCCACCCTGGGCATGTCACTATACCTGTTTGTTAAAATAAAATGTGCTTAAAAGTTGAAATATGATCGCTAATGCATGTACCTGCTTGCTCCTATTTTACAACTATGTTCTAAACCGAATCCTGTAAGCATGTACTACCGAGAAAAAAAAAAAGACGGGACCGGAGGCACAAACAGACATGCAGAGCCTGCCCCACATCAAGCACTCGCCTCCACCTTAAGCCACCACAATCCCGCACCGGACGTGAAGCACCACCGGGACAGATCCGACCACCCGACAAAACAAGCTTCCACCACCTCAAGCCGCGAACCCTGCACTCAGCCAGAGACTTGCCTTTGTTGGTCTGCACCTGGCGCCTAAAAGGGAACGGATGAGCACAAGCAGTAAACAGCAGCCTGCCAAGTATGTCCCACTATAGTTGATCCTCCACACCATGCCTTTGATCACATGAACTGCTCTCTGCACATTAACTAATCGTAAAGTAGCAAGCGTTTAAGCATGTCATTATTTCACCTCCTAAAGAGTTTATTGTCGTAGTTCCTTACATGCCTTTACCTTAACCGTTCATGTATTATGTTATTCACTAGTCTCATCTCATGGGGCGACTCACACTTGATTTATAACTAGTGGTGGAGCTGCTGATATAAATACACAGTTGATAACGTGCAAGCTACACCCTAAACATGACAGCCATCTTTCACAACAATGTACTGCTATATACTCATACCCTCAGTGCAACTAGCCATGATATACGTATGTTCAGCCAAGCATGCTCAAATATAACACACTTCTGTCTAAAAAAAATAATAATAAAAAAAAAAAAGAACGCAGCTTCCGAATGAATCTAAAATGGATGCTGTCCAGGAGGTGGGAGGGTCTGCTGCTGATTAGCTGGAATGTGTCTGCTGACTGTGAGGTACAGGGTCAAAGTTTACTCAATGAGTAAACTTTACATCCATGGCGAATGCGAACAAGCTATGTTCGCCAGGAACTATTCGCCAGCGAACTGTTCGGGACATCACTAGTTACTACACATTCAGTTCCAGGAACATTGTAATAAATGCCCCTCGTTCAAGAATAATATAAATTTTATAGCGAAAGAACAAGTGCGTTTGGATGAAAGAGGAGAAGATTTAATGCTTAAATTAAGAAAAAGAGAAAGCTTTTGGATACACAAGTTAAAAACGATGCAACCTCGAGGCTTGAATGTAGACTTTGATTTAGTCTTTTTTTTAAAATAGTTCTTTTAAATAGTTCTTTTAAGGGTCCCTTTAAGAGTCTTTCAAATTCTCTTTATATTATAAGATATTAGGGTGTGCGGGTTTTATTATTATTAAGTATGATTAATTACTTTTTAGAAGGGTATTTTTTATGATTTATAGGTTTCTAGACCATTTTTTATATGGGGTTCACTCTAGATGACACAGGATGTAGTTGGTGTCTCCTTTAAAGGTTTTGGGTATATATCACTTGGATAGTTTTCTTGATACATATTAACTCCTTTTGGTATGTTTAACACATTAAGACACTTTTTGTGACATGTGTTGTTGAAAAGGTATATAGTTTTTATGGAGAATTTCTGTTTTAACCTTTTCTTTTTTTTTATGTGCCATTTGCCTCCTCTATATATGTTTTATGAGCCACTTTGGGACTGTTTATGGAAAGATGGGAGGACTTTGCATGGACTTCTTGATCTCCCGATTATTATAACAAGGTGCCGATTGTGCACATGCGCACAAGGAGGAACGGCACATGAGAATGAGGCTTGGAACGCCATCAGTGCAGCTGAGCCGCAGCCGTTGCAGCTTGACGTGGATAGGCGGATGACTAAGGCGGAAGCCTTACCGGGTAATTTAAAACCACACAGAAAGGAGAAGGACGACGCTGCACAGGAGATCTTTGAAGCGATTACCCCTGAGGAAGTCCGATTGGTAATGGACGAAACGCGTGGGGTTGGACTATTGTAGTGAGGCTTTTATTCTGTTATTTTGGTTTTATTTTTATCTTTGTAACAATAAATAGTTTTACAACGTATAACAGTATCCCTTATATTCGTTATCAACTGGAGGAGGATGGCTGTGGAAAATGTTTGATGATATGCCTTTACATCACTACTAACTTGTAAGTGCAATCTATTGTAGTGCAGGATATAAACATATATCATCTACACTTATTTTTGGTTTATTTCTCTCCTACATGTCCACGCTTTCATGCTGAGGACCTCACACCATCTCCCTACTATTGAGATATGCCTGCTATCAATATGCGTCTGTGAGTGCAACCTATTAATTGGTGTATTAATGTATATTGGCTATACTACTCTATGAGTTTTTATTTTTATTTTCTGTAGACCTTTTCTATATACATTGTTTTGCGAGGTCTGGGAGGAGTCCTGTTCTCTACAGTTTAGAACCATCTAGGTATTATTGATACCTGTCTGTGTGCTTGTTTTGTATTTTAACGTGTGATTAGTGTATTTTTACCTAGATTTCAGTAAGGCTTTTGACACTGTTGCACATAGAAGGCTTATCAATAAACTGCAATCTTTAAGTTTGGATTCCAATATTGTTGAATGGGTAGGGCAGTGGCTGAGTGACAGGCAACAGAGGGTTGTAGTCAATGGAGTATATTCGAAGCATGGGCTTGTCACCAGTGGGTTACCTCAGGGATCTGTACTTGGACCCATTCTCTTTAATGTTTTTATTAGTGATAT
Organism: Pelobates fuscus; assembly: GCF_036172605.1. NCBI lineage: Eukaryota > Metazoa > Chordata > Amphibia > Anura > Pelobatidae > Pelobates > Pelobates fuscus. Next base: position 85,360,378 of record NC_086321.1, read on the forward strand.
TGCAGAAGGTCTTGATGGTAAGGTATGTCTTTTTGCTGATGATACAAAAATATGTAACAGGTTTGATGTTCCAGGAGGGATAAGCCAAATGACAAATGATTTAGGTAAACTAGAAACATGGTCAGATCTGTGTCATTTAATGTGGATATAAAAACCCAAGGGCAGAGTATCAAATATTTGATAGAGTTCAGATGACTTAAAGGTAGACAGACAAGCAGCAGGAAATGCTTGCAGAATGTTTTGTTGTATAGGGAGAGGTATTAGCAGTAGAAAGAGGGAAGTGCTCATGCCATTGTACAGAACACTGGTGAGACCTCCCTTGAAGTATTGTACGCAGTACTGGTGACCGTATCTCCAGAAGGATATTAATACTTGGGATAAAACTTACAAGGAAAGGTTAAAGGATCTTAACATGCATAGTTTGGAGGAAAGACGAAACAAGGGGGATATGATAGAAAATTGAAATACATAAAGGGTAATCAACACTGTAAAGGAGGAGACTATATTTAAAAAAGTAAAAGAAGAAAAACTACCACAACAAGAGGACATAGTCTCAAGTTAGAGGGGCATAGGTTTAAAAATAATATAGTGGAGGCATGGAATTGCCTTCCAGCTGAAGTGGTAGAGGTTAACACAGTGAGGGAGTTTAAGCATGCATGGGATAGGCATAAGGCTAGCCTAGACTTAAGATAAGACGAGGGAATAATTACCGTATATACTCGAGTATAAGCCGACCCGAATATAAGCAGAGGCCCCTAATTTTACCCCAAAAAACTGGGAAAACTTATTGACTCGAGTATAAGACTATGGTGGGAAATGCAGCAGCTACTAGTAAATTTCTAAATAAAATTAGATCCTTAAAAAATTATATTAATTGAATATTTATTTACACTGTGTGTATATAATGAATGCAGTGTGTGTATGAGAATGCAGTGTGTGTGTATGAGAATGCAGTGTGTGTATGAGTGCAGTGTGTATATGAATGCAGTGTATGAGTGCAGTGTGTGTGTATGAATGCAGTGTGTGTGTATGAATGCTGTGTGTATGAGTGCAGTGTGTGTGTGTATGAGAATGCTGTGTGTATGAGTGCAGTGTGTGTGTATGAATGCAGTGTGTGTGTGTGTGTATGAGTGCAGTGTGTGTGTATGAATGCAGTGTGTGTGTATGAATGTTGTGTGTATGAGTGCAGTGTGTGTGTATGAGAATGCTGTGTGTATGAGAATGCTGTGTGTGTGTATGAATGCTGTGTGTGTGTGTATGAATGCAGTGCGTGTGCATGAATGCAGTGCGTGTGCATGAATGCAGTGTGTGTGCATGAATGCAGTGTGTGTGCATGAATGCAGTGTGTGTGTATGAATGCTGTGTGTGTGCATGAATGCTGTGTGTATGAGTGCAGTGTGTGTGTATGAGAATGCTGTGTGTATGAGAATGCTGTGTGTGTGTATGAATACAGTGTGTGTGTATGAATGCAGTGTGTGTGCATGAATGCAGTGTGTGTGTATGAGTGCAGTGTGTGTATGCGAATGCTGTGTGTATGAGTGCAGTGTGTGTGTGTATGAATGCAGTGTGTGTGTGTATGAGTGCAGTGTGTGTGTATGAATGCAGTGTGTGTGTATGAATGCTGTGTGTGTGTGTATGAATGCTGCGTATGAGTGCAGTGTGTGTGTATGAGAATGCTGTGTGTATGAGTGTTGTGTGTGTGTATGAATGCAGTGTGTGTGCATGAATGCAGTGTGTGTGTGTATGAGTGCAGTGTGTGTGTGTGTGTGTGTGTGTGTGTGTGTGTGAATGCAGTGTGTGTATGCGTGTGTGTAATGCAGAGTGTGATGCAGAGCCTTGGTGGGGGGTGGGCATTTTTATTTTTTAATTATTATTTTAATATTTTTTTTGTTTCATTACATTTTTTTATTATTATTATTATTTTTTTATTTTATTATTATTATTTATTTAATTATTATTTTTATTTTATTATTTTTATTTTTTTATTATTATTAATATATATATGCATTTTTTCGTCCCCCCTCCCTGCTTGCTAGCTGGCCAGGGAGGGGGGCTCTCCTTCCCTGGTGGTCCAGTGGATGGGCACTGTGTAGGAGGGGGCTGTGGGGGCTGCAGAGAGATGTTACTTACCTTCCTGCAGCTCCTGTCAGCTCTCTCCTCCTCTGCCGGTCCGTTCAGCTCCTCGGTCAGCTCCCAGTGTAAATCTCGCGAGATTCCCCTGTCTGTATTATGGCAATGCAAATTGCCATAATACAGACAATTGACTCGAGTATAAGCCGAGTTGGGGTTTTTCAGCACAAAAAATGTGCTGAAAAACTCGGCTTATACTCGAGTATATACGGTAAAAGTATTTCAAAATATTTGGCAGACTAAATGGGCCGAATGGTTCTTATCTGCCGTCACATTCTATGTTTCTATATACTCAAATTTTCTTTATATCATATGTTAATGTATTTGCAAATGCAATATATGTTTGAAAAAAGTTAGGCCACTATTTTTTTTCTCTTTTTTTAAATTTTGCTATTTGTGTTCATCATTGAAACACATAATAATTTTTAAATTATAATTAGTTTTTATTCAAAATGGCTTTATTCAGACATAAACAATTCAGGGCGTGCCCTGAGCAATGTATAACAGCATGAATCTATAGATTGAACAAGCAAACAGAACATAGTGGACGCGCAGGTCCCATCGTAGAATGCGTGAACATCACTCGAGAAATTTTATGTACTATACAGATATGGTATTTGGTTACTTTTAGCACGTTACGGTAGTCATATGAGTGATCGGTTTGTCGCTCGAGGAGAGGTATACTCGTAAGTGTGGACTTTGTGTCTGCCTATTGGGTTCCATTAACGGTACCTTATCACCTCTAGGCCTCTTACTCTTCGGGGTGATGAAGGGTATCGGTCCTGCGGTATTAGTCAGTTTCTGGTCATAAGTGTGTCTTATTTGCGTTTTGTGATCGCAGGGTGAAGGATCACAGGATGTTTGCTCCTATTTAGATGTGTGATTGTGAGTAAGTGACACAGCCGTTAGTAATCTTGGGTTAAGAGGGGCTGCGGCTATTATTCAATTTGTACAGAAATCATTGTTGGAAGAATTTAGAGAGAAGATGAGTGAGAAATGAGTAAAGAGCGAGAGAAAGAGAGAGAGGGGAGAGGGGAGGGGAAGGGGAAAGCAGATTGAAGGAAGGATGGGCAAGGTGGTGTAGTGGGGCGAGGGTCCCCATCACCCGTGCCCATGGTATCGCACGTATCGTGTCTGATGTTAGTCCCCATTCGTGTGGGGGCGCGAGGTTCCCTGGGGCTGCAGGCAACCGTTCCCAGCAGTGCTTCGGTCCGCCATGTAGAGTAGCCATGGGCTCCACCTCTCCACGTGTTTGTCCTCGAGGCCCATAAGTGTGGCCTGCAGCGATTCCGCTCTATATATATCCTCCACACGTTCCATCCATTGCCTTATCGTCGGGATATTTGATTGTTTCCAATATAGCGGAATCAATGACTTAGCCGCGTTAATTAAGTGTCTACGAATGTTTTTCCTATATATTCCTATGGGTTCAGGCGTGGAGTGTAGAAGGACCGCCTCTGCATTGAGGGTTCCTTCTGTCCCCGAGATTTCCACTATTTTCTGTAGAACTTCGTCCCAGTATGGCTTGACGAGTGTGCAGTCCCACCAGATGTGTAGCGGCGTTCCCCGCTCATCCCCACATCTCCAGCATGTGTCAGGTATATTCGGGAAGATCCTGTGTAGACTGTCAGGCGTTCTGTACCAGAATGAAAGGAGTTTATAGTTCGTTTCTTGAAATTGGGAGCTCGATGAGCATTTATGGTGCAAAATGAGGATCTTATCCCATTGGGAAGCGGTGAAGGATGTCTCCATCATGCGTTCCCAGCGCCTGCGGAATTGGTCGTTGGTGGTGAGGTGCCCTACTAGCATATGTTGATATAATAGTGATATTGTCTTAGCTAGGGTAGTTTTGCGGTCACAGAGTGTTTCGAACCAGGTTAAGTCCCTATGTAGCTTTTCCTTGTCCGGGAGTGTCCGATAGTATGATCTGAGTTGCATATAACGGAAGGTTTGTAGGCTGGTAGGTTGGTCGCCCTCCATTAGTTCCCTCAGGGGGGTCACGCCTGTGTTGGTTAGCAGCCTATGTATGGGGAATGATTCCTCCTCTCCAAGGAAGGACCATGCCGCCTGCGTCAGTCCTCATCCTATCTGAGGATTGTGCGGTATTTGGGTCATCGGGCTTGGTGTTTGAGATATGTGGGGGGCTCTCCTGATAGTATCCCATGTTTTCAGTGTCTGCGCAACCGTAGAGGTTGGTTCCAGAGTCACCCTTGGTATCCTCTTCGAATTCCACACTGAAGTCAGAAAGGAGGGGCCGATATGGTGTTTGTCTAGTTCAATCCATTGTTTATGCGCCGGTTGGGTATGCCACTCCAGTACACGTTGTAGTACTGTCGCATGGTGGTATTTGCGGAGGTCGGGGAGCGCCAGTCCCCCCCTCGCTCGTGGTAAGCATAAGATGTCCTGTCGGATTCTCGCCTGTTTCCCATTCCAAACGAACTTCACCATCGCGGACCGGAGTGAAGCGAAATATGCCGTCGGTAGGGCCTGCGGGATCGTCTGATACAGATATAATAGTCGTGGTAGTATATTCATCTTAAGAATTGCGATCCGGCCGAACCACGAAATGTGCGGGTATGTCCAAGTTTTTAGATCTTGCTGGATTCGTCGCATCAATGGCAAGAAGTTCGTTCGGTACATGTCGTCCAGGTCTCTGGTTATTGCTATACCTAGATACTGCATGTGGTGTGAGCACCAGTGGAATGGGAACTGGTTTTTCAGCGTGTTTTCTTGGGCTGTCGGAACGGTGATGTTGAGTACTTCACATTTATTCATGTTCAATTTGAATCCTGAGACCTCCTCGTAGTCCATGATCATAGCGACTAAGTGGGGCATTGTTGCCTCCGGGTCCGTGATAAAGAATAAAAGATCATCCGCGTATGCCGCTACTTTGTGTGTTGTATTACCGTTTTTGAAGCCTGTGACCGCATTCGAGTTGCGTACCGCTTCCAGGAACGGTTCAAGGGCCAGTGCGAAGAGCATGGGGGAGAGTGGGCACCCCTGTCGTGTCCCATTGTGGATCGGGAAGGAATCGGTAAGCGCTCCGTTCACTCTCACCTTCGCATTGGGGCAGTGGTAGAGCGCATCAATCCATGTCATCATGTTCCCTCCGAAGCCCATTTCCCGAAGTGTGGTTACAAGGAATGTCCAGTCGACCCGGTCGAATGCCTTTTCCGCATCTGTCGACAGTAGTAGGAGCTTATCAGTGGACTTCTTCGCTAGGTGATGGATGGATTGTACTCTATGGGTGCTGTCCCTAGCCTCTCTCCCAGGGATGAACCCCGTCTGGTCTGGGTGGACCAGTCTCGGGAGTATTCTCCCGATTCTGGTGGAGAGAATTTTGGTGAAAAGTTTCACATCCACATTCAGCAGTGAGATTGGTCTATAGCTGCTGCATAGTTCAGGATCTTTCCCCGGTTTCGGGAGGACCGTTATAGTTGCCGCTAGGGATTCGTGTCGGAACTGGGCACCATCTACCAAAGCGTTGAACGCGGTGGTGAGTTTCGGGAGCAGTATGGTTCGGAATTTCTTATAATAGTCCAGTGTAAAGCCGTCAGGACCCGGGGCTCGGCCCGTTTTGGCGGACTTGAGTGCGCCTGCCACTTCCGCTTCCGTGATCGGTGTATCTAGTAACTCTGACTCCCCTTGCTGCAATCGCGTCCTTACATGCGATTCGATGTAGCTCCGTATCCTGTCTCGTCTGGTCGCCATCTCCTCTGGGAGTGTAGGTCCCGGGATGTTGTATAATGAGGCGTAGAATGAGCGAAACTCGGACGCTATTTTATCCGGGAATTGTGTGGTCGTTCCATCCGACGTCCGTAGCTTATGGACTTGGGTCATCCCTTGAGGTCCCCTAAGCATTCTGGCCAACAGCCTCCCTCCTTTGTTGGCGTGTTGGTAGAAGAAGGCTTTCGAACGTTGTATGGAGCTGTAGTATCGGGTCGTCATGTGGGCATGTAACGATCTTCGGGCCTCCAGCAGTTCCTTGTATGTCTCTTCGAGATGGGAGCGTTTGTGTTGCAATTCAAGGACATCGATGCGTGTCAGGAGATCCGTCATTTGTCTCCGGGATTCTTTTTTCTTTTTAGAGGCTAGGTGTATCAGTGTACCTCTGAGCACACTTTTGTGGGCTTCCCATATCGTGGTCGCGGAGAGATCGTCTGTGGTGTTCAGGTCAAAATAAGAAGTGAGTTCCTCGGTGACCTTTTCCTTCACCGCCGGGTCCAAGAGTAGGGAGTCCTGAAGCCGCCATGTCCAAGTGGATGGGCGCACCCTGGGGGAGTCCATTTGTAGGGTCACAGGTCCATGGTCAGACCAGCTTGCCGATCCAATTTCCACTTTTTGGATGGTGTCAAGGTGTTCCTGTTGGAGGAATATATAGTCAATCCTCGCGTATCGCTTATGTATCACTGAGTAGTGGGTGTATTCCCTGTCCGCCGGGTGCATTGCGCGCCAACAGTCCACCAGCCTAAGATTCTTAAACGATTTCTGTATGCTGCGGAGGGCTCCTTGGGAGATGCTACTGTGCCCTGTGGACGAATCTACCAGAGGGACGAGGGGTACATTTAGGTCTCCCCCAACGATCAATGTGCCCTCTGTAAATGAGGAGAGTCTGGAGAGAGACTTACGTATGAAGTGTGATTGGTTGTTGTTTGGAGCATAGATCGTCGCGAATGTGTACCTACGGTCCTGTATGTCCCCCTTGAGGAACAGGTATCTGCCGTTGGGATCAACCATCCGTTCCGCTTCCTGGAACTGTAGCTTAGCATGGATGAGGACCGCCACGCCTGCCTTACGTGCAGTCGGGTGGTCGCTACGGGCCGCATTGGGGTAGTGTTTGCTTTTCAATAGCGGGGCATGTCCTTCCCTAAAATGTGTTTCCTGAAGAAAAGCAATAGATATGTGTCTAGAGGATAGTTCCCGAAGGAGCTGCGATCTGCGCTCCGGGATATTTAGACCCCTGCAGTTCATGGTTGTGACGCGTAAAGGATCAGGTTCGTAGGCCATTTGTGGTGGGTGGGAGCGGTTTGTTTGTACTTCCAGGCGGGGTCTGCTGTCGAGGCGTACCTCGTCCCTGTGGGAGTTCCGCGGGCACTAAGGCAATGGGGGGGGAGGGGGAATTGTGGGGAGGCTGGGGGGGTTGGGTCGGAGTCGTGGGGAGGGTGGGGCAGGGGATAGAGAAGAACGTGAAAAGAGATAAGGAAAGACCCCTGTCTGCGCGACTGCGCAGGTGGGGGTGTTAAGGTGAAGATGGATTTTCCGTCCCCTGAGGGAAACGGTTACGGCACCTATAGGTAGGTGTCGGAAGTCCCTCCTGGGAGGGCTAGTTCGCGTGACCACGGCAGCAGCCGGCAGTCGGGTCTGTCAGAGAGTATCTAACGACCTCCAACTATCAACTCCCCGTGGTTCGGGTTTGTTCACGCGAACTTGTCGGGGGTTAGTGGTCGCGTCCTTATTTTATCACCAGTTTAGGATGTGTTCACTGGTTGTCGTTTTAGGTATATAAGTCCGAGATTACCTATCGGGTGTGCCACCACTATGGGAGCTTTCGGATGTCGTTTGCTCGTGTTAGTGTTAGTAATGGGCCTTATCAAGGGTCCTCAACGGCTCTCAGTGTTGTCGTTATTTGTAGCCTAGTTAGGGGATATCATGTGGGTGTGGAGGCATGAGTCCCACCTCATTGTATTACTCATACGTCCCCACCCCTGGGGCGATAGGGCGCGGATGGCCGCGGGGGTCAACGTACGGTCGGGGGATCAGGAATCGTCGGTCGGGAAGTGCAGTTAACGTAATGTAGCCAGGCAAAGTAATAGCTAGGGGTTGCACGGTCAAGCTCAGACGGGGAGTGGTGGCCGGGATCGAGATCCACGTCGTGTCAAGGCTAGGGAACGTGGGGAGGGCGGTGCCCCGATGGGCTGGGCCTTTGAAGGGGTGGGGTCACCACCAACCTTCTCAATGGGGAAGCTGTCACGGCCACTGTCTTGGTGAACAATAAAATAAAAATAAAAAAAAATAAAAAATTACATATCATGCATTACAGTATATTCCCTCCCCATTCAGAACATATATTAGGGCATATATACAGTAGGTACAGCAATGAGTCCCCTTCACTTTCCCTCCAACTCCTATTCACCCTAAGCTACTCCCTCATCCTACCCCAGCGTGTCTTTTTGTAATCACATCTAGGCCTGCAGGGTATGGGGTGGTATTGCTCACGGTAACCTCTGTATCAACGATCTATCTGCACTAGGCATCTACTCAAAGGGGTTCTAGATTCCCATTTCTCCCGCTTACCCCCGTACCTCCCCATCCCAGAGCTGTTGGTCTAGGCCTAAGACCCCCCTCCTGCAATCATATACAGTTCTGTAAGTCCCGCCCTCCCACCCGCTCTCCACATAAGCCCATAATACTTGGTCCACCCATCGTCCACCATCCCCCCCTGAACCTGTTGGTATGAGTCCTCCAGATTGATATATCCCTGCCAGGACGGGTGTTCATCCCCGGATCAGACTCTTGCGCCGGCACAGTGGAGGCGTGGTAGTGAGTCGGGCCAGGTGGGCCGGCCCGTGATTCTGCAACCTCACAGGGTTCCCCATGTGGCTATCACAAGCCTTCCCCCCTCCCAAACAGAGTCTTGCGGTGGTACCACCCCCGTGGGCCATAGGTTGCGTAAAAATGGGTGTAGGGTGGGAGTCAGCATGGCCAGTCGGGCCTTTCAAACCAGTGACCATCAGATCAATCTCCCGTGGTCAAGTGCATGTCGTATCCCTCACAGTCCCCACCCAAACTGTGTCGGTCTCAAGTTGTGCGCCCACCCTAAACATTCCATGGAGTCGACATATTGAGTCAGGGGGTTGTGATCTATGGATAGTAGCTGTGTGTAACTGCGTGTGTCCATACCTTCTCGAGCAGCCGGGTCTCGGGCAGCATAGTAGTGCCGAGTCCGGCGTCACCTGGGCATGGCTACTCCTCTGGGTTGGATGGGTGTGGAGGCACATCATGTATGCGGTTCTCCCTGGGGCCTCTCCGTGGGGCCCGCGGTTGTCTCTGGGGTCTGGGTTCTCGGTCCAGCGGTTCCAGTATCCAGTCTGGGACCGCTATGGGTGGGAGATCTAGCCTTTGGAGGAAGCGTGGTATTTCGTCCGGCCAGCGCGCAGCGACCCATTCGTTATGGTGTCTCACTTGGATGCTAAATGGGAAGCCCCATTTGTACGGGATGTTGCGTTCCCTCAATGCTGTAGTGATGGGTCTGAGAGCTCGCCTAGCTTCCAACGTGGTAGGAGAGAGGTCGTTGTACAGGGAGACCTCCGCCTCTTGATAGCGCCACGTGTGTCGGGTCCTGGCCCGTTGCATTATGCGGTCTTTAAGGGGGAAGGAGTGCAAGCAGCAGATGATATCTCTGGGGTCCCCATCCCTGATCCTGGGTCTCAGGGCCCTATGCGCCCGCTCAAAGCGTATATCTGGCGGTGCATCTGTCCCCAGGATTTGGAGGAAGAGCGCAGTGAGCAGTGCCTCCACATTTTCCGGTCCCTCACCCTCTGGCACCCCCCTTACCCGAATGTTGGAGCGGCGGCTCCGATTATCCAGGTCCTCCACCTGTCTGCGCATGGCCAGCAGCATGTTGCCCTGCCTAGATAGGGCTGTATCTGCAGCAGATGCTTGGTGCTGTGATTCCAGGGCCTGGGTTTCCAGTGCCTGGATGCGTCCACCTTGTGCCTCCATGTCAGTGCGCAGTGCCGTGACCGCTGATGTGAGGGAGGCCGTGAGGGTGGCTGTCAGGGACTGTAGGTCAGATTTGGTTGCCATATTGGCCATAGTGGCTGCCAGTCTCCTGATCTCTGCCCCAATATCAGCCAGAGTAGGCTGGTCGGGCTCCGAGCAGGAGGAAGCTGGGGAGACGGGCGCCATCTTGGATCCGTGCGCCTCGCGGCTCGGTCCCAGCGGTGTTTGCAGGTACCCGTCCATCGGGCCTGACGGCGGTGCCGGCGGTGTTGCCCTGGGGGTATGTTGGGTCTCCTGCCTCTTTGTGCGTCCCATTTAGGCAGGCTAACGGGTGTCCGACGGCTTATGCTGGCTTGGTGGCGAGGAGCTCGGGACTTACACGTCCATACTTGTCGGACGTCAGGCCACGCCCCCCACATAATAATTTTTAAAGCTGTTTTTACAACTGATTTTTTTAAACAAATCTCCATTATTTCCATTTGGCTTTCCTTTGTAAATGAGAACAATTTGAAAAAGTATATATTTTTTCTATTATAGTTTGTAAATTAGTGGAGCTAAAGAAATGTATGTGAATTTTTTTCCTATGAATTTTGAAAACCCTACTGATTCTTCTGCGGTAATATTCCCAACTGTGAGTGCTACATAGACTTAAAACATTTCAATACCATAGAATATTTTAATATAAGCGTAAAGCGTTTATATTTGAACTATATTTAACTCCAGGCCTTCCTTTTTTTTTGTGAATTTGAGGGACAAGGAATCTTTTTGGTCACTGTAACAAAGTTCAAAGGGGTTAATTAATTTTCATAGAGGGGGCAAGCATAGGTGCGGTGAGTAGATGAGAAGAAAAGCTCTTTGATATACTCAAAAGCCTTTACCATTCACTTGTGATTACTGAATATAATAAGGGAGTCTTGAACAGACACATTAAGCGTTACTATCATTGTGTGTATCAGGTTCATGGGTGCCCAAAGCTCATTGATGTACATGGGGATCGAAGATGTACATGACAGCATTTCTTGACATGTATTAGTCTTTGAAACTCATTATATGTCAGATCCCAGAGTTTTAGTATTATCATTTGCTGGCTGATCTTGGCATGCATGTTTGTACACCATGACCTGTAAACCCTGATATGTCCGGACTGTCACTCATCCCCTGCAGACAGATGTTATAACTGCATTTCATCTTAAAGTGCTTAATGTGGACTTTAACAGCTTGTTGAATCGTGGAACAATTTATTTCACACTTTAAAATTAATATGATTTTTTCAGCAATTTTGTGGTACAAAGGAAAATAAATGCTGCATATAGGGAGATTACCCCCACCCCCCCTCCGCCAAAGGTATAACTCCACCTCTGGCAGCGTCACTGGAGTGTCATCAGCCAAACCAGAAAGATCGGGAAGTCAATTATGTACAAGTTTCCTTACACAGTGTGCTATTTATTGTCTGAGAACGGTCAGCTTACATTCTCAGTCAATAAATGACCGGCGGGATTGGCATCCAATTTCTGCAGCTCTGCAGAAACCAGACGTTGTAAATGATTTGCCCCATTACAAGGAACCTGGGCCAGGGTACACTTGGCTTCATAACCACTACAGTAGGCTGTAATGATTATGATGTTTAGTTTAACCATTTAATGCTGTATAGACGTTCATCATTTTTTACCTTTTGTGTCTGTAGATGATGTTGATGGATCTGGACAAATAAATGTGAATTAAAATGAAGTCTCACGTGTCTAGTATTGAACTTGAGACAACAATATAATTACAATAAAATGACAAATTTCACTTTACTCATCAGCTCTCTACTACCACATTGGAGCGCCGGTATCCACACCAAAGCTAAATCTTATGATAACCTCTGGAGGGATCCATCTCTGAGCTAGTTGAAGTGGACATTCAATGGGGGCCCTCCACAGCCAGCTTTCCTTGCAATTATAATACCTGTAAATGCAGCATTATTAGTAAAACATATTAGAAATTGAAGATATTTTACTTATTTTATTGCAAATAATGATGGCTTCCACTTTCTGTATTTAACGCTCTGTATTAGTACATAGGAGCACACAAGTAAAAACTAGACCACAAATTAATGAAACTAATCAAATTAGTCTATATAATAAGTTAAGGTGCTATCAATGGTTTACTAGCACCCCTACTGGTAAGAAAGTAATACACAATTTATAACCAAAATAATGCTAAGTTATATTAAAACTGTGTTATTCACTAAAGTCAGAATTCCAAGTGAATTCCAAGTGAATTTCAAATTTAAGGTTGTAAAAGTCATTTATGCTTTCCATTCAGCTACTGTGGCGTTAAATCTGAAATTCACTTTGAATTCTTACTTTCGTGAATAACCCTGTAAGTCTTTATTGAATATACACTTATCAGCCACAACATTAAAAACACCTGCCTCATGTAGGTCTCCTTCGTGATACCAAAACAGGTGTGATGCATCGAGCTATGGACTCCACAAGACCTCTGAATGTGTCCTCTGGTATCTGACACCAAGACATTAGCAGATCCCTTAAGTCCTGCAAGTTGCGAAGTTGGTCTTCCATTGTTCAGAATTGTTGATTTAGCACATCCCATAGATGCTCAATTGGATTGAAATCTGGGGAATATGGAGGCTAAAGCAACATCTTGAACTCTTATTTATGGTCTTCAAACCATTCCTGAACATTTTTTGCAGTGTGACAGTGTGCATTAGCCTGGTGTTAGAGGCCACTGCCATCAGGGAACACCATTGCCATGAAGAGGTGTATGTGGGCTGCAACAATCTCTTAGTAGGTGGTACATGTCAAAGTAACATCCACATGAATGCCAGGACCCAAGATTTTCTTAGCAAAGCATTGCCCAGAGCATAAAACTACCTCTGCGAGTCTGTCTTCTTCCCATAGTGCATCCTGCTGCCATCTCCCCAGATAAACAACGCTAACTCAGTTATCTACATAAAAACATGATTCATCAGACCAGGCAATCTTCCTCCATTGCTCCATGGTCCAATTCTGATGCTGATGTCGCCATTCAAGGCACTTTCAATCATGGACAGGGATTATCTTGGGCACTTTGATCGGTCTGCAGCTAGGCAGCCCCAAATGCAGCAAACCGTGATGCACTGTCTGTTCTGACACCTTTCTATCATGGCCAGCATGACGTTTTTCAGTAGTTTGAGCTACATTAGCTCTACTGTGTGATTGGACCAGACAGGCTAGTCTTCGATCCCCATGTACATCAATGAACTTTGGGCACCTATGAACCTGATGCACACTGGGAACATAGCTTTGCATTTTAGAAATGCTATGACCAAAGTCATCATTATTTGGCCCTGATCAAAGTCACTCAGATCTTTTTTCTTGCCCATTTTTCCTGCTCCTAACACATACAATTAAAAAACTGTCTGTTCACCTGCTGCTTACTATATTCCACCCCTTGACATGTGCCATTGTAACGATATAATCAATTTTACTCACTTCACTTGTCAGTGGTTTTAATGTTGTGGCTGATCAATGTACATGTTATAAAAGTCTCTTACATGTCCCGTTCAAAGATCAGGATGATTAGTATATTCATGGATAACAGAAAAAAGACACTGTCAAACAGTAAGACAATATGACACAAATATACATAGTAATCCAAATAATAAGCAATATATTGTGTGGACACTCCAAATATCACTGTTTAGTAAACATGTGGTAGGCAAATACGTATTTCAGGCAAAAAAGCGTTTGCCTAGGCAGATCTTTATTTGATCTTTAACCGTTGAATCTTTTTTTTTATTATTATTATTTCAGACATGCACCCGCCTTGTATAGTTTGCTAATACTTCCATATTTCAGGCCTTGGTACTCTTGTCATCATTAATATCTCCTGCTATCCTATTAAACTCCCTGTGACCCCCCCCACCCGGATCCCCATTCCCCCGTTCCCCTCCCCTGTTTGATTTTATTGTATATTCTTATTTATCAATTTGCTTTGCCCTTTTGCTTTTGGAGAGAGAGACACTTATGTGCAGTGTATTTTTCTTATTTTCTTATTGTATTTTGTCTGCCCATCTGAGGGTTGAGATCTTTACCTCTTTTCTCTTCCTCCCCTAAATTCTAATTTTTAAAACAATAAAAGAGTGGTAATACAATACAGTAAAAATTCAAGTGCTAGTAGTAAAAAATCTTAAAAGAACTCAAGAAAAAACTCATAATTCCTTTAGGGGATTCTTTTCATTGTAGAAATAACAGAATCAGTGGTGGCTTGAAATCCATATCAACATGCAAAGGAAAACACGAGAAAACTCAAACGGTGGTGTATGTATGCAGTGAGGTCCCAGTATCCATACCGGACCCCACTACCCCTTGTGGCATCGCAGGCTCTCTCTCACCGGTGTCCTCTCTATTTTCTGCTGTGGACCTTGTTGCTTGACAACGATCAGAGTGTGGATCGGAACGTTGCTGTGTTTGCCATCTTTCTCCAATAAAACTGCTGTTTAAAAAGACCCTGAGCCTGGACTACATTGTCTTCACTATATGAAATGGGGGTTTGCCAGCCCTAGGTACAGTGCACCGAGCTCTATAAGTGATGAGAGTGCATATCCCTCCTTTGTTTGCAGGCTCTGCCTCTTGTGGCAGGGTAGATGAGATGGCACCCTCTGGGGTGGCTTCCAGAGCTGTCTGCTCTGAAGTGTGAACACAAGCAGGACCCCGCGCTTCCAGTGACTGAAGCCTCTCCCATTGCCGGCGATTCTCTCATCGGCTACACTATGCATCAGTAATCTGCTGTGGTCTGCGGCACATTTCTGCTGTTGGCTTCTGCAGTGATTTCCCGCCATTGAAGCATGGCCCATTGACTTGTACCCGCCAGCACATCCGAGGGGGCAAGGGCATAGTACTCATAGGGCACAAATTTCTCCACATAGGCTACCCAATCAACCCACTGCTCCACTTTCGCATAGAAAGCGTCCATCCAGCCTGGATGGGTCACATTCACCTGGCGATCATGATCCTCGTGAGCTAGGTCCTCTACTGCGATTGCTAGCAGCTCCCCATCACTTACTCTCCATCACCTTTGGAATACCTGTAGTCCTGCATTCTCTGGGCCACTCTGACTGATCAGGTTAACATGCTGGAAGCCTGTGGTGTTGGTTCAGACACTCTATTCTGCTACTTAGCCATGTTGTGTCCCTCAGCAGCATTCTGAGCTCTCGTGTCAACTTTAGCCTTTTCAGATCACTGTACTGCAAGTTATCCCACCGCTTGCCACCAGTTTGTGACGATACGATTAAATATTGTCCGTGGGTTTACATAACTTGCACCACTAAACTTCTCCACTAAATGCTAGGACTCATCTTTGGTAGCGTATGCTGGATATACAGAGCTGATATCTAGTTACTAAATGATATGCTTTCCATCTAGTCTTCTGGCAATACTCTTATTAGTAATTGTACTCTTATTAGTAATCTGTAGAGGACAATGAATAGCAATATCTTGTGAGACCAGCTTCTCTCTTGGCAACTCCTTAGAACTCAGACTCGGACTCTGACTCAGTTTGTATTTCACACCTAACTGTACTTTATGCCTGCATTAATAATAATACAGAAATTCATACAGGCAGGCATCCACACCTCTGACTGCAGTGTGATCTGTTACTGCCTTTAGCAATGACCTAGCTATTTTTTACTTGTTCATGGGTCCTGGGACCAAGCAGCCAGCCAATAGGTCTGAAGACTCTGTTACTGGGATCCCCGAATAATAAACCAGGACAGAGATCCAAAAGAAACTAACACATCATTTTCTACTTTGGAGAAGGACTAGCCCTTAGCAACCTGTTCCCAAACATGTGATATGTATATCCTCTATCCCACCTCTGATACTTAGCTCCAAGATTTCTATAGCACTGCAGAGTTCCTGTGGAAGTCCCTTCCCTTCTCAGTTAAATGTTCCTCCAGTCTCCACTCCCTCATAAATTCATTGAAAACTCTCTTCTTCAGGAAAGCATATCAACTAAACTGTTAACAGAATTCCCTCCCCGCACCCTGATTCCTCCCCTGCAACTGTAAAAAAAATAAAAAACATTCACATACTTAGCAATCAGTGATTACTTTTCCAGCAATCTACTTTTCTACTCCTACCCTTACCTTTTGTGTCACTATAAGAGACACTCTCTAGCATGTAAGCTCATTGAGCAGGGCCCTCAATCCCTCTGTTCCTGTGTGTCCAACTCGTCTGGTTACAAATATATGTCTGTTAGCCCACCCATTGGACAACACTGCGGAATTTGTTGGCGCTTTATAAATAATAAAAATAATAATAAGGCAGACAAGGTTTAAAAAATGCAAATACACAGAACACTGGAGAACGAGCAATAATATTTCATACATAAACTATATAAAACAAGTAACATTTTCAAACACATTAAAAAGCAACAATATATATATTTAGATTCTTATTTGGTTGCCCTACTCTGTATACCAGCATTATGTAAATATACACAAATTTTCAGTCAGCAGAGGACGCTTGCAGAATTATCAAGCTAACAATGTATAGTTTGTATATTAATAGCTACTGTCACAAGCCCTTTTCAGAGGCTCTTGGGACCAGGTCCATAGTCTGTAGGCAAGAGGCTGGCCTTCAAGCCTCTCTAAAAGGAGTCTCTATCATATACATCTGATATATATACATTTTCATAAACATGTACACAGAAATAAACTAATACATTGATGGATCTTGCTGATATGACGTTCAATCATTGAGTTCGAGAGTAATCTCCATAGATACAGTGCAGAATTTCGGTATCTAAAAAACAATTCAGGAACCGAATCAGAAGAAGCAAACAAGTGCAAAGATAGGCCAATCAGAATACCTCAATGAGAGAAAAAGAGGAACAATACAAAAAAAAAAAAGTATTTAAATATATCAATTATTAAAAGAGTTAACATTCAATCGTTTTTTCCCCATCAATCATCTCTTTTTTTCGTGCTACGGACCGAACACTGAATCACAGATCAAACAACCATAATTGTCTATTAAATATATATATATATAGGGGTTGTTTTTTTGTGAAAGATTGCAATGAGACATATACAGCTCCAGGTGTTTCACAGTGAACAAGTACCAAAGTAAGCCTTGGTGTATCACAAAAGATTTGATGGCAGATATCACAGTAATTAAAAAGGGTTTGTTACATAAAAACATTCACAGATTAAGAATAAAAATACATATTTCTGAATAAAACAGAAAAAAAAGAAAAGAACAATACAAAATATTAGCCATGTGTGGAACGGTTGTCATAAACAAAGAATTTATAGGTTATGGACAAATAACGCAGAATAGGAGACCGAGGTCATTGTATTAGATGAAATCCTCAGACTTTGTGCACAAGGTGTGTGACCCATACATCCCTAACCTGGTGAAAACCATGAAAAGGCTGTTGTAATGTAGAGGTGGTCTCTTCTAAGGCCCTGATTTCATTAAATCTGTTAATCCCGTCCTGATGGGTATGAGGTGTGACCTGTTTCTCCTTCAGTGGTATGAGTGATTTTGCCATAGGTGTAGAAGGCAAGATCGTTTAGTAGCCTATGTAGGTAAATGAAAGTAGAGTAATAAAACTTTGGCTGGGGAGGTAATAAAGAGGAATTTGTTTTTTCAGTATTGGAAATTAAGGCACAACTTCACGAACTATGAAGTTATGAACACTGAGTGGGAGTAAAGACGAGACTTCTGGTGAAAGATGATAAACTTCTAGGAATTTACGCCGTACCCTCAGAGTGTAGCTATTTGTATCTGACAGAGCAACATAAAATTTGGGACAGTGAGGTAATCTGCCTCTTCACCAAGGATTTGTCATTGTGAAGGCAACTCTAGACCAGTGACCTGGCAAGAAAAGCTGCCACATAACAATGGTGAAAGTCAGGCACGCCAAGTCCACCCGATTCAATAGAAGAACATAAGATATACATTTTCATTTTAGGTTTTCTACCTGCCCATATAATCCAATGAAGAAGGAGGAACTAGGCATATAAAATGGTAAGGCAGCATATGTGTACAATAGTCTGGGCAAAAGTCATACTATTGGTGTCCCAAAAAGTTCTTACTGATAGATTCAAGTAAAGGTAAGTAACTAATATATAAGGTTGACATGTATTATCTGAGAGTTCTATGCCAAGTACGTCAAAGAGCAATGTGCCTTTCCCATGTAACTTGTGAGTGCAACACCTATGTAGTACAATTCATCGTAGTTTACAGAAAACTCACTATATTGTTCCATTTCTGACATTAATGGGAGGAAAGTTATTGAAAACCGTAGGTCATCTGCATATGCAGATACTGCATAAGCTTCATCCCCATAATGACTCTTTTTATTTGAGTCAGTATTTGGAATGCAGCTTAGGGCCAGTGTTGTCCCTGACCACAGTTAAAAAGGTTTGAAATGGAAAGACAAAAAGCAGTGGAGAAAACTAGACTTTGGCTCCGCCAAAGTTTTCGTTTTAACCATTTACATTCAGACAAATAAATAGATTTTTGATAGTTTGGGAATTTCAAACAAATGAAATTCTGATCCATGTTGTGGCTGCATCTTGCAGTCATTTGGTAGATAACTCCCTAAATTGGTACCCTTGTGGGATTTCTTTATTTAAGGGAACTAGGGATCTGTTGATAGCTCCTTTTCGGTATCCTTATAGCAATTCCACAAAGATTAGGGAGCTATCTACTCAAAAGCAGATAAATCAAAATTGCTAAAAGGCCTATCTTTTTTCATTTTTGTCTTTCAGCCAATTTTACTAATACTAAGTTTAAAATACTTAGTATTAGTAAATAATGTAGATTAATCCTCCCTCCTGCCCATACCCACTGTGCAGTGAGTAGGGACATGTCTAACAAACGGCAAGCAGTCATGGCTACTCACTGATATACAAAGAAGACTAGCGACTGGGCAGCTAATCCAATAAAGAGGGATCTGGCACAGGTCCCCCATGCCTATGGTGGGGCACCTATAAAGTCTCAAGATTTATTATGATTGCTTGGCTCACGTCAACCAAGTCAAATTGCGTGGTGTGGAAAGCTTCATAAGGTTTTCCTTGCCAAGCAAGCTTGGGGACCCCTAGTCATGGGGAAACAATTATTTTTACTATTAGCACCCACCCCTGCCAATGGGTGGGGTTGGGGGGGGTAAATAGGTCCACCCCGCCATTTTATTATTTAGGGTTCCCAGTCACCTGTTGGTGGGGGCTGAAGGAGGGACAATAGGTCCACCCCCATTATTATTTAAGGCCCACACCTGCCACCAATTGGTGGGAACTGGGGGGAAACAATATGTCCCCTCTATTTAATTATTCTTTTAGGTACCCCTTTATTGGATTAGTGACTGGGAAGCAATAGTTGATTTGATTTGGGAGATAAATATTAAACAAGGTATTCATTTCAATGAAAACATATCCCTTAATAATTAGGTAGTTGGGACAGAATGCTTAGCTACAAATTGAAAATGTAAGGAAGTGCATTGCTGTGCCCCCTGCTTTAGTTGTTAGATTATTGCTATTATAACTCATTGGGTAATGGATAATGAGTTGGAGTTTAATGGAGCTGTGGGACCTCTAAAGTGGGTTCCAGCATGAAAAACCACATGGGCTTCAGCAGCATGACATTCACAGCAAATGTTATCCTCTCCAGTAGGTTAAGACCTACAATAATGCTGCATTTTCTCTGGTGACCCTGAGTAACACGCCAATACCATGTAACCAATGAAAAGTTGTAAAATTAAATAACGTAGCTATGTACAGTGTAACATGAACAATAATGATCACCACTAAAATTTACACTGATCAGCCACAACATTGAAACCACTGGCAGGTGAAGTGAATAACACTGACTATATCATTAGAATGTCACCTGTCAATGGGTGAGATATATTAGGCAGACAAGTGAACAGTCAGTTCTTCAATTTCATGTGTTGCAAGCAGGAAGATAAGAAAGCAAAAAGATCTGATTGACTTTGACAAAGACCAAATAGTTTTGACTAGATGACTGGGTCACAGCATCTCCAAAACAGCAAGTCTTGTGGTATGTTCACGGTATGCAGTGGTTAGTTCCTACCTAAAGTGATGCAAGCAAGGGCAACCAGTGAACTGCATCAGAGTCATGGACGCTCATTTATGCACGTGGGGAATGAAGGCTAGCCCATTTGGTCTGATCACATAGAAGAGCTACTGTAGCTCAAATTGCTGGAGCACTTATTGCTGGCCATTATAGGAGTGTGTCCAAAATCACAGTACATTACTTATTGCTGGATATGGGACTTTGCCGCCATGAACAACTGGTTAAAATGCCAATGAAGACCCCTGTCCACCACGAAAAGTATTCATCATTTACCGGGAGAAGAGATGGCTGCAGGATGCACTATGGTAGAAACTCAGGTCAACGGAGGCAGTGTTCTGCTCTGAGCAATGTTCTGCTGGGATATCTTGGGTCCTGACATTCATGTGGATGTTACGTTGACAAGTACCACCTACCTTGAGATTTCTGCATACCATGTATACCCCTTTGTGAATATGGTGCTCCATGATGGCAGTGGCCTCTGTCAGCAGGTTATTGCACCCTGCCACACTGGAACAATTGTTCAGAAATGATTTGAGGAACATGACAAAGAGTTCTAGATGTTACATTGGCTTCCAAATTCCCCAGATCTTAGTCCGATTGAGCATCTGTGGGATATGCTGAAACCACAAATCTGATCCATGGAGACCCCACCTTGCAACTTGCAGGACTGAAAGAAATTCTTGGTTCCACATACCCCAGAACATGTTCAGAGGTCTTTTAGAGTCCATATCGCCACATGTCAGAGCTGTTTTGGCAGCACGAGGGGGACCTATACAATAACAGGCAGGTGGTTTTATAGTTGTGGTTTATTAGTGTATAACACCATTAGTGTTACTTTTAGATATTATGGGCTACTGGGTAATACTGTATCTGTATATATTATATATGGAAACACTGGCCATAATTAGCGTTCATATTTGTTTTTTGCATTTTTCACACACAAATTTGAATGCTAACTTTGGCCATTGTTTGTGACTAAGTGGCTACTAAAAATTATTGGACATAACCCATTTGCAATACCTTGGATTGTCAACTTTTGCAAACGGTATGCCATTATTGGGTTAAATCTCATTCCTGGGCTGCCATATGGTCTCAAAGGCATAACCAGTCTGGCAAATTTCAATGTGTATAAACTGAAAAATGTAATGTGCTATATGTGACCCTGTGACATTCCAAAACACCATAAAACCTGTACATGGGGGTACTGTACCCCACCTGTACTCATGATTACTGAACATAAATGTGTGTATTTTATCGCAGTAAAAACTAACAGTATTATGGTATTCACTGTTAAAATGCCATTCAGAACTAGAAAAATAAAACTTCTTAATTTCTCACACTTTTTTAGATTTCATTCATATTAAATTATGTTTCATATATGAATATTTGATGTCAAATGAAAGCCCCACTTCTTCTGAAAAAATGATATATAATAAGTGTGGGTGCATTTAATATGAAAGAGGTGAATTATGATTGAACAGACATTTAGTCACATTCCAGGTTTTTTTTTATTTTTTTTTGATCAGAAGGTGTACAATCGCCTCCATCTTTAAGGGGTTAAGTTTAGCTCTACCATTACATTTTCATTATTGACATCACATGATTTAGCAAGTCTGTTGCATTGTTTGCATGATCTTGTCATGACAGCCTTGTCTCACTGCAACTTCACAAAGACACGTGAAGTAGACAATGACATCACACAGAGTATAATCAGGAGCTGCAGTGACATATCATTTCTCTTTAGTGCCTCTGAGTAGTAAAGAGGGTATTTCATTTGCTGTGAGTTTTGCCTATTTGTCTTTCATTTGGTGTATAATTAAACAACCAATGATGAAGCGCAAGAACAGGAAAAGAAAGAGAGATGAAAACAGCAAAGAAAGGAATGATGAGTCAAACAATCGTCCAACGAGTGCAGAAATAGAATGCAGGGAGGTAAAGCGTCAAAAGAATAAAGTGGAGTCGCATGTGAAAAATGAGAAAATCATAGGTGAGAATAGGTAGATAAGTCAGGGTTGGTAGTCTTCATTTAATCAATGGGAATAAAGGAAAAGTGGGCATTTACTTTGATAAAATACACTGAATATGATTTCAGTCTGAAATAGTTATTAATCTTATATACAACAATTTAACGAATATCTGGTACATGTTTCTTTCCTAAATTGTAATGTCCACCATGTACAGATGTATAAAGTTATAAATATCAAACAGTATACATTACTTATAGCTTATACACCCATTGTGTATACAGGTGTGTATAATTTAAATTGACTAAAGGTCTACATTCCAGTAGACTGTATTTTATTTTGATTAGGGCCTTACTGTATTGTAGATCAGGTGACTGTTAGATTTTCTACACATTTTACAACACTACCAAACATGTTAGAGCGTTAAATTACAGTACTACTCACTGGTGCTACTACTAACTAGATTTTGGGATGTGAAAATAACTGCACCATGAGTTTGCATTCTTTTTGTACGCAATCAAAAATTTATACCACTTAAAGATTTGCCAGGGATCACGGCATTTCATTAGTCCAAATGGAAATCCAGAACAGAATATACCGGACGTATATTTTCTAAAACAAATCGCCTAATGGGCGAAATTTGTTTCAGACAAACAGAAAAGTTCCACCTTACACAAATCTAATAAACATGAAATAATCTAATGTAATGTACAATTCACCACCTTTTATTTGATTGGATAAAACTGGTAGCATTAAGTTACTACTACATATAACATGATTATTAATACCGAGAACTGCTACATTGTTGAAAGCCTGTTCAAGAAATCTTCTTATTTGATTATAAAATATTATTATCTATTTTTATTTACAACAGGAAAATGTAATGAGCCTCCAGCTACATCTGCAATTTCGTTAGACAGACTTACATTTCATCGAGTCTTAGGAAGAGGTTCCTATGGAAAAGTATGCAAAGTTTATACTAGAAATTCGTTTTTTATTGAAGAACTTGCCATTTTTTGTGATCTGTCTTTTGCTACAGATTCCCATACTCCTACTTGTAACATATTTAAATGTTCAAATTATTTTTGTTACTTTTATCTCCTTTAGAGTGAACCCTTTGATTAATTTTCATCCCAGCCTCAAGTGTATATTTAAAGGACCACTCCACACGCCCTTTATAGGCGAGAAGTATCCTAGTTTAATCCCAGTTTATAAAATTTCACATTGCAAGCTATGTTTTAATATACCCCCAATGCATACATGCATGACAAATTGATGCACATATTCCTTAGAGGTATATCTAGTATACAATGATTTTCCTTTTTTTTTTTTTTTACCCATTTGGGCAGTGGAGGGTCCCTTCAAGACTGTTTTCATGACCAACACATTAAAAAAAATGTGTATACATTAAAATGGAGAGGCGGGAGGTAAAGAAAGAGTAGGGGGGGCTGGGGAAACAATAAATATCAGATTGGATAGGGAAAGTGAAGGGCTACAATGAAGGAGGGTGGAATTGAATGGGTAGCAATTTTCTACTTACGTGTGTTGTCAGTGTGCACAGAATTCACATTAGTCAACCCGGAACAGAAAAAAAGCAGCCAAGAGGTGAAGTATGTGAATGTGGCAGTTTCCCCTGCACATACCGATCAACTCTCTTTATTAAATATTGACACTTTCCAAATGAAATGATTGTATTTTGTAACCCGTCAACTCCTGTCATTAAGTAACATCCCTCTGCATTGCCTCTTTTCATACTGAAACTACTTACCAAGTGTTCTCCAGCCTTCAACACCTCTGTTTCTTTTTCAGGTCTTGCTGGCCTCAGATAATATAACTAAACAGAACCTGGCAGTGAAAATTGTCAAAAAAAGAGTCCTGCTCGAAGAGGATGAGGACAGCACACTCGTAGAACGTAGAGTGCTAGAGGTTGCAGGTGGATGTCCCTTCCTCACTGAAGCACATGCCACTTTCCAAACTAAAGTAAGAACATCTTTGCTTTCCATCAACCCTTTCATTACAAGAAAGGTAAAGTCATGCTATAGTATATCTTCTTTTAATCTTATTTAATCTCTCTTTTCAAATAGGATCATCTGTTCTTTGTAATGCCATATTTGAACGGAGGTGATCTGGATGCATTTATTGAAAAGAACGGGAAGCTGGACATTGACATCGCAAGGTAAGTTTTGAAAATAGGTAACTGTAACTGAAAGAGGACAATGGGAAATCAATAACATGGATATTTACTAATGTGAGACTTGCAGGGAATTGAAAGTGTATCTAAAGGGAATTTCAAATTTCAGGTCAAAATAGCCAAACTGAAAACAAGATTACTTGGAGAATTTCTCTAATTTTAAACCTAAATGTTGAAATTTACATTGAATCCACCGCAATTCTCAATTTAGTGAATAACCCCATAAGAATGTAATACACCATAGAAAAGAAAGTGGCTGGAGATTCATATGATGGAAAACTGGAAGAAAGGACGAAATAGGAAAAGAGTGTGGCTGCTGATAGATATCAACCAAATTTCTTGGGACACAGTTCTAAAATTTACCAAAATTAATGAACTCCTCTAAATCCTCCTTAATATAAAACAACAGGGGAAGATGCTTACAAAATTATATCATAGGGTAGTATATCTAAATAATTTTTTTTATATATATATATATATATATATATATATATATATAATATGAGATATCCATTGGGTTTTTTTTCAGGTGTTTTACCTGAACACACCTATATTCATTAACCTGAACATCAGCCTCATCATTCCTTCACTCATATGAAAAGCATCAGACCAGACATCAGGCAAACCAGGCAAATACCCGGTGGTCCGCAATGGCTATGGGCTGAGACTGACGGGGAGTTCAAAGGTTCTCCCCTGCCGGCCCATGCAGGGCCAATGCAATCCAAGTGCCAGTTTTGCTGTGTGCCATCACGGACAAGTGGGAAGATCAAAAATCTTCCTCACCGGCCCACAAGTACTTCACTGCAGTAGAGCGGAGAGGGGAGAGGACCTGGGGGCTCTAACTTGCAGTTCCACTGGGATCTTCCACTCGTGAACTTGAAGCATTGTCACAGTTACCGTGGCAACACTCCGACAGACCTGATCTCGTGAAAGGAGATCTCTAGTCGGAGGAGCTGCAGGCTTGAGTTCCCTCACCACCGGACAACCAGGGCTTGTAATGTCCCCAGCGTGGACTAAGGAAAGAAGGAAGGGGGGGTTATAAAGTGTATTAGATATTTGCCTCTATCTGCATCCCACACACACAATATAGGCCTATACCCCTCAATACATTCACACATTGCACCCCTCACACAGACTGCACCCCACATACACACATTTCACTCCTCACACACAATGTACCCCTCAAATACAGACACTGCACCACTCACACATACACACTGAACCAATCACACATACACACTGCTCCTCTCACACATAGACATTGCATCCCTCACACACACACTGCGCTACTTACACACACACACTACGCTACACACACACACACAATGCACCCATCTATGCACCCCTGTGCACACACTAGATCCCCTGCAGAAAAACACATGCTACTTTCCCTAAACACACACTATCTACAGCCCCACACATATAACATTACAAACACAACAATATTGAAACTTATCTATTTACACAAAGCACCACATCACAAGCAGCTCACCAAACACACACAATCCCACAAGCAGCCTCCAAATACATGCACAATATTCTCTTATGGAGACACCAGATACAAGTCACAAGAAAACACAGTGCAAGCTTGTCATTAAATTTGCTGCACAGGACAAACACAGGGCCATTTTCTCATGCTAGGGCTCTTTAGAAGGGCTCTGCACATGGTCTGCCCTGGAAGAGCACTGAACCAATATTCTCACTGTGAGAGGGGGTGTGGTTGTCATTTGTGGCAATAAAACGCCCTCTCTCTGCCATGCTCTCTTCTCACTGGGCGCCTGTGATTTAAAAATGCCTGCGACTCATTTTTCCCAAACCGGCCATGAAAGGCATCACTGTGTTTAAATCAGAAGCATTTTTTGAGAGATCTTAAATAAGGAAAACCAGTCATTACTATAAGAGATATAAAGAGATAATAAATCCAGCTGAGAAAATATATTTCAAAACTACGGTATATGCTTTGTGTTTATAAAATGACATAAGGATAATATTATTTTTCCATTTATTTATTTTTTCAGATTTCTTGCTGCTGAAATGGTGTGTGGAATACAATACCTACACAAGAATGGAATTATCCATCGGTAATCTATTGTATTAGTTAATTATTATATATGTTTATTCTCTCTCAGTTCTAGACTGTAACTTTTCTATCCTTTCATGCAATAAATATGTGACAGTTTGTTTCTAATTATTGAAGACGAATTACTCATTTATAAGGTGTATCTTCCTTACAGAGACCTGAAGCCTGAAAACATCTTATTGGACGGCATGGGTCACCTTAAGATTGCCGACTTTGGCTTGGCAGTAGAAAGCAGTACTTGCAGAGAGTACGCTGGCACACCGGGATACATTGCCCCTGAGGTAAGGAATACATTTCAAATGCAATAGCTTGTTGATTTGAAACTTAATTTATAAAGAAATTAGAATGGAACAAATTCTGTAGGTGGCACTATAGTCCTTATTATACATCCCAGGGGGTCAGATTCTTTATATTAATCAAATAATACCTAGGAAATCCTATTTGAATGCCGACTGCATAGGTCGTGCCAGGATCTGAAAGAAGAAGATATAGATCTATATTCTGTAATGAGTAAAGAAAGAGGGAATTAGCTGAAATATTATCCAAAGAAGAAATACCCCATTATAGTACAGCTATTAAAATAATAAAAGTTATGAAATTATTGTCATTTTTTATTATTTGTTGAGTCTCATTAAAATTCATTTTACTTAGTGCCTTGCTATATATATATTATCTCAACTGAATAGCCAACTATTCCTCAAATATGGCCATTTATTGAGTTTACTTAGAACTTAAACAAAAAGAAAGCCTGTTTAAAATATATTTTATACAATATTTACAATTCATTCCAAAGTTTCATGTCTGATTCCCATTTTCCACACTCTCTCTCTCCCAGTATACTATGCAGTATATTGTATTAAATATTTGTGACTGTAGTAGATTTTCCTATGTGTCCAATTTGCTTATTATTACTGTGTTTTTCCGGTAGATGCTTAAAAAGTACAGGTACAATGCTTCAGTCGACTGGTGGTCATTCGGGGTCATCCTCTATAAGATGGTTACTGGAGACAACCCATTCTGCTGTGATGAATCGAGCAATACAATAACCAAATCTACTCTGGAGGACACACCAACGTATCCTCCTAATCTGTGTGCTGTTACACGAGACTTGCTAGAGAAGGTGGGTATGATTGTGCTTTATAAGATAATACAGTGGAATAGGACAAAACATGTTATAAGGAATGGTTTTATAAAACACTGAGTAGAGTTATATAAAGGATATTTTTGTCAGTTTACTCTTCACTTAAAGAGCAGTCTCGTTAGGTAAAAGAATAGAAGAATATTTGTGACTGATCGGTAGATAGAAAGCGATTAAAAGCTATTTCATAAAACTTTATTCCACTCAGAAAACACTTCTAAACAAAAGCAAGAAAAGCCCAGACTTAATATAGTGTTTAATGTTATAATACAAGTCATAATTATTATAGAAACAAAACTTTTAATATACTTACACTTATTGGATTTATTTTATTTAACTGATTAGTTTACTTTTGTTTCTTTTTACAGCTTCTTTCTAAATTACCTTCAAAACGAATTGGAAACAAAGGAGATATACGCAAACACCCCTTTTTCCAAACAATAAACTGGGAGAAGCTTGAGGCTGGGCTACTATTCTCTCCTTGCTCACCCAACACAGTAAGTGTATGGATAGAATTTTGAACATATTTGCGACTTGTGAGGTCTCTGAATTATTTTTGAATTTATTTTATTCAGAGCACAAGTCACATTTTAGAAAAAAATGTAAATTACAAATATAAATAAAGGGAATAAAATATCTAAGAAACAAAAAGTCTAAGGAAAGGCGAAAGCCAATATACAA
Source organism: Pelobates fuscus (assembly GCF_036172605.1). Taxonomy (NCBI): domain Eukaryota; kingdom Metazoa; phylum Chordata; class Amphibia; order Anura; family Pelobatidae; genus Pelobates; species Pelobates fuscus. The sequence goes on from NC_086321.1 coordinate 85,388,372, forward strand.
AGCAGAAAGACGAATGAAATGTGGAACCATGTGCCATCAAAAACGTTCTATGAAAAAAAGGGATCCCTATATATGAAGAATATGCCTATTCCCAACAGCCACAATTCTCTGTAAATATAAAATAGTGAAAGCTCTATCTTTTGACTTATTTTGTTTTAACCTGTAGTGTGCATAAGACATATTAGTTGATGCTTTGATTAGGTATATGTTAAACGCACTGTCATTTCATTGAAATTGCCATGGGTCTGTAAGCAGGACTGACTTTAATGGGTGTTCTATAATTACCTGAACTCGGGAGAAAAATCTCACCGGTTTCATGTTAGTAATGGCTTTTTCAATGTTTGACATCTAAAGGTTGGATATAAGAGGCAAAATCTGGAACCATCGAAACATTTTTCTTTCAAATAAACATCTAAACTTTTAAATATCTTTAAAACAACTGTATATACATAAGGTGGAGCTTCTAAAATGGATATTCAGTATGTATCTGTGGATACAAAATGCAAAACAATAGTGCAATATAGCTTGAACAAGTTAAATCTGTTATATGAACAAGAGGGATATCACTCACAAGCCTAGAGCCAAATATCTCATATGACTCAAATGGTAAGCGCCTGTGGAGCTTTACAGGATGTCCAAATCCTTCTTCCAGTGTATCTCACACTGCTTGACCTCAGGGTGCTCAGTGTCTCCCGACACTCCACGGTCTCGGAGGTGTATACACGTGATACCAAAGATATGTCTTCAAAATGTGCTTTATTCTAAATCAATAAAAACTTTCACAAACTTTAAAACTTTAAAAAGAAATAAATGTACCAGATAAATATCTCCGGATGATTTTGTAGTCTAATAAACTATCCAAAACGTGTTTCGCCCTTTCAAACGGGCTTCCTCAGTTGGTTGTTGCTAGTCTTTTCGTTTCCCTTCTCTTTAAATGTCCCACGTGATGTTCTCTTCCGGTTTCCTCCTTCGGTATATTGATAAGCAACGTGCATTCCAGCATCTTACGTATAGATGTTGTCATTTCCGGTTCGTCTCTCCTTCTGTGTCTGAACCGTATATGCGTTCTAGCTTTGTATAAAAAACTTTATTTGACAAAGCACACACGGTGCTTGGAACGCATCTGCGTTCCACCATACTTCTTAATGTCTATAATGCAGTCTATACGTTTACACATATTCCCTTAAAGTCCATTAAGTTTTGTTATCCTAGAAAAAACGTTTCGTTAAAAAACACATATGTGTGTCAAACGGAATACATTTTCTTACTTAGGGAACCTCCTGAGTTTCTATATTCTATAGAGGTTACATATAAATCAAAATAAGGTAAAACAATTAATATAGGTCATCAGATAATTGTTAAAACTGGGAAGTATATATTTAAAACATAATATAATATAATAAAATATGTAAGGATATAAACAACGTGTTATTGAGGGAATAATGGGGATTTTTTTTTTTTTTTTTTTATAATTCTTTATTTTGTCAATGACAGACACATGTGGGTTATGCAGGTATATGGCTTGCGCAGAAGCCTCAAAAACGTACACGTGGTTTACATAATCAGCCATTTAGATCATACGTATGAAACATCCGTCCGTCATTGTTTTTTTTTAATATTATAGTATGAACAACACTTAGGAACAGTGATAACTTTAGCGTGCAACTTTTGACCAAATAACAATGTTACAAGATTAACGGTTTGTCGCAATGGTGTGGATGTGTTGAACGTATAGGCCGAGTTACCGGTGAGTTCGGCCTATAATTGAGGGAAGGGGTGGTGGAAAACTGTTGGTAGAAAGGGGGGGGGGGGTGAGGGGGAGGAGGGAGGGGTGGTCTTGGACGTCGCCCGTGACTAATCAGTCGTCTGTGAAATTATCCCATGGTTCCCATACCTTTGTAAATGCTTTCATAGTGCCTCTCATTTGGGCCGTCAATTTGTCCATTAGATGACACTCTTTAATTTTATTGAGCACCGTGGACAATGGGGGTGGCGTGGGCTGCAACCAAGTTTGGGCCAGTGCCTTTCTAGCAGCAAGAGCTATCTTGTTGAGCAATTGTTGCTCTTGTCTGGGCAAATCGTCAAGGGGTCTGGCTAGGAGGAAGGTCCAGGGGTTCAGGCCTACTGGTCTATTTAAAATCTGTGATACCAGCTTCTGGATGTTTTCCCAGTAAGTTTTTATCGTGGGGCAGTACCACCACATGTGTGCATAAGTCCCCTTCTCTCCGCAGTTATGCCAGCAGAGATCTGTGGGTGTTTTCTTCATGTGATAGAGCTGGACCGGTGTAATATACCATCTGAGCATCGTCTTATATGCCTGTTCTTGCATCGTTACACAGATGGAGGTTTTGGTATTAGCTTCCCAAATATCTTGCCAGTCTATACCCTCCAGGGTTTCCCCCAAGTCAATTTCCCATTTATCAGTGTATAATAATGGGGATTTTTTTAATTCATAAAATGGCATAATTCGAAATCCTGGTTTAGTCCTTGTGGGATCATGGTGTTAAAGTTATAAATAAATTTCATTTCCTCAATTCCAATCTTTTTAGTATTATCCCCTCCTCTCCAATCTTTTTTCACCAGTTTAATTGCACTAAAAAACAATCCTTCAGGGTTTTAGTTATGGACCAGTTAAAAATGATTGGAGACACTATGTGACTCCAGTTTAAAATGATTGATTGGAGACACTATGTGACCAGGCTTGTGAGTGATATCCCTCTTGTTTCTAGGCTTGTGAGCGATACCCCTCTTGTTTCTAGGCTTGTGAGCGATATCCCTCTTGTTTCTAGGCTTGTGAGTGATATCCCTCTTGTTCATATAACAGATTTAACTTGTTCAAGCTATATTGCACTATTGTTTTGCATTTTGTATCCACAGATACATACTGAATATCCATTTTAGAAGCTCCACCTTATGTATGTATGTTTGTAGTTTGTAAAAGTGGTTTAGGGGATACCACTTATAGGTGTTTTTGAGCTCCTTATCCCTATTTACTCTTCTCCATATTGTGCACTTATCTGTTGATTTAAAAACAACTGTGTCTAACATATATTAACATCATTGTTTATGTTTCTATCTGTAGACATCATCACAAGTTGTAAAAGAAACATTGAGCGTGGAGGAAGCCGTTTCACAGGGAGAGCCTACACAGAAACCAATAGATTCTAAAGGCCAAAAACGGTTTAATGGATTCACATATGTCAACCCTAAATGGATCACTGGAGTACAGCCCATAGCAGCCCCAGGCCCATCAGGGCTAGGGGCAACATCTGCAACATTCGTATCAATAAAGGTACAAAAATAAATCATGTTATTGGTATCTGAATTAATTAGGATTATGGTCACTCTACTATGACAAAACACATTTATTTTATAAATGAGAGTTTGGATCTGTATCTTCATATTTTATCAGGGTATAGCTAATACAGATCTAAACGTTCAAACTAAAATGCAAGTTTGTTTGTTTGTTGTTTGTTATTTTTTGTTGTTGTTGTGCTTTTTAATAATCTTGGTTCCTAGTAAGATTCTTATTTCCAGTGGGTTCTTTAGCTTTCTTTGCACATTCCATCACTATTTTCTTCTATCAGAACCCACTATTTTCCATTTTATAAGACTTAAAGTGTCCAGCAGTCCAGGGTATAGGTAATTCTAATTTTTTCAATCGGTACATTGACAAAACCTGGACCATAGTTGTTTCGTGAGCACTCCATGGTTGCTCTGTGATGACTAGGCTGTTGTAGACTATACATTGCTATTATATCTTCTGTATGATAGATCTGTTAAGGATAGCATTGATTATTTTATTTCTAATTAAATGTTTCAGAAGGAAAGCTACCATAAAAATATACCTTCATACCTTCAAATGGAAGAGTCATTTCCAGGCATATCACATAAGACAATCATCTTAAGAAGAAAAAGAAAGATGAGAGAAAGTGAGAAAGAAACAGATTTTAACAAAAAAAGAAAATAAAAGGCTTCTCAACAATTTTCTTTAATTTAATGCCAACTCCAAATGGATCATCGGAGCACAGTCTGCAGCATCTTCAGGACAAAAGAGGTACACAAATAAATCATGTTATTGCTATCTGAATTAACCCCTTGAGGACACATGACATGTGTGACATGTCATGATTCCCTTTTATTCCAGAAGTTTGGTCCTTATGGGGTTAAGTAAGATCTTGGTCACTCTACTTTGGTCTTGTATCCTCATATATCATCAGGATATTGCTAATATAGATCAAAATGTTCAAACAATAATATTAATGTCCTTTAAATGATTTAGTATTTAAGTTTGAATGGTCTGGGTTTATTTTTTCATTTTATTTTTCTAGTGAGATTCTTACTTTCAGTGGGATCTTTACCTTTTTTTCCACATCTCTTCACAATTTTCTTCTGTCAGAATCCATTTTTTTCCATTTTATGAGCAAATAGTGCTCTATATCTGGGATGGCATTTAAAGCCGGGGTCAGTCTGCAGAATACAAGATCAGGAGACAAAATAGCAGGAACCAAATACATCTACCAGAAACAATGAACTGACCCTGATTACTGGAAAATGTGGAGATTAACTACCCTGTTAATGAGTTGCTAACAAGCGGGGTGTTCTAGGTACCCCTGAGTGACAGTTGGCTAATCTAGACAGGTGAGTATGGCTAAGCATATAACCAGATTCCAGCCCTCAGTGCTGCAGGCAGAGCAAGGCACATTTTCCAATGGGTACACTGACAAAACCTGGACCATAGGGGTGCCATAAGGACTAGGTTGGGAACCACTGCTGTAGACCATACATTGCTATTATATCTGCTGTATAATAGATCTGTCAGGAATTACATTAGTTGGTTTATATGTAATTACATGTCTTTCAAGAGGAAAACTACCATGAACATGCACCTTCTACCCTTAAAATGGAAGAGTCATTTCCATGCAATCACCAGAAGAAGGGAAAGAAAAAAAGAAGAAAGTGATATAGAAATTTAATTTTACATAACATTTGTTTAAAGGTTTCTCAACGATTCTCCTTCTCCTCTCCAATTTCAGCCATCATGTAAAGACGTCCCTAATAGAAAGTGCATGTTCCTTCACGTATATCAACACCAAATGGATCACCGCAGTCCAGCCCAAGGACCACCAGGGCTAAAACATCTGCAACGTCCACATTAATAAAGGTACAAAAACTAAAAAATCTGAATTAAATATGATCTTGGTCACTCTACTATGACTAAACACATTTATTTATTTTTTAAATTGTCATGTGGCTTAGGACCTGTATCCTCATATAGCATCAGGATATTGGTAATACAGACAGACCTAATTAAAATAAAATGTTAACACCCTCTAAATGGTATAGTATTTCAGTTGGAATGCTCAGGATGCATGTATTTTTTATTTTGTCTTAGTTTTTAATAAGCATGGTTTCTAGTAAGATTCCTTCTTCCAGTGTGATCTAGCTTTCTTTCCACATCCCATCACTATTTTCTTCTATCAGAACCACTTTTTCCATTTTATGAGGTATATAATGCCTCTATTCCTGGGATGCTTTGGTGATATTTGAAGCACAACAACACAATTATAGTTGCTGCACTGGGTAAATTTTAAATAATGATAATAATAAAAGTGAAAACAAATCAGATGATCAGTTAAAACCAGAGGGCAGAGAAGTATCTCTGTAACTAGGATAGCAAATGCAGATAACAGTCCAGGATATAGGTATCTTTCAATTATTTTTCAATGGGTACATTGACAAATCCTGGAACTTAGTTGTTTTGTGAGCACTCCATGGTTCCTCTGTGATGACTAGGCTGGGATCCACTGTTGTAGACTATACATTGCTATTATATCTGCTGTATGATAGATCTGTTAAGGATAGCATTGCTTATTTTATTTGTAATTAAATGTTTCAGAAGGAAAGCTACCATGAAAATATACCTTCGTGCCTTCAAATAGAAGAGTCATTTCCAGAAATATCACATAAGACAATCATCTTAAGAAGGAAAAGAAATATGGAAGAAAGTGAGAAAGAAACATATTTTAACAAAAAAAGAAAATCAAAGGATTCTCAACAATTTTCCTTCATTTAATGCCATTCCCTGAATATAAACTACTTGTTCCTTCAAGTATGCCAACTCCAAATGGATCATCGGAGCACAGTCTGCAGCATCTTCAAGACAATAGAGGTACAAAACTAAATCATGTTATTGCTATGTGAATTAAGTAAGATCTTGGTCACTCTACTTTGGTCTTGTATCCTCATATATCATCACGATATTGCTAATATAGACCAAAATGTTCAAACAATAATATTGATGTCCTTTAAATGATTTAGTATTTAAGTTAGAATGGTCTGGGTTTCTTTTTCACTTTTTTTGTTTATTTGTTTGTTTGTTTGTTTGTTTGTTTTTATACGCATGGTTCCTAGTGAGAGCCTTACTTTCAGTGTGATCTTTTACAATGGGTACACTGACAAAACCTGGACCATAGGTGTGCCATAAGGACTAGGTTGGGAACCACTGTTGTAGACCATACATTGCTATGATATCTGCTGTATAATAGATCTGTTAGGAATTACATTCATTGGTTTATATGTAATTACATGTTTTTCAGGAGGAAAACTACCATGAACATGCACCTTCTCCCCTTCAAATGGAGGACAATCATCAGAAGAAGGAAAAGAAAGATGGAAGAAAGTGAAAAGGAAACCTATTTTAACAAAACAAAAAAAAGATTCTCAAAGATTTTCCTTCTCCTCCCCAATTGAAACCAACATTTAAAGCCATTCCCTAATTAGGAACTGCTTGTACAGGAAAAAGCAATATAACAGAGAATGAGGAAAAGTGAGAGAGATAGAGACGTAAAGAGTGACATACATTTGAATGGGGGGGGGGGGGAGAGGGGGCCGGGGCTGGACGAGTTTTACTTGAAGAAAATCCACACAAAACTCACTTACTGCCTGAAACCTTCAGCCTCCTGTCTTGAAACCGTCCAGTGCAGCTGACAAGCCCGATAATGGATAGAATTGAGCCCAGGAGGGAGAAACTGACACTGCGGCCTACCTGGGCAGGGAGCGAGGTGGACGTCCGCTGCTCTACTCTTTGACATGACAGCTGCACATCGGCACCTCGACTTACCATCTCTGTGCTCCCATTTCCCCCCCTTTGGACCGGCGAGGGATATCCCAGTCCCCACAAGAGAAGCTGTAAGTAATGCCAGGCTGGAGTATCAACAGCCACTACAGGAACAAATGTCTGTTCTCCAAGATTGCCACGAGACGCCGAGACATGCTTTATTTAGGCTGCTTAAAAACTTCTCAGCATGGATGGTCCAGCAGGCGGCAGTGCATCTACCTTACCCCCACTGGCTGGTGGGTGGCCAATGTTCAGCATGTACCCACGCCGTTTCTTGACAGAGGAGCCTCATTAGGCCAAGAGTTAACCTGGGAGAATCCCCCCTCATTCCCGTTAGAGTGCCTTTCATTAGCCTGATGTCTTTCCTGATATTTTTGTTGTTTTTTTTCTCCTACATGATTTGTCTTTTAGTTTAAACAATGTAGTTCACTAAGATGCATTTACGACAATTATAAGCAGTCTAGGTGGTTAAATCTGCTTAATATGTTTTTGGTGTGACAATATACTCACCTGTTCCTCAGTTAGCAAGTCAACAAAACGCAATGTGTTCAACGTACTAACCTTTTGCTACTGAGGCTGTTTGATAGATAAGTTACCTTTAAAAATGAGGCATCGTTTAAGCATATGTGTCCTATTATGCTGTCTTTCTTATCTGGTCTTACTGTTGGCGCATACTTGTTATTCATGTCTTGTACGAATCTACATATGTCTCAATAAAAATTTGATTCATCAAGTATTTATTAAGCAGTTTTGTTTTTAATGAGATCTATCTATTGTGGGAATCTCGAGCAAGAATATTGAATTAACATTATTTTGCTTAGTATACATATTGGGATACTCCTTATTTCGGAGGAAAAACGACAATAAAAATCAGACATTGGTTTCTCGTTCTGTTAGTAATTACTAAGAATCCACTTGTAACTGTGCTGAAACATTGGGGTTTGTTTGGTACACGTGTCCAGGTCTTTGAGGTAATATGCAAGTGAGTTTAAATGCCTATGTGATTTAAGTGCATGTTATATTGTCTCTATCACTGGTTGGTATAGTTTTGTAATATTGTTTACTTTGTATTTATTACTTTGCTTTGTGTATATAATATAGATATTTGAGTTGTGGATCTTTTTGTATACAGTACTATGGTGTTTGGCATTAAGGGATGCCTCTTTAAGATAGCACCCGTATATGTTCTGACATGTAAACTACAGCCTTTTCCAATTGATTTTGCTTAGCTACCATTGATTTCAGTTTGCCTCTTTTTATTCTGCCCAGATCATGCCACATTGCCCACATGACACACTGCTTACATTTATTTCATTTTGTCTCTATTATATTATGCCCACATTATGCCACACTACCTACATTTACTTCAGTTTGCATCCCTTTTTATTATGTCCACATGCCACATCATTAAACATATTTCAGTTTGCCCACATCGTGCCATATTACCCATATGCCATCCTGTCTACAATTATTTTGGTTTGCCTCTCGTTTATTATGCCCGTATCATGCCACACTGGCTATTAAGAATCCCCTCCTCGCTGCAAGATACATGAAAGCCCATTTGGAATCGGCAAAAATCCCCTAAAGACTGTGATAAACAAGATCCCCTGATCTGATGAAATGCAGATTGAATTGTTTTGCCTCCATTTAAATCTTCGTGACCGGGGAAACTAGGCACAGGTCATCAGCTGCTCATCACCTGCACAATACAGGTTAAGGGTCTGAATAAATTTGCCAACGTGATATGGCAGGTTTGTCTATCTAATATATGTGCAATGGTGTCAAATATGATTTTTTTTTTTTGCTTATTCCATATGGGATATTGCATGTAGATTGATGTGGGGAAAATAAACAATTGTAACATAAGGCAGCAATATTTAAAAAAATTTGAAGAAATCAAGGGTTAGAAACATAGAATGTGACGGCAGATGAGAACCATTCGGCCCATCTAGTCTGCCCAATTTTCTAAATACTTTCATTATGCCCTGGCCTTATCTTATAGCTATGATTGCCTTATGCCTATCCCAATCATGCTTAAACTCCCTCACTATGTTAAACTCTATCACTTCAGCTGGAAGGCTATTCCATGCATCTACTACCCTCTCAGTAAAGTAATACTTTCTGAAATTATTTTTAAACTATGTCCTAATGTTGTGGGAGTTTTTCTTCTTTTAAATATAGTCTCCTCCTTTACTGTGTTGATTCCCTTTCTGTATTTAAATGTTTCTTTCATATCCCCCCTTTTCGTCTTTCCTCCAAGCAGGGGCGTACCTAGAGCATTTGGCACCCGGGGCTGATCCTGTGCTTGGCACCCCCTCGCTCACCACCAAAAAAAAAACCTGTAAATTTTTTTAAATGTTTTCTTTTTTTTTTTACAATTTGTAAACTTTGCAAAACCGCTGTGAGCCCCTCCTACAAAACCCTTGTTAGCCCCTCCTACAAAACCCTTGTCCTTCCCCGCCCCCTCCTTTAAATCCCCTGTCCTGCCCACTTCTACAAATCCTGTAATGCCCCCATCTACAAAACTCCCACAACCCCCTCCCACAAATCCCCTGCTTACCCCCCCTTATAAAGACTCCTGTCCCAATACAAAACCCCTGCCCCCTTTTACAAAATCCCTGCAGACCCACACACACACACATTTTTTTTTTTTTTTTGGTCAACTTTTATAATTCTTTATTTTTGTGTGCAGAGGAAGTACAGTACGGTCCGCAGTGCCACGACAGCAGAGCCAATCAAGATATACATGCAGTAGTACAGTGTCATGTCACATAAAAGCAATGCACAATTTAAATTTTTAAACATAGTAAAGTTTAACATTGTAGTAACGTAGCGACCCTGCACAATGCTAGTGAGCAGATCATTTACAAGATAAAACTTAAAGCAGGGGCGGTGATTGGTGATTCAAGCTAATGTTTCAAGACGTTGCATTATAGGTTTGCTTAAGACCTAGGTTTCATTAGGCAAGTGAATCAATTGCAGTTATACAGTCTTATGCTTATATGGAGCATTAGCTTATCTTAAGGTGAGTAGTGCCCTAACAAGTATGAATAACTAATCTTAGGAATGCACTGGCTTGGGTATATCAAAGATTTCAGATTATGCTAGGCACATCACTTAAACAGTAGTTAACAAAGAGGAAATCATATTTAACGCTTGCACGGCATAGAACATGGCTTTAGCTGTATTTCAGTCCGAGGGTGAATTTTAAATGCCCTGGAGAGTAGAGGGGGGCAATGTATCAGCTACTTGCACGAGATTACCGGGAAGACCTCATCACTGCAAGGGCACGTCCTGTCTCTGGTGTGATCCACCCTGTTCAGCCGATGCCGGCCCTGGAGGCTTGATGAGTGGGCCAAGGACAGTAGTAGCGTAGGTGTTGCGGCAAAGGTCCTTGTCCCGTATGACCCTGAGGGGTTCTTCGCCCGTGCCTTTTGCTAGGAGGAGGCTGTGCTACTTTCCGGGCAACCTCACGGCAGTCATCGTGAGTTCTCGGTTGTGGAGTTGCGCTTCGGTGGTCAGAGGTTTCCGGTGCAGCTGAGTGGTAAGTGGGCTCTCCCTGGTACGTGTGGGGTCGTTCGTCGGCGCCTGAGAGACCTGTTGCCTCTTCCCGCCTGTTTGTTCCCCGATTCTGGCTGGTGGTCATTCTGGGGGCTCGAGGCAGATATCTGCCTAGGTGGCGCCGGGTAGCTGGGCGAATCCATTTCGCTGCCGCTCTCAGTGCTTGGCGGAGGGTTCGGCCCACGTTACTGAGCTTTGTCCTTAGGCTGTTACTTAGCCGGGCAAAGAATTCCAGGGTGTTCCTGGGTGGCTTGGAGAGGGGGCTTTTTGGCGCCAGTACCGCCATCTTGCCTGGGCCCCTACAGTCCCGGTGAGGTGCAGGTTTGGCCGCTTGATTAGGCTGCTTTGTGGGGGTAATCGTCCCCAGCGAGGACCGGGATGACCCCCGCCGGTCCAGAGGGGGGGGGTAGCAGGGCAGTACTCAGCGCTCGTTTTTCTGCAGGTCTCGTGCTGGGGGGTCGGCCGCCTCCCCCAGGCCTCGGGTCCCGCTTCAGTGTAGGCCGCATGGTCGGTGCAAGTGCCTGTAGCGTGCGGTGGAGCTGGTTGGGCATCCTACTGTTCCTTGTGTGGTCCTGAACAGTTTTTGGGGTAGTGTGTGCCAATATGTTGGTTGGTTCAGTCGTGATTTTCAGTTTTGTGCTTATTGCTGCAGGAGCTCTTCAAGAGCACGTCCGACCATCTTGGCTGTCAGGCCCCGCCCCCCCCACTCACACATTTTAAGGCAGACAGTGTCAGGATCGGGACAGGGATCCAACACGCAGAGTACGAACAGGAGAGATGTACGTATACCGGACCTTAGAATGGCCGGACTAACGTAAGGAGAAAGCAGAGAATAGTCAGAGACAAGCCAGGGTCGAGGGAACGAGAGGACAGGTAAGCGAGAGACAAGCCGAGGTCAAAGGACACGAGAGGTAAACAGGAACAATAGTACAAGCCGAGTCAAAACCAAATAGAACGATAAACATAAGAGCACTGAGGGACCAGACAAGCTAGAACCACGACAGGGCAATGAACCATTAACCACATCCCTCTTTTATACCCTGGTTCTCTAAATCATGGCTCCGCCATTGCCGAGCCCTGATTCGTTGTTCCGAACCAGATTGACAGGTCAGGATGTGATTGCCGTCATGACGTCGGCTCCTGAGCGTCGTGTCATAAAAGGGAGTGGGGTTCTCGCGGCCGGCGTGGGAATGACTATGAGAGCTGTGAGGATTAGATGAATCAGCCCCGCTGAGAGAACGGACGTCGGGAAGTCTAACCTCCTCCGAGGTAGAGACTTCAGGTACCCTGACAGACAGTCACACACACACAGTTACAGGCAGACAGTCACACGCACATAGTCACATGCAGACAGTCATGCACACAGTTACAGGCAGACAGTCACATTTACATTGACACACACGGCAGCAGCAGACAGTCACATGCACACAGTCACAGACAGATAATCACACACACGTTTACAGGCAACATCAAACAGTCACAGGCAGACAGTCACACATACATAGTCACATGCAGTCACACACACAGTCATAGCCAGACAGTCACGCACACAGTTACAGACAGTCACATATACAGTCACTCACACACACAGTCACAGGCAGAGAGTTGCACACACACTTACAGTTACAGACACACAGTCACATGCAGGCAGTCACATATACAGTCCCAGACAGCCATGCACATAGTTACAGGCAGACAGTCACGTATAAATTGACACACACACGACAGCAGCAGACAGTCACAAGCACACAGTCACAGACAGATAGTCACACACACGGTTACAGGCAACATCAAACAGTCACAGGCAGATAGTCACATGCAGTCACACACACAGTTATAGGCAGACAGTTACACACACAGTCAGTTACAGGTAGTCACACACAGTCAGTTACAGGTAGTCACGCACACAGTTACAGACAGACAGTTACATATACAGTCACTCACACACAGTCACAGGCAGAGAGTTACACACACACACACACACACTTACATGCAGACACATACACACACATACACGCAAAGTTACAGGCAGACAATCACACACACACATACATACACACAGTTACAGACAGTTTTACACACACACACACACACAAACACACACACACACAGTTACAGACAGTTTTACACACACACACAGTTACAGACAGTGTTACACACACACAGTTACAGACAGTTTTACACACACACCCACACACACAGTTACAGACAGTTTTACACAGTTACACAGTTTTACACACACACACACACACACACACACAGTTACAGACAGTTTTACACACACACACACACACACACACACAGTTACAGACAGTTTTACACACACACACACACACACACACAGTTACAGACAGTTTTACACACACAGTTACGGACAGTTTTACACACACACACACACACACACAGTTACAGACAGTTTTACACACACACACACACACACACACTGTCACAGTCACACACACTATTACTTACAGACAGTGGGCTGGAGGAGGACTGGAATCCCTGAAGCCTGAGGAGAGGCAGGGACAGCAGCCGGTAACAGGCAGTTACAAGCCCCGCCCCCGCTGCCGGTTTGGTTCCGCCCCGATTTTTAATTAGCTCCGCCCCCAAATAACCTCCGTGTGGCCATTTCAGCTGCTCTTTGGTGTGTGAGCTGTTCTGGCCGCACGGCACCCTAACTACCATGGGGGGGGGAGGGGGTACTGTACAGCCATACAGCTCACACAGCCCCCAGACAGGGTCATGGCACCCCCCACCGTAGTGGCACCCGGGGCGGACCGCCCCCTCCGCCCCCCCCCCATAGTACGCCACTGCCTCCAAGCTATACATGTTAAGTTCCTTTAACCTTTCCTGGTAAGTTTGATCCTTCAATTCATGAACCCGTTTAGTAGCCCTTCTCTGAACTCTCTCTAAGGTATCAATATCCTTCTGAAGATATGGTCTCCAATACTGCGTACAATACTCCAAGTGAGGTCTCACCAGTGTTCTGTACAATGGCATGAGCACTTCCCTCTTTCTACTGCTAATACCTCTCCCTATACAACCAAGCATTCTGCTAGCATTTCCTGCTGCTCTATTACATTGTCTGCCTACCTTTGAGTCATCTGAAATAATTACCTCTAAAATCATCTAAAATAATTACCTCTATGAATACATTCTTATTATTCATATTATTAAAATGAGTGTATAATTTCAGTCCTCCTTTAATGATTACAAGTCTAGATTTATGTTCACAGATTTGCATACTAACATTATTGTGTGGTGTTGAGAGAGAGTTATTATTTCCTGTTTATGAAATATGTCTGCATTCGTGCATTCTAACAAAATTGTGAAAACGTTTTCTTTGTTTAGTTTAAAGGATTTATAAAGTATGGTTTTTAATCTGGAAGTTTTAAATAAATCTCCAATATTGGTCAAATCTAACTATTTAATTATATTTGAATAAGCCATGTTACTCTGTATATAGAGGGAGCCATGTTACTCTGTATATAGAGGGGAGCCATGTTACACTGTATATAGAGGGAGTCATGTTACTCTGTATATAGAGGGAGCCATGTTACTCTGTATATAGAGAGGAGCCATGTTTACACTGTATATAGAGGGAGCCATGTTACTCTGTATATAGAGGGAGCCATGTTACTCTGTATATAGAGGGAGCCATGTTACTCTGTATATAGAGAGGAGCCATGTTTACACTGTATATAGAGGGAGCCATGTTACTCTGTATATAGAGGAGAGCCATGTTACTCTGTATATAGAGGGAGCCATGTTACTCTGTATATAGAGAGGAGCCATGTTTACACTGTATATAGAGGGAGCCATGTTACTCTGTATATAGAGAGGAGCCATGTTACTCTGTATATAGAGGGAGTCATGTTTACACGGTATATAGAGGGAAGCCATGTTACACTGTATATAGAGGAGAGCCATGTTACTCTGTATATAGAGGGGAGCCATGTAACACTGTATATAGATGGAGCCATGTTACTCTGTATATAGAGAGGAGCCATGTTTATACTGTATACTAGAGGGAGCCATGTTACTCTGTATATAGAGGGGAGCCATGTAACACTGTATATAGAGGGAGCCATGTTACTCTGTATATAGAGGGAGCCATGTTACTATCTGAGGTGGTTAACTATGATTGGCCCTGGCATGTTTGTTAGTCTGGCCTGCATGGTTGTCTGGCATGAATAAAAGTAGCATGTTTCAACGATATTATTAGTTAGACTAGTTTGCACTAAAACATGTGCAAATGGGGAGTTTGCGGTTGTGCAAATGGACTGTTTGCGGTTGTTTGCGGTGCGTTAAACGGGGAGTTTGGTCTGTCACTGTGAAGCCCTTACACTTACACTACCTGATCGATACAACATCATACCTGATGTTTTAAAGCATGTTATTCCAAACAATTTAGGAATGTTAGGTGATTTATGCCCTTTATGGATTAAAACCAACTATGTAATTTTCCATGGGAGTTTTGCCATGGATCCCCCTCCGGCATGCCACATGCCAGGTGTTAGTCCCCTTGAAACAACTTTTCCATCACTTTTGTGGCCAGAAAGAGTCCCTGTGGGTTTTAAAATTCGCCTGCCCATTGAAGTCAATGGCGGTTCGCCGGTTCGCTAACGTTTGCGGAAGTTCCCGTTCGCCGTTCGCGAACCGATAATTTCGTGTTCGCGACATCACTATTAACTATATGTCTCATCTGCAGTTCGTAGAAATAATATTAATATGCTGTAAAAATGGAAATCAAGGAAATAGTTGGATTAGTTTATTGATTTCCCTCAGATGATATGTTAGTACTACATGCAACAGAGCACCATGTTTATCAGTATGTCCAGGAAAACATTTTGTCAAGTAGAAGAATTACGTACACAAAAGCCATTAAATATGATTATTGATGACATTCCACCATCTAGTGGCCATCCTGAATATTACATATATTACTGTTAACATTTAATTGCGGCATACTTTACACTTAGAAACTTTTAAAAACTCTGATCCTTATTTTGTATTTTAGTAAGGTACATTAGACTTGACTAAGGAACCTAAAAGCTTAATTTTGAGGCTCCATGAGCCAATTTTGAAGTTTGTGCATTGTGTGGTATCTGTAAATAACAATAAAAAAAAAACACATTAGTCTTTAGACCAAACAAAAGTAGTTATGGTAGGGTGTGGAACTGCACTCTATCCCTTTAAGCAGTATGTAGCTGGGTGCAACTCAGACAGTCTCAGTACCAGAGACCAAAATGCTGAATAACAAAATAGAAGGAAAGTCGAGGCACTCCAAGGTACAAATCAGGCAATTTTATTGAACCCACTCCATCGCAACGTTTCAACCTACACGGTCTTTGTCAAGCTACTAAGTGCATGTATACATTCATTTTTATAGGAATACAAGTGATTAACAATTAACAAGATCCCATCAAACACAGTTAAAATTACATCCATATACAACCCCCAGAATGGCCACATTGATAGTAAAGGCTAACAGCTGTGTCACGAGTGCCAATTAACTCAATTGGAAGCTTTCTCAATCAGTACCATCCCTGGGATATGGAGACAAAATTGGAAAAAATTAAAATTAAAAGGTAAATATCACAGTAATAAACAATAAAATGAATCAAAGCCAGATCGAGTCCAATTTCTCTTCAAGCATTACTATTAATAACTTTAGTATGATAATATTTGATTCTCTGACATATATAATATAGAATATATACGTATGTAAAAAAAGAAAAGAACATATATAAAAGTGATAAAGATAAACAATCAGTATATGTGTTCCAAAAGTTATATGTACACACATAAAGAAACGTGTTGTATATAAGAAAGGTCTACAGAATTTGGATAGACAGTGTACATGTTAATAGACAGATTCCAAAGCTGTGAGTAGTTCTAGTTCATAATTATATTTTAAGTGTTGAAGTGTATTATATGAAATATCACAATAAAAAGTAACTATATAACCAAATATAAAAAGCAGGTGTGAAACCCATTATTCTAAGATAAAGTGCATAAAGTGAAAAACGATCATATTATAGAATTTATTCAATAAATCTATCAGAGATCTATATTAAGTAATCAAAGTCATTAAATTTTCTATGATTAAATTATAAGAGATAAAGACCTGACTGGTCCAGAATTCATTTATGTGCATTTAGTAGATATGTCCCCAGCACCAGTATCACAGACTAAGAATAATCTGCAAAAACAAAAAAATAGTTAAAATCCAAAAATTAAAACCAATATGACAATGTCTATAATAACGGATTGAGATCATAATAATTAGGGCCTATTGAAGTCAGGGTTTTAAATTCCCTAATTTCCAGTGAGCTTCTCTGAATAATAGCCTTATGTGTGTCCCCATTAATTGACTGTTTAACTCTATGATGTAATCAATCCTGTCCTGCATCACTATAACACCACCCCTATCAGCTGGTTTTAAGACCAAATCCTGCTTTAGTTGAAATATTATTAAAGCTTTATATTGTGCTTTTATTAAATTATTAGGGTGTGTATACGCTGGACAGGGTTACTTACATCATGACTCACCAAGTTAATAAAAGTATCAACAGCATGATTAGCAATAGATGGATTAAAGGAACTTGTACATCACTTAATCTTAATTTTACCACATGACAGGAGGCTTCATATTTGCATATCTTTCTTTACTGAAAACTCCAGCAGCATAGAAACAGTAACAACCAATCAGAGAAAAGATATGCTCCCCATAAAACGGTCTGTCTATGACATCATTTCCTCTTTCTTTGCTGCTCCAGCCATCAACAGGTCAGAGTAATTTTACCTCTCTGGTTTATGTATATTATTGTCTATATTATTATATATTGGCTTTTTTATTATACATTGTCTATATTATTGTCTATATTATATTGTCTTTTATTGTATTATTGCTGTTTTTTCTTATTTTGTTATTGTAGTATACTGTCTTTTTGCTTATTGTTATTATTGTATTATTTCTGGTTTTTTCCTATTCACCCCCATCTACCTATACCTGTCCCCCTTCTGTTTTTCTCTTACTCAGTCGCCCTGTTACTTTGTTTTTTTCGGGCTGACAGTCCGCGGGCGTCACGGCTGTTCGTGCCGCGTTCGCCGCGCGGACATGCCCTTATCGACACAGGGGGCTGGGTGGGGACGGGTGGAGGGTAGCCGGGGTTAGAATTTTGTTTGCCGCCTTTTTTCCCTCCCCGCTCGCAGCCGCGAGCGGGTAACTTTCACCCACGCGGCCGGCGGCCATCTTGGTTCTCGCGGCTCGCGAGACCCGCGACGGCCGCCTCTCCTTACACTCGGCGGTTCGGGAATCACCCGATCGCCGCAACGTAATTGGGGGACCCCCCCCTCGGGGACCCCCCCTCTTCTTAGTCGCAGCAGGGATGGTTTAGGTGACATGCTGTTTGCCTGCAAGCAAACAGAGCTATTTTAACTATATGCAACTTCGAACCCCATTAGGGGCACACATGAAATACTCAATGGTTTTAATTAGAAGGCTTAAATGGGATTAAGTGAAACTATTTTTTAGATGTATCACCTGTTTCCCATAACCATCAAGGTCTTTTACTGGCAATATAGCAGGATACATATATAAGGACCTTTTTATCAAATATTTGTATAGAACATTCATTATCTATGTTAAAATGTAATCAATTAGTTTAATAAGGTGTCCTATTTTACCTATATTCCAGTTTATAAGGTACATTTTTAAGTTTGGGGCAGGCACAATTGAGTTTCTTTGGTATGAAGGCTGTACTATATATATATACATACCTTAACTGACATACTGCCTCGCTGGTCCCTGCAGGGACAGATGCTACGTTATTTCCCCTCAGGGGATCACATCCGGCTATACCCTTCAAAGGGAATATTATACTGATTACCCGGCACAGGGTTATATTACATTACTGTACCCAAGGGTGCAAACTTTATGTGGGTGTCCTCTGGGTACTTTTTCATGGCACACCACCTGGGGTGACCCCCCAGATATGCATGCAAGGGCGCTGACGGCCCATTTCAATTGATGTGGTTGTCCTCTGATTGCCACGGCACACCACCCGGGGTGAACCCCGTTGATGTGCACAAGGGCCTGTATTTTTTCAAGAGATAAACACATACAGCCCTGATTTCACTGACTACGTGCATATACAGCCCTCTCACTGCCTCTCAGTTTACTTTAAAGCAACAGTACCATGCTGGATACGGTTTGACGGCAGGACCACTAAGGAAACTGAATGTACTGCGTAGCACCCCTCACAGGGAGACATATATGTATATTTACGGTGCCTAGTGTACATATTGAACGTGGGTGTCCTCTGGGTTATTTTTTTACATGGCACACCACCTGGGGTGACCCCCAGATATGCATGCAATACTTGCAAGGTACCAATAATTATGATGTGGGTGTCCTCTGGGTACTTTTTCATGGCACACCACCTGGGGTGACCCCCCAGATATGCATGCGAGGTCACTGACAGACCATTACCTTGATGTGGGTGTCCTCTGGGTTACCATGGCACACCACCTGGGATGAACCCATCCGAACAGACGTGGGTCCTGCGGTTGCAGACCTTATGGAAACGGGCCCCACGCGCCTCTATAATCAGCCTGTATACTTTAATACCGTACATACAGCTCTGGCGTACATTTGTGGTGGACCCGGCTAACCCAAACACCACTACCAGTCAGTCGCGCCTGCCCCGCGGCTCTCAGGAGCCAGATTAAACCAATAGAGGTGAACCCTCTACCCGTGGCACAGGTATTCATACTCTCAAACCATTTTACCCGGGTGATGCCCAGTTCTACCAGGAGTCTAGCACCCCTACGTGCGGATCCTCAAACACTACTCCCACTGACTACCACTGTCTCCAAACAGGACAGGAATGAGCCACGGTGGACACTCGACCTTCCCAAGATTTCTAGACAATGACAAACGCCGCTGTAGCGGCCTCAGTGGAGAAGGTTCTGTTATGGGCTCTGCCCCACATCACTTGATGGAGGACACTTCCTCGAAGTACGTTAAGGAAATCTGACTCTGTGACAGCGGCCGAGGCAGAGATAGCAATAGCGGCACTACACCAGAGTGGCCAAAGACGGACCGTTCCTGGATGAACACTATTGGCTGCGCAACCTTCTGGGGATGGAGGTATGCGCACGCTTCAAGGCCAAATACCCCAGACCACTTCTACCAGACAAGTGGTAGTTGCGCCCGAGCTCAATAGATGACGTACTATGCGGCGACAGACACAATTCTGTTCTGGTGCGCGTCAACAACGCAGTATGGGACTTAGGAACGACAAGAATTCGGCCCAAAAGCACAAGGCCTACTATTTGGCGTATTGTTCATGGCAGAACTCAAGGAGCACATGAATCTATTCAAGTCTTCCCTACGGGGAAATATGTTTTTGGGAGGACTGGTCGGTAGCGGAACCGAACCGCCAACCGCTTCTGGGCGACAGGTTCCAGATCGTATACACAGTCCTCATATATTTTCTTACTCGCTTCTCTCTAGTGAGTCGACCTACGTAGCTAACTGTTTCCAATTTTACGACCGACAGCCTCTCTCTATTTTACGGAATTGGGAGACGATTACCAAAGTCACCGGGGTTCTCCAGACACTACAAGGCTATGTCAAAGAATGTTTATCACAGCCGTTCAGGTCGCCCTTTCGCCCCATTACACATGCTGGCAGAACTGGAACGCCTCGTGGACCTAGAAATCCACGACCTTTTTTTTTCAAGAAGGACGCACTCCAATATGCACCGGAGGGGAAGGTTTCCTCAGCTAATGTTTTCCTGGTCAAGCAGAAGCCAGGAGGCTACATCAATGGAACTCCTGCGTGGTATACAAACACTTCAAGATGGGGGATATTCATCTTCTACAAGACCTCCTAAGCGATAACTACTGGTTTACACATTGGGTAGTACACAAACAAAGATCGCTTCTCCATCTGAGTTGGGCAAATTCCTCGGTTTCGACATCGGCTTGGAGAACCACGTTCCCCGTCGGTCTAGAGCAAAGATCGCCTCTATAATGATAGAGGTCAGACTCTCACTAGGTTGGATACGATTCCTCTCGGGATACTCGCCGGATTGAGGGATTCCTCTCCTCCTTCATACAAGCGATATTCCCTGGCCCACTACACTACAGGCCATGCAACGGCTGATGGCAAGATACGTACGCACCGGCCACTCTTACGACCACTGGATCTCACTGTCAGCAGAAATGAGGATGGAATTTCGATGGTGATTATTTCACATACAAACTCGAATTGGCTGAACGGTCCTTGACTCTTCCTCCGGATGCGAAGCGGTGGATGTACCCTACAAACGTGTCCCAGCCGTTCTCCACAATAGCAAGGATGCTTCGATACACGGATCGCCTGGGGATGTCTCGCGAAGACCATCTACTACTCCCTGACTTTCCTCTTCTTCCGACGGGACCGCGAGGGGAAGCTCACTCCCTTGTCAGGGAAGGACAACTAGCACTAGTGGCCTGGACGGTTTCAGGGGCTCCTGGTCAGTCCACGACCTATTGCATCAACTGAACCCTATGGGGCTCGTAGGCTCCCGACTCCAGGAAATGCTATATATTTCTGCCTGGTCGGCCTGGAGTGATTGATGGGTGGAAAGGGATTCCGACCCCTTTACCGCACCTGTCACGCTGATCCTTACTATCTGTCACTCCTGGTCTCGTGGGGCGGTCATATCGATCCCTCAACGTGATCGGATCCGCCATAACGGTGGCGCACGTTCCGGTACAGGGCGGACCAGTAGGTCAAGATCCACGGGGTTGTCGACTACTACGGGGTGCCGAATTATCGAGACCCGGCACCCAAGTATTCACACCTCTGGCAGGTGGACGTGGTGCTGTGATTCCTTGAGGGAATAACAGGACAATCCTTACTTGTCACGGAAACAACTTTCAGCCAAACTAGCCCTCTTGTTATGCCTCGTCTTATTTAGACGGGTGACGGACGTTAGGGCTTTCGATATGAATGGTTTTTTTCTCTATGGCACCTGAGGGGATTACCTTTACCATATTGAGACGAACTAAGTCCAGTTCACCTTCGGTGTCATACCCATACTTTGTGTCAGACACCCAACTAGGTGTGGTCGGAACGCTAATGGAGTATACCGAAATCATTCCCCCTTCGTATTCATGCAACGGGTCTACTCCTGACTTCTTACGTGGAACCTCATGGAGAGGTGCCTACCGCTACACTGGCCAGATGGAGCCGCTGGCTATTGCACCTGGCGGGCGTCGAACCTTTTTTCGGAGCCCACTCGGTCAAGGGAGCGGTGGCCCCACAAGTCCTTTTTCGGCCGACGCTTCCCTAACCGACACTACACGATGCGCAGTTTGAGCGCGAGAGGGTACGTTTAGAACGCTCTGTTTCAGCAAACATCTCATACTTCCTTCACACTGGTCAATTCTAAGCTTTAAAAATGCAAATATGAAGCCTCCTGTCATGTGGTAAAATTGAAGATTATACTAGCTTTAGTGTACTAATAATCTTAATTTTAGTAATGACAGGAGGCGAATATTTCCCGCCCTAGGGTTTTTTCTTTCCCCCCCAGATTACTTTGTTTTTCTTCAGGTTTAAGTCCTAGTGTTCAGGTAAGCATGCAGGTTATTACCGTATATGTTAGCATATGTTTTGTTTGCTTTGTTCATTGCTATGCATGGATTATATATATTATCAGTTTTTCCTTTGATTTAATGGTTATGCTTCTCACGTTCCGTTTGATGACCTAGGTTTACGTATAATACTTTGATGTCTTAGGTTTAAGTTTTCACATCTTAATTTACATTATGGCTCAATTATACATTTGGTTATGATATGCGGACACGTTGCCACGTCAGAAACCTTTCACCTTTTTCTTTTTCTTTCAGCGTGAATATCCAATTTATGGGACGAAGAATCATCTTCCACTCCGTCACTTCATGGATCTACCAAAGTTCTTTATCGTTATATATTGTTGAATTGTTATCCGTATTGATATTTTATGTATTGACTGTTACCTTTTTTCGCCTCAAAGAAAGAGGAAATGATGTCATAGACAGACCCTTTTATGGGGAGCATATCTTTTCTCTGATTGGTTGTTACTGTTTCTATGCTGCTGGAGTTTTCAGTAAAGAAAGATATGCAAATATTCGCCTCCTGTCATTACTAAAATTAAGATTATTAGTACACTAAAGCTAGTATAATCTTCAATATTACTTTACATGGGGTATTCAGATCAGTAGAAAGCAGCGGTTTACTAAAGAACACTTTTAACGTCACATTACGGAAGAACCTACACAACACCAAATTATCTCTAGCATTTGGAGTATAAGTAAGACAAAAAGTCAAATATTTTCTTAAAGCTGTGTCACGAGTGCCAATTAACTAAATTGGAAGCTTTCTCAATTTTGAAGTTTGTGCATTGTGTGGTATATGTAAATAACAATAAAAAAAACCACATTAGTCATTAGACCAAACAAAGGCCTCAATTTAATATTACTGGATAAGTTTAGCAAATGATTTAATATTTTTGGATACACTTTTAACCCCTTAAGGACCAAACTTCTGTAATAAAAGGGAATCATGACATGTCACACATGTCATGTGTCCTTAAGGGGTTACAATTATTTAAGACTATAACAAATATTTCAGTTTTGTTACATTTTGATATTTTTTTGATATACTGATACTTTTTTTTTTTAATTCTTTTTTTTAATCGGACAAAGAAGAAAAACAAACAGGCTTGTAGCGCCCCGACAGCGTTGACAAGCATTGCATTAACATACAGGAATATACATTGCCAAGGCATGAGATAATTGCACATTTTTTTAACAAAAATAAACAAGCTGATAAATGTTACGCGTGTAAATTAAACAGGTTAGGTATACATGAGGGAGTCGCTTAGTGGTTATCTGAAGCAATCATGAGTAGGATCTAAGTTAGTCTTTGTCGTGAGGCCACTGTTTTAGAGATAGTATGATTAGTGAAACGCACATCTTAATCTAGGAACGTATGAGATGGTGTTAAACGCTCGCTATACACATTGCTGAACTAGTTGAAGACACAAAATGGGCGCTTGCGTTATGGGTAAGTGTCAACGGTGATAACGTCCCGCAGAGGAATAGTGGATTGAAACAAAACCCCACACCTGCTTGCAGAATAGTTTAACCTCACTCAGCCTATGTCCTCCAGGCTTCCAGCACAGTCCAGCCTGTTGTTGTTCCGCCAGCGGGGTTTGAACCCCAGCCGTGTGGGACTCCTTGAGCTGGGGACATGGATAAGCTGAAATAGAGGCGGCTGTAGTATCAGTACCATCGGGGGTCGTGCCTTATCTTGGCCAGCGCTGAATCTTGCTGTTCCTTGGCAAGGATTGTTCGCACATCGGTGCCTGATGCGCTTACATCGACGAGGTTGGGTATCTTATGTTCTTTCAGTGCTGGGGAGGTGGGTTGTCGAGTGGTCGGATGCATGGCATGTGCACGCTGGCCTCCTCAGCAGTGTCCAGGCGACAGGAAAGTGTAACTAGACATTTAGCAAACAGGCTATCCAGCTCTTGCTTGAGAGAAGGTTCAAGGCTGCACGTGGCGTCCGCCATTATGGTTGCAGTGCGCGGGTTACTACTAGAACTCCCCACCCCTTCACAACTTAATGGTGCTGTGATATCCCTCACCGGCAGTAGAGGGGGAGAGAGGGTGGGGAGACTTGAGGTTTCCTGTGCAGCAGCACGCTGAGGGATCGGCCACCTCCCTCGCATGAACTGTGAGTGGGCAACTTGTAGTCAGCTGCCGATATCGGTCAGGAGCATGAGTAAAGCTGTTACTGCCAGGTCCTTCCACCTTCAGGACAAGGCGGCAGTGAGATTTCAGTGTAGAGTTTCAAGAATTTTCGCTATTTTAGAGCTCTTGCACACGGAGCTCTTAAGACGTGCGACCGGTCGGCTCTGCAGTTAGGCTCCGCCCCATACTGATTTTTATATATGAAATTTTTCGATATTTTAATATTTAAA